>NC_141873.1:486026572-486329602 GCF_056163025.1 Triticum urartu | reverse complement strand
TAGAAGGATTACTAGGATATGGCCTAGGATTAAAATTCCCTCTATAAGTGTTGTTACCAAAATTATTCCTACCAACAAAATTCACATCCATAGATTCATTGTTATTCTCAATCAAGGTAGACAAAGGCATATCATTAGGATCAGAAGAAACACTCTTAGTAGCAAATAATTTCATAAGTTCATCCATCTTTCCACTCAAAGCATTGATTTCTTCTATCGCATGCACTTTTTTATTAGAAGATCTTTCAGTATGCCATTGAGAATAATTAACCATAATATTATCTAGGAGTTTAGTAGCATCTCCTAAAGTGATTTCCATAAAAGTGCCTCCCGCGGCCGAATCTAAAAGATTTCTAGAAGCAAAATTCAATCCAGCATAAAACATTTGTATAATCATCCACAAATTTAAACCATGAGTAGGGCAATTACGTATCATTAATTTCATTCTCTCCCAAGCTTGTGCAACATGCTCATGATCAAGTTTCTTAAAATTCATAATATCGTTTCTAAGAGAGATGATCTTAGCGGGAGGAAAATACTTAGAGATAAAAGCATCTTTGCACTTGTTCCAAGAATCAATACTATTTTTAGGCAAAGATGAAAACCAAGCTTTAGCACGATCTCTAAGCAAAAAAGGAAATAGCTTCAATTTAACGACATCATTATCGACATCTTTTTTCTTTTGCATATCACATAAATCAACGAAGCTATTCAGATGAGTAGCGGCATCTTCACTAGGAAGGCCGGCGAATTGATCTTTCATAACAAGATTCAACAAAGCAGTATTGATTTCACAAGATTCAGTATTGCGAAGAGGAGCAACCGGAGTGCTAAGAAAATCATTATTGTTGGTATTGGTGAAGTCACACAATTTGGTAGTATCTTGAGCCATCGCGACAAACAAGCAATCCAACACACGAGCAAACAAAAGGCAAGTGAGAAAAAGGCAAACGGAGAAGGAGAAGGGGAAGGAGAAAGAGAGGGTGAATAAAACGGCAAGGGTGAAGTGGGGGAGAGGAAAACGAGAGGCAAATGGCAACTAATGTAATGCGGGAGATAGGGATTGTGATGGGTACTTGGTATGTTGACTTTTTGCGTAGACTCCCCGGCAACGGCGCCAGAAATTCTTGTTGCTACCTCTTGAGCTTGCGTTGGTTTTCCCCGAAGAGGAAAGGATGATGCAGCAGAGTAGCGTAAGTATTTCCCTCAGTTTTTGAGAACCAAGGTATCAATCCAGTAGGAGGCCACGCGCAAGTCCCTCGTACCTACACAACACAAAGAGCTCAACGCAACCAACGCGATTAGTGGTTTTCAATCCCTTCATGGTCACTTACGGAAGTGAGATCCGATAGATAATATTTTTGGTATTTTTTATATAAAGATGCAAAGTGAAAAGTAAAAGGCAAAGTAAAAACAAAGCAAGATTAAAGTGATGGAGATTGATATGATGAGAATAGACCCGGGGGCCATAGGTTTCACTAGTGGCTTCTCTCAAGAGCATAAGTTTTCTACGATGGGTGAACAAATTAATGTTGAGCAATTGACAGAATTGAGCATAGTTATGAGAATATCTAGGCATGATCATGTATATAGGCATCACGTCTGTGACAAGTAGATCGAAACGATTCTGCATCTACTACTATTACTCCACTCATCGACCGCTATCCAGCATGCATCTAGAGTATTAAGTTAAAAACAGAGTAACGCTTTAAGCAAGATGACATGATGTAGAGAGATAAATTCATGCAATATGAAATAAACCCCATCTTGTTATCCTTGATGGCAAGGATACAATACGTGTCTTGCTGCCCCTTCCGTCACTGGGAAAGAACACCGCAAGATCGAACCCAAAGCTAAGCACTTCTCCCATGGCAAGAACTACCAATCTAGTTGGCCAAACCAAATGGATAATTCGAAGAGACTTGCAAAGATAACCAATCATACATAAAAGAATTCAGAGAAGATTCAAATATTGTTCATAGATAGACTTGATCATAAACCCACAATTCATCGGTCTCAACAAACACACCGCAAAAGAAGAAGATTACATCGAATAGATCTCCACAAGAGAGGGGGAGAACATTGTATTGAGTTACAAAAAGAGAGAAGAAGCCATCTAGCTAATAACTATGGAACCGAAGGTCTGAGGTAAACTACTCACACTTCATCAGAGGGGCTATGATGATGTAGAAGCCCTCCGTGATGATGGCCCTCTCCGGCGGAGCTCCGGAACAGGCCCCAAGATGGGATCTCGTGGATACAGAAAGTTGTGGCGGTGGAATTAGGTTTTTGGCTCCTGTTCTGATCGTTTGGGGGTACGTGGGTATATATAGGAGGAAGGAGTACGTCGGTGGAGCACCGAGGGGCCCACGAGGCAGGGGGGCGCGCCCTGTAGGGGGGGCGCCCCCTACCCTTGTGACCACCTCCGGTACTTCTTGGAGTAGGGTCCAAGTCTCCTGGGTCTTATCCGAGGAGAAAATCATGTTCCAAAAAGGATTTTTCTGTTTGGACTCCGTTTGATATTCTGTTTCTTCGAAACACTGAAATAGGCAAAAAACAGCAATTCTAGGCTGGGCCTCCGGTTAATAGGTTAGTCCCAAAAATAATATAAAAGTGGAAAATAAAGCCCAATATAGTCCAAAACAGTAGATAATATAGCATGGAGCAATCAAAAATTATAGATACGTTGGAGACGTATCAATGTTCCACTCAGCAATCCTTCTAGCTGAGTTAGGGCTCCTAAGTACCCTCTTCAATGGGTAGGCTGAGATGACCTTGATGGAGTGGCCCTGGAAGTAGTGTCGCAGCTTGCACGAGGCCACCAGGAGTGCGAGCAGGAGTTTCTGGGGCATGGGGTAGCGTGCTCTTGCGTCCCATGGTACGGTGCTGACAAAGTACACCGGGTGTTCGACGAGGGCTAGCATACTGTCGAGGCTCGGGTCCTGCGGAGATCGGGGCATATCCTGAGGTGGAAGGATCCCTGAGACCCGATTGTCCTCAGGGGCTTCTGTGATGCCGCCCTGCTGAGCTTGGCCTTCCACCGCTGATGCCTTTGCTGCGCCTTCCTGACCCCGCGCCACTTCAACCCTGGCTTGGCGCGGCACGCCCTTGGCTTGGCGCTCCTCCCGAACCGCCACCAACACCGCGCTGGCGGAGTACGGGGTGGCAGAAAGGTAGAGTACCAGAGGCTCGAGGGGCCGTGGTGCCACCATCACTGGGGGGGCTAGTAAGGTATTTCTTGAGGTCTTGGAAGGCCCGGTCAGCCTCCGGGTTCCACTCGAACGGGCCCTTCTTCTTCATGAGCTTGAAGAAAGGTAAGGCATGCTCTCCCAGTTTGGAGATGAAATGCCCTAACGCGGTCAACCACCCCGCTAGCTTCTGCATCTCTTTGAGGGTCTATGGTGGGCTCATGTCCTCGATGGCCTTGATCTTCTCTGGGTTAGCCTCGATCCCTCTGTGGGATACGAGGAATCCCAGCAGCTTGTCAGAGGGGACGCCGAACACGCACTTCTCCGGGTTGAGCCTCAAGTTCACCTGGCGCAGGCTCTCGAAGGTCTCTTCCAAGTCTTGAATCAATGTCCTCGCCTCGCGATACTTGACCACTATGTCATCGACGTAGGCCTCTGCGTTTCTCCCGAGCTTCCGCCCCAGAGCGATGTGCATCAACCGCTGAAAGGTCGCGCCCGCGTTGCGCAGCCCGAAGGGCATGCAGGTGTAGCAGTACACCCCACATGGTGTCAGGAAGGCCCTCTTCTCCACATCTTTCACCGCCATCTTGATTTGATGATACCCTGAGAACGCATCCAGGAAGCACAGCAGGTCACACTCGGCGGTGGATTCGACAATCTGGTCGATGCGCGGGAGTGGGAACGGATCTTGGGGGCAGGCTTTGTTAAGATTGGTGAAGTCGACGCACATCCGTTCCTTCCTGCCTTTTTTGGCACTACGACAGGGTTCACCAGTCATTCGGGGTATCGGACCTCTCGGATGGCACCTGCCGCTTCCAGCTTGCATGTCTCTTGGACGATGAAGGCCTGCTTCTCAGTGGACTGCCGTCTTGCTCATTGCTTCAGGGATGGATGTTGGGGCACACCCATAGAACATGCTGGATCACCTCCCTCGGGCCCCCTACCAGCTAATTGGGCTCCCACGCGAATATCTCCTTGTTCGCGCGCAAGAACCTCACCAGGGCTTCTTCTTGTTCCGGGTTAAGGCCGGCTCCTATGGTAAAGGTGGCTCCTGAAGACCCGTCCTCGCTGACCGACACCTGCTTGGTTTCCACCTCCTCTTGGGTGAACAGCTTCTTCTTCTTGGTGGGCGTGGCCTTCCTGGCCGCGGGGGTACCGGCGTCGGCGGGTTGTGCTGCCACCGCAGTCTTGAAGGCGAGCCCGAGCACCGCCACGGCCTCCTTAGTGTCCCCCTTGATGGTAAGGACACCCTTGCTCCCTAGCATCTTCATGATGTTATAAGCCGGGTGAGTCGCCGCCATGAACTGAGCGAGAGCCGGATACCCGAGGATGGCGTTGTACGGGAGACCGATGCGAGCGATGTCGAAGTCCACCAGCTCGGTGTGGTAGTTGTCGCGTGTGCCGAAGGTGGCAGGGAGGCGGATCTGCCCCAGAGAGTGGGCAGCTCCACCACCCACTCAAGAGAAGGGCTTGCTAAGGCTGAGCCGCTCGAGTGGCACGTGGAGGAGGCTGAAGGCTTCTACAGAGAGCAAGTTGAGGCCAGCACCGCCGTCTATGAGGGTCTTGGTGACGGCCACGTTGCAGATGGTGGGCGTGTAGAGCATCGGGAGCATTCCGGAGCCGGCGGTGGAGTCGGGGTGGTCTTCTGAGCCGAAGGTGAGGTCGGCCTCTGGCGCAGCCCAACCCGGCGGAGCCCCCGGGCACCTGGAGGTGGCCCCGATCTGACGGAGGAACGGCTTGGCGTGGCAATCTGATGGTGGTGCTTGAGAGCCGCCCAGCAGGGCCGTGACTGCGTGGTGTGCCGGCACCGTGTAGCGAGCGGCGAAGAGGTTGCAGAGTTCCCCCCAGGGGGTCACCATGGATCCAAGGAGGCCGAGCAGCCAGGCGCGTGGCTCGCCGGCGAGGGCCATGGAGACGATGGAGCGACGGAGCAACGAACTGATGGAAGGGAAGCTATGGCGCACCCCTACCTGGCGCGCCAAATGTCGGATGTGGGGTTCCGGCAAACCCTTAAGGTTCGAACATTGGGGTGCGCGCGAAGTCTTTTCCTCCCACCGATCTACGCCCTAGCTCGCTAAGATCTCGCGGACGAACTCGACCAACTCACAACACAGAAAGACACAAGATTTATACTGGTTCAGGCCACCGTTGTGGTGTAATACCCTACTCTAGTGTGGTGGTAGTGGATTGCCTCTTGGGCTGATGATGAATAATACAAGGGGAAGAATAGCCTCCTCAGGTTGAGGTGTTCTTGTGCTTGGCTAACTTGTGTGGGTGAGTGCTGGATGAACTCCTCCTTCTCCTACTGCGGTGGCTAGCTCTACTTATATAGGCCCTGGTCCTCTTCCCAAATATTGAGCGGGAAGGGAGCCAACAACGGTGGGCAAATTTGAAGGGGGACAGCTAGTACAAGCCATCCTGACAAAGGTGGTCTCCGCCTGCAAAAGGCTCTGGTGGTGACGCCGTCTTGGGCTCCACGACGACCTCCATCTTGTCGTCCTTCTGGTCTTGGTCTTGTTGCACCGATATGGCAACCTTTGCCTAATGCCTCGGTACTCCTCGCCTGCACTGGCCTCCTTAGCACCAAAGAGGAAACAAGGACGCTGCGCGCGTTGGCGCCCATCTGGTGTCGATCGTCATGGCTCATGTCACGAGAGCCTCATGAGGTTTGCCTCGCCTTGATATCTCCGCTCCTCGTGAGCCTGCCCGACTAGGCCACTCTAGAGGAGGTCTCGTGTCGTCCGCCTCGCGAGGCTTGGCCCCTCGCGAGGGTCTTGGATGCCTTGTTGATGAAGATGGGTCGTACGACCTGCTGGCTTAGCCACGCCACGGGCCGCAGGCAGGCAAGTCTGGGGACCCCCGTTCCTAGAACACCGATAGTTCGTACAACGCCCAATTTTCTCTTGCACTAAAAGATCTCACATATTTAGAAGCAATTTTTATTGCCTTTTTGAACCAATGACATCTTACTTGAGGGATCTTGTTCAATCCATAGGTAGGTATGGTGGACACTTGAAAAAGATTTGGGTTTAAGGGTTTTTGGATGCACAAGTAGTATCTCTACTTGGTGCGGATTTTTGGCTAGCAAAGATGGGGGGCAAGCATCACATGTTGAAGGATCTATGACAATATGACTTCTATGTGAATATAAACATACATAAACCATTACGTCGTCTTCCTTGTCCAACGTCAACAATTTTGGCATATAATATTTGATGAGGCCTCACAATCACAAAAGATTTCTAGGATAGTATATTTATATGTGAATCTTCCCCTCCCTTATTAATTTTTTCATGAGTTGCATCACTGACCAATGTTATGTTTGTCAAACTCTAATAAATTTTTCTTACTTATACTTTTCCTTATGTGGTGCTATCACCTACCATAGGATTAGTATATGATCTTATTGATCCATTTCCTTTCTTTTATTTGCTTTCTTTCTCTTTTTCTTTTCTTTATTTGCAACAAGGAAGGAAAGAAAGTAAAAACTCAAACTAAACTTCATTATATAACTTGCACATGATAACAATGATGTATCACTAAGAAAATTCTCAAAGAAGAAAAGATCGGACTAAACTTTATTCATCTAAGCAAAAGATCGAACTAAGATAAGTAAAAGCAAAAGATAGTGGGATGATACGATACTGGGGCACCTCCCCCAAGCTTGGCGGAAGCCAAGGGGAGTGCCCATATCTGATACTAAACTCTCCTTTGGTGGTGTCCGTAGGCTCCTCCCGCTTCGTCTCGATCTTCATCAGCCAAACATCTTCTTCCATGTGGTTGGAGGAGCAGGAAGACATGAAGCCTAGCTTGATAAATCTGACCGGAAACAGCAAGAAAAGAGAACAGAGGATTTTCTCCGCGATACTGTGGTTAATAGGTTAGGGAAGTATATATAGAATTTTTATCTTGGAAGGCAAGCATATAGACTAAAAACGGATTACTGGAGGTGTCCCAGGTGGGCACAACCCACCTGGGCGCGCCAGGCATGCCTGGCACGCCCTGGGGTCTTGTGACCACCAGGGGACGCTTCCTGGAACTTTCTTTATTTCCAAAATTTTAAAATATTCCAAAACTGATAAAAAATATTTTTGCAGATTTTTCAGAGTTCGTTTGCTTATCGTACTACGCACCTCCTTATTTTGACGATTCTGGAGTGTTCCTGAAGGACTCTTTTATGTATTCTTCTGGTGTCATAGTTTGGATAATATTGCTTTCAACATTAATAGGCGTACCTAAGATATAATGCTTTATACGTTGTCCATTGACAACATTCGGGTTAGTACCTTCAGAATTATTTCTTTTTGATGGCACCGGACCGGTAAACATCCTCGATGACATAGGGGCCTTCCCATTTGGAGAGGAGTTTTCCTGCAAAGAATCTGAAACAAGAGTTTTACAAAAGAACATATTCTCCGACTTTAAACTCACGTTTTTGAATTCTTTTGTCATGCCATCTTTTAACTTTCTCTTTGAATAACTTTGCATTCTCATATGCTTGGGTTCTCCATTCATCTAATGAGCTTATATCAAATAACCTATTTTCACTAGCAAGTTTGAAATCATAATTGAGTTCTTTAACTGCCCAGTATGCTTTATGTTCTAACTCAAGAGGCAAATGACAAGCCTTTCCATAAACCATTTTATAAGGAGACATACCCATAGGATTTTTATATGCTGTCCTATAAGCCCACAGTGCATCATCTAATTTCTTAGACCAATTCTTCCTGGACCTATTAACAATCTTTTGCAAAATTAATTTTATTTCTCTATTGCTAAGTTCAACTTGCCACTAGACTGAGGATGATAAGGTGATGCAATTCTATGGTTAACATCATACTTAGCAAGCATTTTACGGAAAGCACCATGAATAAAGTGTGAACCACCATCAGTCATTAAATATCTAGGGACTCCAAACCTTGGGAAAATAACTTCCTTAAGCATTTTAATAGAGGTGTTGTGATCAGTACTGCTAGTTGGGATAGCTTCTACCCATTTAGTAACATAATCAACAGCAACCAAAATATGTGTATACCCATTAGAGGAAGGAAAAGGTCCCATGTAATCGAATCCCCAAACATCAAAAGGTTCAACAACAAGTGAATAGTTCATAGGCATCTCCTAACGCTTACAGATATTGCCTATTCTTTGGCATTCATCACAAGATGAGACATAGTTACGAGCATCCTTGAAGAAAGTAGGCCAATAAAATCCAGACTGTAATACCTTATGAGCAGTTCTATCTCCAGCATGATGCCCTCCATAAGCTTTGGAGTGACATTTCCGTAGGATTTGTCCCTGTTCATGCTCAGGTACACAACATCTAATAATACCATCTACTCCTTCCTTATAAAGATGTGGGTCATCCCAGAAGTAATGTCTTAAATCATAGAAGAACTTTTTCTTTTGTTGGTAAGTAAAGCTAGGTGGCAAATATTTAGCAACAATGTAATTAGCATAGTCAGCATACCAAGGAGTACTATTAGCAACATTTATTGCAGCTAACTGCTCATCAGGAAAACTATCATCAATAGGAAGTGGGTCATCAAGCACATTTTCAAGCCTAGACAAGTTATCAGCTACAGGGTCTCAGCTCCCTTTCTTTCAATAATATGCAAATCAAATTCTTGCAACAAGAGAACCCAATGAATAAGTCTAGGTTTAGCATCTTTCTTTTCCATAAGATATTTAATAGCAGCACGGTCTGTGTGAACATTAACTTTGGAATCAACAATATAAGGTCTAAATTTATCACAAGCAAACACCACTGCTAAGAATTCTTTTTCAGTTATAGCATAATTTCTTTGAGCACTGCCTAGAGTTTTACTAGCATAGTGAATGACATTCAATTTCTTATCAACTCTTTGTCCTAGAAGAGCACCAACAGCATAATCACTAGCATCAAACATAATTTCAAAAGGCAAATTCCAATCAGGTGGTTGAACTATAGGTGCATTAATTAAAGCTTTCTTGAGTGTTTCAAAGGCTTCAAGACAATCATCATCAAAGACAAAAGGAATATCCTATTGCAAAAGATTAGTGAGTGGCCTAGAAATTTTAGAAAAGTCTTTGATAAATCTCCTATAGAAACTAGCATGACCTAGGAAACTACGAATGCCTTTGATGTCCTTGGGACATATCATTTTCTCAATAGCATCAACCTTAGCTTGGTCCACTTTAATACCTTTTTCAGAAATTTTATGACACAAGACAATGCCTTCATTTACCATAAAGTGGCACTTTTCCCAATTCAAGACAAGATTTGTTTGTTCACATCTCTGCAAAACTCGATCAAGATTGCTTAAACAATCGTCAAAAGACTTCCCATAAATAGAAAAGTCATCCATGAAAACCTCAACAATCTTTTCACAAAAGTCAGAGAATATGGCCATCATACATCTTTGAAAGGTAGCAGGTGCATTACATAAACCAAAAGGCACATGTCTATAAGCATAGGTTCCAACAGGACAAGTAAAAGTGGTCTTTTCTTGATCAGGTTGAGAAACAGGTATTTGCGAGAAGCCAGAATATCCATCAAGGAAGCCAAATGTGTGTGCTTAGATAATCTTTCAAGCATTTGGTCAATAAAAGGCAATGGGTAATGATCTTTTCTAGTAGCTTTATTTTAATTTTCTGAAATCAATTACCATTTTATAGCCTGTAACAATTCTTTGTGGAATAAGTTCATTCTTATCATTAGGAACAACAGTTATACCTCCTTTCTTAGGGATACAATGAACAGGACTTACCCATCTACTATCAGCTATAGGATAGATTATACCTGCTTCCAGAAGTTTTAATATTTCCGTTCTTACCACCTCTTTCATCTTTGGATTTAACCGACGTTGGTGATCAACAACTGGTTTAGTATCAGGTTCCATATTAAATTTTTTTTCTGACATAGAGTGGGACTAATGCCCTTTAAATCATCAAGAGTATACCCAATAGCAGCTCAGTGCTTCCTTAGAACTTTCAATGATCTTTCTTCTTCATGTTCTGAAAGGTTAGCACTGATAATAACAGGATATATCTTCTTTTCATCAAGATAAGCATATTTCAAAGTGTCTGGCAATTGTTTTAGTTCAAACACAGGATCACCTTTAGGTGGAGGAGGACCTCCAAGAGTTTCAATAGGCAAATTGTGTTTAAGCAGAGGACGTTGTTCAAAGAAAATATTATCTATTTCATTTCTTTCATGCATATGTAAATCATTCTCATGGTCTAGCAAGTATTGCTCTAAAGGATCAATAGGTGGCACAGCAATAGAAGCAAGACCAATGAATTCATCCTTACTAGGCAATTATTTTTCATGATAATTTCTACTAAACTTGGAAAAATTAAACTCATGAGACTCATCACCAAAGCTAACACCCACAGTTTGTTTCTGGCAATCTATCCTAGCATTAACTGTGTTCAAGAAAGGTCTACCAAAGATAATGGGACAGAAGTCATCAGGTGGGGTACCAAGAACAAGAAAATCGGTAGGATATTTTGTTTTCCCACACAAGACTTCAACATCCCTGACAATCTCAACTGGTGATATAGTGTCTCTATTTGCAAGTTTAATAGTAACATCTATGTCTTCTATCTCAACAGGTGCCATGTCCTCTCGAATTTCTTGATATAACTTGTGAGGAATATCACTCACACTATCACCCATATCACATAAACCATAATAATAGTGATCTCCTATTTTAACTAAAATGACAGGCAGGCCAACAACTAGTCCATTTTTATCCCTTTTTCAGATTTGGCAATTCTAGCAGCTTATGCACAGAAGTAGATAACATGCCCATCCACATATTCTTCTAAGAGATCTTTAACCATGGCAATATTAGGCTCAACTCTAATTTGTTCATCTGGTTTAGGTGTTCTAATAGAGCTTTTGTTGACCACAGTTGAAACTTTAGCATGTTCTTTTATCCTAACAGGAAAAGGAGGTTTCTCAATGTAAGCAGTAGGAACAGCTGGATCAACATTATAGAGTATAGTTTCTTCTTTAACTGTTACCGGTTCTTTAATTTCTTCTTTAATAGGTGGATGATATTTAAGCCACTTCTCTTTAGGGAGTTCAACATGATTAGCAAATGATTCAAAAAAGGAGGCTACTATCTCAGAGTCAAGTCCATATTTAGTGCTAAACTTTTGAAAAGCATCGGTATCCATAAAAGATTTAACACAATCATACTTAAGCTTTATACCTGACTCTTTACCTTCATCGAGTTCCCAATCTTCAGAGTTGCATTTAATTCTTTCCAAAATATCCCACCGGAATTCAATAGTCTTCTTCATAAAAGAACCAGCACAAGAAGTATCCAGCATGGTTTGATCATTACAAGAAAGCCGAGCATAAAAATTCTAAATAATAATTTCTCTTGAGAGCTCATGATTGGGGCATGAATATAACATTGACTTAAGCCTCCCCCAAGCTAGAGCGATACTTTCTCCTTCACGAGGCCAAAAATTATATATATAATTCCGATCACGATGAACTAGATGCATAGGATAATTTTTTTTGGTGAAACTCCAATTTTAAACGATTCCAATTCCATGATCCAGTATCATCGTATAGCCTATACCATGCCAATGCTTTTCCATTCAAAGATAAAGGGAAAACCTTTTTCATAACTTCATCCCTGGGTAAACCTGCAAGCTTAAACAAAACACAAATTTGTTCCACATGTATCAAGTGCATATCAGGATGTTCGGTTCCATCTCCAGCATAAGGATTAGCTAGCAGTTGTTCTATCATACCCGAAGGAATTTTATATTCAATATTTTCAGTAGGTGCAGTAGGTTGAGGGGAAATTAATTGTGGTTCTGAACGAGGTGAAGATACCCCGAACAAACCCCTGAAAGGATTGTTTTCCATAGTAACAAGTAACAATAAATTTCAGCACACTATATAAATGATTCCTTACCGAATTCCACTTACCAAAGGCGCTTCACTCCCCGGCAACGGCACCACAAAATAGCCTTGATGACCCAAAAGTATAGGGGGTAAATTGTAGCTCTTTTCGATAAGTAAGAGTGTTGAACCCAACGAGGATCAGAAGGAAATGACAAGTAGTTTTCAGTAAGGTATTGTCTGCAAGTGTTGAAATTGTAAGTAGTGAGTAGTTTGGTAGCAAGATAATCTGTAACGAGCAAGTAACGATAATTGTAACAAGTATGCAGCAAGGTAGCCCAATCCTTTTGAGGCAAAGGACAAGCCAAAATGGTCTCTTATGATAAGAAAAGTGTTCTTGAGGGTACACGAGCATTTCATCTAGTCACTTTCATCATGTTGGTTTGATTTGTGTTTGCTACTTTGATAATTTGATATGTGGGTGGACCGGTGCTTAGGTGTTGTTCTTACTTGAACAAACCTCCTACTTATGATTAACCCTCCCGCAAGCATCCGCAACTACAGGAAAAGTATTAAGGATAAATCCTAACCATAGCATTAAATTCTAACCAATCGGTCCCTTACGGAATAGTGCATAAACTGGGGTTTAAGTTTCTATCACTCCCGCAACCCACCATCTATTTAATACTCCACAATGCATTCCCTTAGGCCCAAATATGGTGAAGTGTCATGTAGTCGACATTCACATGACACCACTAAGGGAATCACAACATACATACTATCAAAATATCGAACACATATCAAATTCACATGATTACTTGCGACATGATTTCTCCCGTGACCTCAAGAACAAAAGTGACTACTCACAAAAACTAAACATGCTCATGATCCAAGGCGTATTAATATGCATAATGGATCTGAACATATAATCTTCCACCAAATAAATTATATAGTAATGAACTACAAGATGTAATGAACACTACTAGTCGCCCCCTAGCAACAATCTATAGTTCCGGTAACAAGATTGAATACAATAGATGGACTAGGGTTTGAGATGAGATGGTGCTGGTGAATATGTTGGTGGAGATTGCCCTCCCCAAGATGGGAGAGCTGATGATGATGATGATGATTTCCCCCTCTAGGAGGGAAGTTCCCCCGGCAGAATCACTCCGCCGGAGGGCAAAAGTGCTCCTGCCTAAGTTCCGCCTCGAGACGGTGGCGCTCCGTCCCGAAAGTATTCTTCTTATTTTTTCTAGGTCAAAACCACTTATATACCAGAAGATGGGCATCGGAGGTGGGCCGAGGAGACCACAACCCACCAGGGCGCGCTAGAGGGGCCCGGTGCACCCAGGTGGGTTGTGCCCACCTGGTGGCCCCCTCTGGTACTTATTGGCTCCAATATTTCTTATATATTCCATAAAAAATCTCTGTGAAGTTTCAGCTCATTTGGAGTTGTGCATAATAGGTGGCCTGACGTAGCTTTTTCAGGTCCAGATTTCTAGCTGCCGGAATTCTCCCTCTTTGTGTGTACCTTGCAAATTATGAGAGAAAAGGCATTAGAATTACTCCAAAAAGCATTATTATGGATAAAAACATTGTAAATAACAGTAAGAAAACATGATGCAAAATGGACGTATCAAATAGACGGTGGTTGTGGAGAAGACAAAAAGAAGGAGATAGTCTCACATCAACTAGGCGTATCATCGGGCTATGGAGATGCCCATTAATAGATATCAATTTTAGTGAGTAGGGATTGCCATGCAACGGATGCACTAGAGCTATAAGTTTATGAAAGCTCAAAAAGAAACTAAGTGTGTGTGCATCCAACTTGCTTGCTCACGAATACCTAGGGCAATTTCAGGAAGCCCGTCATTGGAATATACAAGCCAAGTTCTATATTGAAAAAATTCCCACTAGTATATGAAAGTGATATCATAGGAGACTCTCTATCATGAAGATCATGGTGCTACTTTGAAGCACAAGTGTGGCAAAAAAGGATAGTAACATTGTCCCTTCTCTCTTTTTCTCTCATTTTTTTATTTGGGCCTTCTCTCATTTTTTGGCCTCTTTTATTTAATTTTTCGTCCGGAGTCTCATCCCGACTTGTGGGGGAATCATAGTCTCCATCATCCTTTCCTCACATGGGACAATGCTCTAATAATGAGGATCATCACACTTTTATTTACTTACAACTCGATACTTAGAACAAAATATGACTCTATGTGAATGCCTCCGACGGTGTACCGGGATGTGCAATGAATCAAGAGCGACATGTATAACAAATGATGAACGGTGGCTTTGCCACAAATACGATGTCAACTACATGATCATGCAAAGCAATATGACAATGATGGAGCGTGTCATAATAAACGGAACGGTGGAAAGTTGCATGGCAATATATCTCAGAATGGCTATGGAAATGCCATAATAGGTAGGTATGGTGGCTGTTTGGAGGAAGGATATGTGGTGGGTTTATGGTACTGACAAATTTTGCGCGGTAGGCTAGCAATGGCGGAAAGGCAAGAGTGAGTATAATCCATGGGGTTAACATTAGTCATAAAGAAATCGCATACTTATTGCAAAAATATATCAGTCATTGAAACAAAGTACTACACGCATGCTCCTAGGGGGATAGATTGGTAGGAAAAGACCATCGCTCGTCCCCGACCGCCACTCACAAGGAAGACAATCAAAAAATAAATCATGCTCTGACTTCATCACATAACGGTTCACCATACGTGCATGCTACGGGACTCACAAACTTTAACACAAGTATTTCTCAAATTCACAACTACTTACTAGCATGACTCTAATATCACCATCTTCATATCTCAAAACAATCATAAGGAATCAAACTTCTCTTAGTATTCAATGTACTTTATATGGAAGTTTATATTATATCCCTCTTGGATGCCTATCATATTAGGACTAATTTTATAACCAAAGCAAATTACCATGTTGTTTAGAGACTCTCAAAATAATATAAGTGAAGTGCGAGAGTTCATCAATTTCTATAAAATAAAACCACCTGTGTGTTCTAAAAAGATATAAGTGAAGCACTAGAGCAAATTTTTCCTAGCTCAAAAGATATAAGTGAAGCACATAGAGCATTCTAATAAATCACGATTCATGCGTGTCTCCCTCAAAAGGTGTGTACAGCAAGGATGATTGTGGAAAACTAAAAAGTAAAGCCTCAAATCATAATAAACGATTGATGTCTACTACACAACCTTCTTCTTGTAGACGTTGTTGGGCCTCCAAGTGCAGAGGTTTGTAGGACGGTAGAAAATTTCCCTCAAGTGCATGACCTAAGGTTTATCAATACGTGGGAGGCGTAGGATTGCCTTTTTCCCGGCAAGCTCCTCTTGCCGGGGTCTTGTCTTGAGTACTTTGTTCTTGAATGGTCTTCAGAGGGACCACAAGGAATCTTGGCGGCGAACTGGCAGGCCCTGCCGCGGGACGCTGCGACTGCCCGTGCACAAGTTCGGGGTACAAGGGTACCCCTACTCTAGTACACCGACAATTGGAGACGTATCAACGCTTCAACCAAAACACATATCATGTGGTGAATAAAAATATAGCCTCAAGTAAAGTTACCGATAGACGAAGACGAAAGAAGGGATGCCTTCCCGGGGCATCCCCAAGCTTAGGCCTTTCGACATCCTTGAATATTACCTCGGGGTGCCTTGGGCATCCCCAAGCTTAGGCTCTTGCCACTCCTTATTCCATAGTCCATCAAATCCTTACCCAAAACTTGAAAACTTCACAACACAAAACTCCAACAGAAAATCTCGTAAGCTCCGTTAGTATAAGAAAATAAATCACCACTTTTGTTACTGTTGTGAACTCATTCTTTATTTGTATTGGTGTACTATCTATTGTATTCCAACTTTTCCATGGCTCGTACCCCCCGATACTAGCCATAGATGCATCAAAATAAGCAAACAACACGCGAAAAACAGAATCTGTCAAAAACAGAACATTCTGTAGAAATATGGTCATTTCGAATACTTATGTAACTCAAAAAATTCTTAGAAATTAGGAAGTCCTAGATAATTTGTTTATTAATCCTCTGCAAAAATAATCCGTATTTTATCGCTCTTATGTTAAAAATTAAAACTAATCTCCTGGGCAAAAAAGTTTCTGTTTTTCAGCAGGATCAAATCAACTATTACCATAAGCTATCCCAAAGGTCTTACTTGGCACAAACACTAACTAAAACACAAGACCACATCGAAACATGGGCTAGATGATTTATTCAAAGCAAAACAGGACCTAAAACTCAAGAACAAAAATAAAATTGGGTTGCCTCCCAACAAGCCCTTTTCTTTAAAGCCTTTTAGCTAGGCATTGATAATTTCGATGATGCTCACAAGAAAGATAGCAATTGAAACACGAAGAGAGCATCATGAAACATGTGAAAAACAAGTTTAAGTCTAACATGTTTCCTATGCATAGGCATTTTATAAGCAAACAAATTATCAAGACAAGCAAAAACTAGCATATGCATGGAAGAAGAAAGAAACAATAGCAATATCAACATGACGAGAGGTAATTTAGTAACATGAAAATTTCTACAACCATATTTTCCTCTCTCAGAATAATTACATGTGTGATCATATTCAAATTCAACGATACAACTATCACATAAAATATTCTCTTCATGATCCACATGCATGCAAAGTTGGCACTCTTCCAAAATAGTGGGATTATCATAAAATAAATTCATGACCTCTCTGAACCCACTTTTATCAAAAACTTGATAAGATTGATCAATATCCAAATATGTGGGATCTAAAGTTGACACTCTTCCAAACCCACTTTCAACATTATTTCAAATATTATTATCAACCTCATAATCATCATGGGGAGTAAATAAATTTTCAAGGTCGTAAGAAGAATCACCCCAATCATGATCATTGCAACAAGTAGTGGACATAGCAAAATTAGCATCCCCAAGCTTGGGGTTTTGCATATCATTAACACAATTGACACTAATAGAA
Organism: Triticum urartu; assembly: GCF_056163025.1. NCBI lineage: Eukaryota > Viridiplantae > Streptophyta > Magnoliopsida > Poales > Poaceae > Triticum > Triticum urartu. The sequence continues at coordinate 486,312,563 of NC_141873.1, read as the reverse complement.
TTTATAATAACATCATTGCAATCATGCTTTTCATTCAAGGAGCTATCGTGAATCACTTTGTAATTTTCTTCTTTCAACACTTCGTCACAAATTTCAGATTCATGAATTTCAAGCAAAACCTCATAAAGATAATCCAGTGCATTCAACACACTAGCAATTGGTTCATCATAATTGGATCTTTTAAAAAGATTAGCAAGTGGATGAGGATCCATAACAATAGATTTTTAGCAAGCGGAGATGCAAGCAAATAGAAGGCACATGGCAACACAAGCAAAAAATAAGATCGAACGAAAGAAGGGTGAAGAGAAGGCGAATATTTTCAAAAATCATTTTAGTAGTGGGTGAGAGGAAAACGAGAGGCGAATGCCGAATAATGTAATGCGAGATATGAGAGTTTATGATGGGTACTCGATATGTCTTATCTTGGTGTAGATCTCCCAAGCAACGGCGCCAAAAATACTTCTTGCTACCTCTTGAGCTTGCGTTGATTTTTCCCTTGAAGAGGAAAGGGTGATGCAGCAAAGTAGCGTAAGTATTTCCCTCGGTTTTGAGAACCAAGGTATCAATCCAGTAGGATACTACGCAACAAGCCACCGAATACCTGCACAAACAAACACCAACTTGCAACCAACGCGACAAAGGGGTTGTCAATCCCTTCACGGTTATTCGCAAAGTGAGATCTGATAGAGATGGATAAACGGTAAAGTAGTATTTTTGGTATTTTTGGTTTATGGAATGGAAAGTAAAAGATTGCAAAGTAAGGGAACAGCGATAGAAATTGCAAGTAAACAGAAACTAATATGATGTAAAATAGACCCGGGGGCCATAGGTTTCACTAGAGGCTTCTCTCAAGATAGAAGTTATTACGGTGGGTGAGCAAATTACTGCCGAGCAATTGATAGAAAAGCGCAAAGTTATAACAATAACTAAGGCAATGATCATGAATATAGGCATCACGTCCGTGTCAAGTAGACCAAAACGATTCTGCATCTACTACTACTACTCCACACATCGACCGACTCCTGCCTGCATCTAGAGTATTAAGTTCATAAGAACAGAGTAATGCATTAAGTAAGATTACATGTGCTACCTCTTGAGCATGCGTTGGTTTTCCCTTGAAGAGGAAAGAGTGATGAAGCAAAGTAGCGTAAGTATTTCCCTCAGTTTTTGAGAACCAAGGTATCAATCCAGTAGGAGACTACACGCAAATCGTCTAGTACCTGCACAAACAATCAAGAACCTTGCAACCAACGCGATAAAGGGGTTGTCAATCCCTTCGTGGCCACTTGCAAAAGTGAGATCTGATAAAGATAAAAAGATAAATATTTTTGGTATTTTTGTTGTATAGATTGAAAAGTAAAGATTGCAAAATAAATAGTAAACTAGAATTGCAGATCGGAAACTTATATCATGTAAAGTAGACCCGGGGGTCATAGGTTAATACGTTAGTCCCAAAAAGTGCATATTAAAGCCCATTAAACATCCAAAACAGATAATATAATAGCATGGAACAATCAAAAATTATAGATACATTGGAGACGTATCAAGCATCCGCAAGCATAATTCCTGCTCGTCCTCGAGTAGGTAAATGATAAAAACAGATTTTTTTTATGTGGAATGCTACCTAACATAATTTTCAATATAATTTTCTTTATTGTGGCATGGATATTCAGATCCGAAAGATTCAAGACAAAGTTTAATATTGACATAAAAACAATAATACTTCAAGCATACTAACCAAGCAATTATGTCTTCTCAAAATAACATGGCCAAAGAAAGTTATCCCTACAAAATCATGTAGTCTGGCTATGCTCTATCTTCATCACACAAAATATTTAAATCATGCACAACCCCGATGACAAGCCAAGCCATTGTTTCATACTTTTGATGTTCTCAAACTTTTTCAATCTTCACGCAATACATGAGCGTGAGCCATGGATATAGCACTATATGTAGAATAGAATGGTGGTTGTGGAGAAGACAAAATGGAGAAGATAGTCTCACATCAACTAGGCATATCAACGGGCTATGGAGATGCCCATCAATAGATATTAATGTGAGTGAGTAGGTATTGCCATGCAACGGATGCACTAGAGCTATAAATGTATGAAAGCTCAACAAAATAAACTAAGTGGGTGTGCATCCAACTTGCCTGTTCACGAAGACCTAGGGCATTTTGAGGAAGCCCATAATTGGAATATACAAGCCAAGTTCTATAATGAAAAATTCCCACTAGTATATGAAAGTGACAACATAAGAGACTCTCTATCATGAAGATCATGTTGCTACTTCGAAGCACAAGTGTGGAAAAAGGATAGTAGCATTGCCCCTTCTCTCTTTTTCCCTCATTTTTTTATTTGGGCCTTTTTATGGCCTCTTTTTTTATTTCTTTTTTTTCATCCAGAGTCTCACCCCGACTTGCGGGGGAATCATAGTCTCCATCATCCTTTCCTCACTGGGACAATGCTCTAATAATGATGATCATCACACTTTTATTTACTTACAACTCAAGAATTACAACTCGATACTTAGAACAAAATATGACTCTATGTGAATGCCTCCAGTGGTGTACCAGGATGTGCAATGAATCAAGAGTGACATGTATGAAAAATTATGAACGGTGGCTTTGCCACAAATACGATGTCAACTACATGATCATGCAAAGCAATATGACAATGATGGAGCGTGTCATAATAAACCAAACGGTGGAAAGTTGCATGGCAATATATCTCGGAATGGTTATGGAAATGCCATAATAGGTAGGTATGGTGGCTGTTTTGAGGAAGGTAAATGGTGGGTTTATGGTACCGGCAAAAGTTGTGCGGTACTAGAGAGGCTAGCAATGGTGGAAGGGTGAGAGTGCGTATAATCCATGGACTCAACATTAGTCATAAAGAACTCACATACTTATTGCAAAAATCTATTAGTTATCGAAACAAAGTATTGCGCGCATGCTCCTAGGGGGATAGATTGGTAGGAAAATACCATCGCTCGTTCCCGACCGCCACTCATAAGGAAGACAATCAAAAAATAAATCATGCTCCGACTTCATCACATAACGGTTCACTATACGTGCATGCTACGGGAATCACAAACTTTAACACAAGTATCTCTTAAATTTACAACTACTCCACTAGCATGACTCTAATATCACCATCTTCATATCTCAAAACAATCATAAAGAATCAAACTTCTCATAGTATTCAATGCACTTTTTATGGAAGTTTTTTTGTTATACCCATCTTGGATGCCTATCATATTAGGACTAGTTTTATATCCAAAGCAAATTACCATGCTGTTCTAAAAGAATCTCAAAATAATATAAGTGAAGCATGAGAGATCAATAATTTCTATAAAATAAAACCACCACCATGCTCTAAAAAGGTATAAGTGAAGCACTAGAGCAAAATTTATCTAGCTCAAAAGATATAAGTGAAGCACATATAGTATTCTAATAAATTCCGATTCATGTGTGTCTCCAAAATGTGTGTACAGCAAGGATGATTGTGGTAAACTAAAAAGCAAAGACTCAAATCATACAAGACCCTCCAAGCAAAATACATATCATGTGGTGAATAAAAATATAGCCTCAAGTAAAGTTACCGATAGACGAAGACGAAAGAGGGGATGCCTTCCGGGGCATCCCCAAGCTTAGGCTTTTGGTTGTCCTTGAACTTTACCGTGGGGTGCCTTGGGAATCCCCAAGATTAGGCTCTTGCCACTCCTTGTTCCAAAATCCATCAAATCTTTACCCCAAAACTTGAAAACTTCACAACACAAAACTCAACAGAAAATCTCATGAGCTCCGTTAGTATAAGAAAACAAACCCCCACTTTAAGGTACTGTAATTAAATCATTATTTATTTATATTGGTGTTAAACCTACTTTATTCCAACTTCTCTATGGTTCATACCCCCCGATACTAGCCATAGATTCATCAAAATAAGGAAACAACACACGAAAAACAGAATCTGTCAAAAACAGAATGGTTTGTAGAAATCTGTAGGTTTTGAATACTTCTGTAACTCCACAAATCCTGAGAAATTAGGAAGTACTAAATAATTTGTCTATATATCAACTGCAGTTGGAATTGGTATTTTATCGCTCTCTGGTAAAAAGTGAAAATTATTCTCCTGAGCGCATACTTTCTGTTTTTTTCAGCAAGATCAAATAACAATCACCCAAGAAGATCCTAAAGGCTTTACTTGGCACAAACACTAATCAAAACATAAAAAACACAATCATAACAGAGGATGGATGAATTATTTATTTCTAAACAGGAACAAAAATAAAATTGGGTTGCCTCCCAACAAGCGCTATCGTTTAACGCCCCTAGCCAGGCATAAAAACAAGAATAGATCTAGGTATTGTCATCTTTGGTATGCAATCCATAAGTGGCTCTCATAATTGATTCATAAGGCAATTTAATTTTCTTTCTAGGAAAGTGTTCCATGCCTTTCCTTAACGGAAATTGGAATCTAATATTTCCTTCTTTCAGGTCAATAATTGCACCAATCGTTCTAAGGAAAGGTCTACCAAGAATAATAGGACATGCAGGATTGCAATCTATATCAAGAACAACGAAATCTATGAGCACATAATTCCTATTTTCAACAATAAGAACATCATTAATCCTTCCCATAGGTTTCTTAATGGTGGAATCCGCAAGATGCAATTTTAAAGAACAATCATCAAATTCACGGAAACCTAACACATCACACAAAGTTTTTGGAATCGTGGAAACACTAGCACCCACTCATCATAATTTAATGGTAGGTTCCCACTCATCATAAAGTTTTCTAGGGATAGAAACTTCTAATTCAAGCTTTTCTTCATGGGATTGCATTAAAGCATCAACAATATGCTTAGTAAAAGCTTTGTTTTGATCATAAGCATGAGGAGAATTTAACATGCAACAAGGAAATACAATCTATCAAAGAGCAATTATCATAATTAAATTACTTGAAATCCAAAATAGTGGGTTCATTGCTATGTAAAGTTTTAACCTCTTCAATCCCACTTTTACCAATTTTTGCATCAAGATCTAAAACTCTGAATCATTGGGACGCCTTCTAACTAAAGTTGACTCATATCCAGTCCCATCTTTATCAAGATTCATATTGGAAAACAAAGATTTAATAGGAGGCACATCAATCACTTTTAGATCTTCATCATTATTATCATGAAAACTAGAAGAACACGCTTTCACAAAGCAATCTTTTTAGCACGCATCCTAGCGGTTCTTTCTTTGCACTCATCAATGGAAATTCTCATGGCTTTGAGAGACTCATTGATATCATGCTTAGGTGGAATAGATCTAAGTTTCAAAGAATCAACATCAAGAGAAATTCTATCCACGTTCCTAGCCAACTCATCAATCTTAAGCAATTTTTCTTCAAGCAAAGCATTGAAATTCTTTTGTGAATTCATAAATTCTTTAACACTAGTCTCAAAATCAAAGGGCATCTTATTAAAATTTCCATCAGAGTTGTTGTACAAATTGCCATAATTATTAGAGGAATTACAAGGGAACGGCCTAGAATTAAAATTTCCTCTATACGCGTTGTTACCAAAATTTTTCCTACCAACAAAATTCACATACATAGATTCATTATTATTATCAATCAAGGTGCACAAAGGCATATCATTAGTGTCGGTGTCAAAACCGGCGGATCTCAGGTAGGGGGTCCCGAACTGTGCGTCTAGGCCGGATGGTAACAGGAGGCAGGGAACACGATGTTTTACCCAGGTTTGGGCCCTCTTGATGGAGGTAAAACCCTACGTCCTGCTTGATTAATATTGATGATATGGGTAGTACAAGAGTAGATCTACCACGAGATCAAGGAGGCTAAACCCTAGAAGCTAGCCTATGGTATGATTGTTGTCTATGGAGTTGATGTCCTACGGACTACAACCCTCCGGTTTATATAGACACCGGATGGGGTTAGGGTTACATAGAGTCGGTTACAATGGTAGGAGATCTTGAATATCCACATCGCCAAGCTTGCCTTCCATGCCAAGGAAAGTCCCATCCGGACACGGGACGAAGTCTTCAATCTTGTATCTTCATAGTCCAGGAGTTCGGCTGAAGGTATAGTCCGGCTACCCGAACACCCCCTAATCCAGGACTCCCTCAGTAGCCCCCGAACCAGGCTTCAATGACGATGAGTCCGGCGTGCAGATTGTTCGGCATTGCAAGGCGGGTTCTTCTCCAAATCCTGTGTACCTGTAGGAATAATGTCCGATTTTTGTAATGTAATGCTCCTTGGCTTCCACGCCCAATAATGGCCGTCTTCCACGTGTCAAACAAATGCGAAAGGCCGGGGCGTTTTTACATCCACACCCCTAGCCATATAAATGAGCCGCCTATTTAACGGGATGGGGATTCAGGTCCAAACCACATCTTCTCCTCTCCGCGAGTTATCATCAGAGCGCTTCCAGCAAAGGTCCATTCCAACATGTCCAGCCATCGCAGCTCCTCCCCTCGCCCCTCCGGTCCCAAACCCGGGGACTGGGAGAGTTGCACCATCCCGCATAGTGAGTTAGTGTCGCTTCAGGCCAAGGGATTTCTCCCCCAGGCATACATGGTCCCGGTCCGAACCGGTCTCGCCACCTACAATGGCGGAAAACAAGCGGAGAGCACCCCCAATCCTTTTAAAGGAGAGCAGGTGTGCCTCGTCCCCTATCTAGTAAGGGGACTGGGATTTCCAATTCATCCATTCCTCCGCGGGCTTCTGGAGTTCTACGGCCTCCAGCTGCACAATCTCACGCCCGCCTCCGTATTACATATTGCGGGTTTCGTCGCCCTTTGCGAGCTATTTTTAGGTGTTGAGGCTCATTTCGCGATGTGGAAGAGGTTATTCTGCCTGGTGCCCCATTCTCAAGAGGGGTCTATCTACCAAGTGGGCGGAGCCGAAGTATGGCGCATCTCCGGGACCGGATACCTATCCGGAACCCCGAAGAAGGCGTCCGAGGACTGGCCTTCGGAATGGTTTTACATAGATGACGTCCCGCTACCGGACCCTATCCGGATCGGTCTCCCTGAGTTCACCAGTGCCCCATTGAAGAAACGCTTGAGCTGGCGTCCACGGAGCTCTCAGAGAGAAAGCGACAGAGACGTCCTTTACCTGATGGGTCGGATAAGACTGTTGGCTCATTCCGGACTAACCATGATTGGAGTCATGGCCGCATGCATTATGCGGGGGGTACAGCCGCTTCAATATAGAGGCCACCCCATGTGGGATTTCAACGGGGAGGATGACGCCACCCATTACGGTCGTAAGGGGCCGGCCTTAGCCGCCGCCTTAGTAAAGATCTTATCCTCTTTGTACAAGGGAGAAAAGGAGGAATTCCTCCGCGTCAACCCGCGGGCCAGATTCAGTATGTACGATCCTCCAAGTTGGGTAAGTGAACAATTGCGCTTGCCCGTTTGTTTTATACTCCCACGGTTAGATAGGTAGTCTAACGACTTCAATGCAGGAACTGCGACAGGAGGTAAAGGATATAATCAGCCGCCCTCCACAGCCCGAGGACCCAGAACGGTCCCTCAATCCGGACTCCGAAGAGGATCCGGACATATCGGTGGAGCTTATCGACGGGGTGTTCCATCAGCTAAGCAAGGACAATACCTTGGTAGCCATTACGGCGGATTACCCAGGGTTAATCCCGACCTCCCAGGTGACAGAAACCGGAGTCTCATTCCCTTGAAAGAGATTCCACTCTCACGTATTCCGGTGTTTCTGACGACAACCGTGTTTTGCAGGGGAGATTTCCGAGGCAGGAGGCCGAACCTGCGGCGGCTAGCCAACGAGGGGCCGCAGGGCCCCGTGGGGCAAAAAGGAATGTAGTCCGGACTGAGATGCCGGCGCAAAGGCATAGCGCACCCTCTGTTTCCCTGGAGTTATTCTGTCAGGGCATATTAACGTTCGTGCTATCTTCAGAATGAAGAGACCTCGCTGGACTACATCCGGAGAGGTTGCCAATCGCGCCTCCACCAGCCAGGCTCCAATGTTTGGCCAGGAAGCGGAGGCGAGCACAAGGCGCGCACCGGACGCTCCTCCGACAGAGGATGCGGACAGGCTGTCTGCCACAAATTCTGAAGTGGAGAGTGCCATGAACCACAGGCGTCGCCGGACAGTTCTACGCGACGCTTGTTTCTCCCAAGAGGCTTTAGATGCCTTTAATTCGGGAGATGCGTACCTCCGTGGCGCTCAAAATGGTTTAGCCAGAGCCACGGAGCAATATGTAAAAGACATACGGGTAAGAAAATTTTGGTCAAATATATATATATGCCAGTAGCCCCCGAGACTTGAAGCAGTTAGAGCAACTGATTTAAGGATCATTTAATATGCAGGTTCTTACAGAGAAGAATACCGCACTGTCCCAGGAGCTGGAAAAGTGCAAGGCCCAACTAGAGGCCGCACTAGCCGCAGCAGGGGAGCCCAAAGAGACCCCCTCAGGTAAGATACACTTCGAAAGATTAGTATTGTGCGGTGTGGGTGCAAATCTGACAAATCATATTGCAGATGGCACCGGACTCGATCCGGAAAAGCAACAACTCTTACGCCGGCTAAAGGCCGGTGAGAGTACGTTGACAAAGGTGAGGCGAGAGAAGAATGATCTTCAGGATGCCAACACCAAGCTGGACGTCAAACTTAAAGATGTTCGTGGCCAGCTGTCGGACTCCACGAAGGAGAATCAGCGGCTTCGACGCGGCATATTTAGTAAGTGCTTGAACGAACTTTGAAAAAAGAGTTCGGCGAGGAAGTCAACTAACAGAGTAATGTCTGTAGGTATGCTCACAGGTCGTCCTGCAGAGGAGATGCCCGGTTCTACGGGTGACCTTCTTCCCGAACTCTTGCAACTGCACAAGCAAATTCGGCAGGCGATGCGAGGCGTTACCCAAGCCTTATGGCCTGCCCACTCCGTGCCCGAGGGCCTTGGAGAGCTTGCGGAGAAGCTGAAGGGAGCTCGGCGGCGCTTTCGGTTGTGGAAGATATCGGCCTGCCGACAAGGCGCTAGGGAGGCCTGGGCCATGGTGAAGACCCGTTTTACGAAGTCTGACCCAAACCACATGGCCGAGGTCGGACCAGTGGGGCCTGACGGGAAGGAGATCCCTGTAAGCTTAGTATACGGCCAAGTAGAGTTGGCCGCGAAGTATTCCCAGCAGGACTGTAAATTAGACAGCTTGTTAGATGGTATAGAAGAGGAATACAATCAGTCAAAATGACTGTGTAATTTTGAATTGACATGTGCAATGCCTTCTAGCCGGATTGTAGATCGTTTGTCGTTGCCGACCTTTTCGCTTCAACCTCAGGACCTGACGGTCCGGAGTGTGTCCGAATACCCTAGCAGTTATATAAGAACCGGGGTATGCGTGGAGACCAGGCGTAGGGGTCATTAGTGCTTTATCATACAAGTGCCCAACTAGTTATGTTATATTACATGGTTAGTAAGAAACATCTTCCAGAGAGAATAGTTCCGTTAAGGGTTCCTTTCGCTGGGAGGCATGCCCTAAGGTGCATGTCCGGACTGCGTGAAAAGACGCAGAAAAAAAGCATCTGGGGGCGCATAAAATGAGTAAAAAGATCATCTTTTATTTCACCGACCGAATATTCCCTTAAGAATGCTAGCTTTCGGCTTCACCCAGTCTGAGGTACACGTCCGGCTGACCCGGCAGTAACAATCGTAGAGGTGCTCCCTTTACCGCCTAGCCGAACAATCGGGAACGTAGGGGTAAGCACAGGAGCCAGGCAACCCATCTTGGCCAAAACTTAAGTCATATCGATGCATATAATGGTGAAGAAAAAGGTACATGTGGAAGTTTGACGCATGTGTTGGGCGTGAAGCCCGTATAAATAAGCTTCTGTTAAAGAAGCCCCCAGGTTTAATGAGCGCGAGTGGCGCGTCACTAGATGAGCCTTTAAGGGCTATAAAAGAAAAAAATGGGAAGGAGAGAAATGTAAGACAGAAAAATGCAAAAAAGAATGGACAGAGGAAGGAGATGAACACAGAGTCCGGCGCTAGGCATAGAATCTTCGGAGACGGGTGGCGTTCCACGGGTTCGGCTCGAGTCGGTTGTTCGACGCATCTCGCAGGCGGTACGCCCCACCAGTTAGGACTTGGTCGATTATGAATGGACCTTCCCAGTTGGGATTGAGTTTGTCCTTTTTCTTATCCGGCAGGCGTAGAACTAGTTCGCCAACATTGTAATTTTTGGCCCGTACTTCTCTGCTTTGATATCTTCGGGCCTGCTGTTGATAAAATGCGGAACGGGCTTTTGCCACGTCACGCTCCTCCTCCAAGGCGTCCAAGTTGTCCTGCCGATCGAGCTCGGCTTCTCTTTCTTCGTACATGCGCACTCTAGGTCAGTCATGAATTATGTCGCAGGGCAGAACTACTTCTGCGCCATACACCATAAAAAATGGTGTGTATCCGGTGGTGCGATTTGGCGTGGTCCGCAGCCCCCATAGCACGGAGTCGAGCTCCTCTACCCAGTGCGTGTTAGATTCCTTGAGGGACCGCACCAGTCTAGGTTTAATGCCGCTCATGATAAGACCATTTGCACATTCGACCTGGCCGTTGGTTTGTGGGTGATAGACGGAAGCATAATCGAGCTTGATGCCCATGTTTTTGCACCAGAGTTTTACCTCGTCGACGGTAAAGTTTGTAGCGTTGTTGGTTATGATGCTGTGGGGGACGCCATAACGGTGTACAACCCCGGATATGAAGTCTATCACAGGTCCGGATTCGGCCGTTTTAACAGGCTTGGCTTCTATCCATTTGGTGAACTTATCCACCATGACCAGTAAGTATTTTTTCCTATGGGTCCCACCTTTAAGGGGTCCGACCATGTCAAGCCCCCAGACCGCAAAAGGCCAGGTGATGGGTATAGTTTGGAGTGCGGTGGGTGGCATATGGCTTTGGTTGGCAAAAAGTTGGCAACCAGCGCATCGTTGGACTAGGTCCTGAGCGTCTGCCTGGGCCGTCGGCCAATAAAAGCCTGTACGGAAAGCCTTGCTAACAAGGGACCGAGCAGCGGCGTGGTGACCACTGAGTCCGGCATGAATTTCAGCCAGAAGGTTCCGCCCTTCCTCTTCGGAGATGCACCTTTGAAGGACTCCGGTAGTGCTTTTCTTATAAAGCTCTCCCTCATGGACTCTATAGGCTTTAGATCGCCGCACTATGCAGCGGGCCTCGTTTTGGTCCTCCGGGAGTTCCTGCCTAGTAAGGTAGGCTAGGAATGGTTCTGTCCACGGGGCGATAACCGCCATTATTACGTGGGTTGAAGGTGTAATTTCGTTGGCAGAGCCTCCAATTGTGTCAGATTGTTCGGCGTCGAGTGGTGCGGCTGGGTTCGGGCTGTTATTTGCGGGTTCCCCCTCCCATGCTATGGATGGCTTGAACAATCTTTCCAAAAAGATGTTGGGGGGGACTGCATCACGTTTTGCTCCGATGCGTGCTAGGACGTCCGCCGCTTGATTGTTTTCTCGGGCTATATGGTGAAACTCCAGCCCTTCGAACTGAGCTGACATTTTTAGGACGGCGTTGAGGTAAGCTGCCATTTTTGGGTCCTTGGCGTCGAAGTCTCCATTTATTTGGGATATCACGAGGTTTGAATCCCCGCGTACCTCTAGGCGCTGGATACCCATGGATACTGCTATCCGGAGGCCATGTAGGAGGGCCTCATATTCGGTTACATTGTTGGAATCCGTCTACATGATCTGGAGCACATATTGGACTGTGTCTCCTGTGGGGGATGTCAGGACGACGTCGGCCCCCAGTCCGGCCAACATTTTGGAGCCGTCGAAATGCATAATCCAGTTTGAATATGTGTCGTACTCTTTAGGGAGCTCGGCTTCCGTCCATTCTGCGACGAAGTCGGCCAAAACTTGCGATTTAATAGCTCGCCGTGGCTTATAGGTTATATCGAACGGGAGAAGCTCGATGGCCCATTTTGCAATCCGGCCCGTTGCATCGCGGTTGTTGATAATATCATTGAGTGGCACTTCCGAGGCTACTGTTATGGAACACTCTTGAAAGTAGTGTCGTAGCTTCCGGGATGCCATGAATACCGCGTATGCAATCTTTTGATAATGCGGGTACCGTGATTTGCATGGAGTGAGGACAGTGGACACGTAGTAGACCGGCCTTTGAAGGGGGAATTTGTGTCCGTCCGTTTCCCGCTCGACAACGAGCACTGCGCTGACAACTTGGTGTGTTGCTACAATGTACAATAACATTGGTTCGCCGGTGTTTGGCGCAGCCAGGACTGGGTTTGTTGCCAATATGGCTTTTATTTCATCAAGTCCGGCCGTGGCGGCATCCGTCCACTCAAAGTGTTCGGTGCGCCGAAGGAGGCGATAGAGGGGTAGTGCCTTTTCTCCCAAGCGGGAGATGAAGCGGCTTAAAGCCGCCACGCATCCGGTTAATTTTTGTATTTGTTTAAGGTCCTTTGGGACATCCAATTGTGACAAAGCTCGGATCTTGGCTGGATTTGCTTCAATTCCTCTACCGGATACAATGAAGCCCAAGAGCTTTCCGGCTGGAACGCCGAAGACGCATTTTTCCGGGTTGAGCTTGATGTCATATTTTTGGAGGTTATCGAATGTAAGCCTCAAGTCGTCTACTAGAGATTCGACATGTCTTGATTTGACGACCACATCATCCACATACGCCTCCACTGTTTTGCCGATCTGGTTTGCCAGACATGTCTGGATCATGCGATGATATGTTGCGCCAGCGTTTTTCAGCCTAAAGGGCATTGTGTTGAAGCAGAATGGGCCGTATGGTGTGATGAATGCTGTTGCAGCTTGGTCTGATTCTGCCATCTTGATTTGATGGTAACCGGAGTATGCGTCGAGGAAACACAACGAATCGTGTCCTGCGGTGGCATCGATAATTTGTTCGATACGGGGGAGGGGGAAGGGATCCTTTGGGCAAGCCTGGTTAAGGTCTTCAAAATCGACACACAGGCGCCAGGATTTGTCCTTCTTTGGTACCGTCACCAGGTTTGCTAGCCAGTCCGGATGTTTTATGTCTCTGATGAATCCGGCCTCCAATAGCTTGGCTAGCTCCTCTCCCATAGCCTGTCTCTTGGGTTCGGAAAAACGCCGAAGGGCTTGTTTGACAGGTTTAAATCCTTTTAGGATATTTAAGCTGTGTCCGTCCAGCCTGCGTGGGATCCCTGGCATGTCTGAAGGGTGCCAGGCGAAGATGTACCAGTTCTCTCGTAGGAACTCTCGCAGTGCAGCGTCTGCATCAGGGTTCAGTCGTGCCCCGATGGAAGCTGTTTTATTGGGGTCCGTTGGATGGACCTGGAATTTGACTATTTCGTCAGCTGGCTTGAAGGATGTGGATTTGGATCTCTTGTTGAGTATCACATCATCCCTATTAACCGTGGAGCGCAGCGCAGTCAGTTCCTCGGCCGCTAAGGCTACGGATAGTGCCTCAAGCACTAATGCGGCCGTCTTGTTTTCGGCGCGGAGTGCTATGTCCGGATCACTAGCTAGAGTGATAATTCCGTTCGGCCCGGGCATCTTAAGCTTCATGTACCCGTAATGGGGTATTGCTTGGAATATTGTGAATGCTTCTCGCCCTAGTAAAGCGTGATATCCGCTCTTAAACGGGGCCACCTGAAACGTGACCTCTTTGGACCTGTAATTATCCGGCGTGCCGAACACCACATCTAGTGTGATTTTTCCTATGCAGCGTGCTTCCCGACTGGGGATTATTCCTCTAAAGGTTGTGCTGCTTCGCTTGATGCGGTTCCAGTCCATTTCCATTTTTTGAAGGGTTTCCTCATAAATGAGGTTCAGTCCGCTGCCTCCATCCATGAGCACCTTGGTGAGGCGAAAGCCGTCCACTATGGGACTGAGGACCAATGCGGCTGGTGCTCGGGCTGTTCGGAATCTAGGTTCATCACTTGCGTTGAAGGTAATGGCAGTGTCGCTCAATGGATTTATTGTTGCAACTTTATAGACTTCGGCGAGGCTGCGGAGTGTTCTTTTTCGCACATTGTTTGATGCGAAAGTCTTGAAGACTGTGAGAACGGTACTGGTGTCCTTGGGCTGGCTTTCTGCGGCCTCCAGAATTAAGAGGTCCTCGCCGATTTTGGCCACCTGCCGGAGTATCCAACATGCTCTAAGGCTGTGAGTTGGTGTGGCGTCCTCTGTACTATGAATTCTACAGGGTCCATCAAGCCATCTTTCCAGTACGGTTCCATGCCCTGTAGAGGGTTTTGGCTTTTTGGTGTTTATCCCAGGTGTCCTATGATGATGCACCCTCTTAGTTCGGACGGGATTACTATTCAAGGCTGGATTATCCCAAAATTTTATTTCGGTTTTCGAGGCGCTTTCCATCGCACAGTATTTTTGTACTATGGACGCCAAGTCAACGAAGCATGTAATATCACAACGACTTACGGCGTTAAGGATTCCCTCGTCCGTGCAATTACTACAGAAAATTGAGATTGCGTCTCCCTCGCGGCAATCCTTTATCCTGTTCATAACCAGGAGGAATCTGGCCCAGTAATGATGTACTGTTTCCTCGGGCCTCTGCCTGATTTGGGAGAGATCGCTTATGATCGGGTGGGCGGGTGTCGTTGAATCTGAAACCTCACCAATCCAAGATTCGGAGGCCGAAGAGTTTCCGAACTCTGAAGTTCGGATTCTTGGATGTTGTCCAATGAATCTGGCCCGTTGCCTGATCCTAAGCTCAGGTCTTGAGTTACATCTTCCCCTCCGCGGGTATCCGGCTTGGAGGGGTCGGGAATTTGGACGTAGCTAGTCCTTAAAATAGATGAAGGGTAACCGCACTGCGCCTCTACCACGGCAACATGGTGGGTGACTTGGGGAGAGTTAATTTCTCTTAGATCGGGTTTAAGCCCAACCTGGTCGTAATCCGTAGCGACCCCCAGGGCGGCGATGCGATCCAAGAGCTCATTTACGGAAGAGAGCTCCATTGGATCTAGCTGCTCGACGAGCTCCGAGCTGATGTGTAGGTTGCTTTTGATGACCCGAGAGGTCACCGTCGGCGCAACAGCCGAACAGGCGGTCATGAGGAAACCACCTAGCCGGAGAGTTTGGCCGACAGCCAAGGCTCCCTTAGCAACGACGCGGTCTTTAAAGACGGGAGGAGGCATCCTTCCTGATTGCGACGGCACAGAGGAACTCTCAAATAAAGCACCAATGTCGGTGTCAAAACCGGCGGATCTCAGGTAGGGGGTCCCGAACTGTGCGTCTAGGCTGGATGGTAACAGGAGGCAGGGAACACGATGTTTTACCCAGGTTTGGGCCCTCTTGATGGAGGTAAAACCCTACGTCCTTCTTGATTAATATTGATGATATGGGTAGTACAAGAGTAGATCTACCACGAGATCAAGGAGGCTAAACCCTAGAAGCTAGCCTATGGTATGATTGTTGTCTATGGAGTTGATGTCCTATGGACTACAACCCTCCAGTTTATATAAACATCGGATAGGGTTAGGGTTACATAGAGTCGGTTACAATGGTAGGAGATCTTGAATATCCGCATCGCCAAGCTTGCCTTCCACGCCAAGGAAAGTCCCATCCGGACACGGGACGAAGTCTTCAATCTTGTATCTTCATAGTCCAGGAGTCCGGCTGAAGGTATAGTCCGGCTACCCGAACACCCCCTAATCCAGGACTCCCTCAATTAGGATCAGAAGAAACACTTTTACTAGCAAACAATTTCATAAGTTCATCCATCTTTCCACTCAAAACATTAATCTCTTCTATCGCATGAACCTTTTTACTAGTGGATCTTTCGGTATGCCATTGAGAATAATTAACCATAATATTATCTAGGAGTTTAGTAGCTTCTCCTAAACTGATTTCCATAAAAGTGCCTCCCACGACCGAATCTAAAAGATTTCTAGAAGCAAAATTCAATCCAGCATAAAAAATTTGTGTAATCATCCATAAATTCAAACCATGTGTAGGGCAATTACGTATTATTAATTTCATCCTCTCCCAAGCTTGTGCAACATGCTCATGCTCAAGTTGCTTAAAATTCATAATATCATTTCTAAGAGAGATGATCTTAGCGGGAGGAAAATACTTAGAGATAAAAGCATCTTTGCACTTATTCCATGAATCAATACTATTTTTAGGAAAAGAAGAGAACCAAGTTTTAGCATGATCTCTAAGCAAAAATGGAAATAACTTCAATTTAACAATATTATTATCCACGTCTTTCTTCTTTTGCATATCACACAAATCAACGAAGTTCTTTAGATAGGTAGCGTTATCTTCACTAGGAAGGCCAGAAAATTGATCTTTCATAACAAGATTCAACAAAGCAGTATTGATTTCATAAGATTCAGCATCGGTAGTAGGAGCAATCGGAGTGCTAATAAAATCATTATTGTTGGTATTGGAAAAGTCACACAATTTAGTATTATCGTGAGCCATCACTACAAACAAACAATCCAACACACGAGCAAACAAGAGGCAAGCGGAAAGAAGCGAACGGAAAAGGGCGAATAAACGGCAAAGGTGAAGTGGGGGAGAGGAAAAAAAGAGGCAAATGGCAAATAATGTAATGTGAGGGATAAGAGTTTGTGATGGGTACTTGGTATGTCTTAACTTGGCGTAGATCTCCCCGGCAACGGCGCCAGAAATCCTTCTTGCTACCTCTTGAGCATGCGTTGGTTTTCCCTTAAAGAGGAAAGGGTGATGCAGCAAAGTAGCGTAAGTATTTCCCTCAGTTTTTGAGAACCAAGGTATCAATCCAGTAGGAGACTACACGCAAGTCGCCTATTACCTGCACAAACAATCAAGAACCTTGCAACCAACGCGATAAAGGGGTTGTCAATCCCTTCATGACCACTTACAAAAGTGAGATCTGATAAAGATAATAAGATAAATATTTTTGGTATTTTTGTTGTATAGACTGAAAAGTAAAGATTGCAAAATAAATAGTAAACTAGAATTGTAGATCAGAAACTTATATGATGTAAAGTAGACCCGGGGGTCATAGGCTAATAGGTTAGTCCCAAAAATAATATAAAAGTGCAAATTAAAGCCCACTAAACATCCAAAACGAATAATATAATAGCAAGGAACAATAAAAAATTATAGATACGTTGGAGACGTATCAACATGATGTAGCGGGATTAACTCAAGCAATGTGATGAAAACCCCATCTTGTTATCCTTGATGGCAACAATACAATATGTGCCTTGCTGCCCCTACTGTCACTGGGAAAGGACACCGCAAGATTGAACCCAAAGCTAAGCACTTCTCCCATTGCAAGAAAAACCAATCTAGTTGGCCAAACCAAATCGATAGTTCAAAGAGACTAGCAAAGATATCAAATCATGCATATAAGAATTCAGAGGAGATTAAAATAATATTCATAGATAAGCTGATCATAAATCCACAATTCATCGGATCTCGGCAAACACACTGCAAAAGAGTATTACATCGAATAGATCTCCAAGAACATCGAGGAGAACTTTGTATTGAGAATCAAAGAGAGAGAAGAAGCCATCTAGCTACTAGCTATGGACCCGTAGGTCTAAAGTAAACTACTCACGCTTCATCGGAGAGGCAATGGTGTTGATGTAGAAGCCCTCCGTGATCGATTCCCCCTTCGGCAGGATGCCGGAAAAGGCCCCAAGATGGGATCTCACGGGTACAGAAGGTTTCGGCGGTGGAAAAGTGGTTTCGTGGCTCCGCTGAATGTTTTTGGGGTATAAGATTATATATATGAGAAGAATTAGGTCAGGAGAGCTATGAGGGGCACACAAGGTCGGGGGCGCGCCCTCCACCCTTGTGGCCGCCTCGAGGCTCCTCTGACTTTCACTCCAAGTCTCCAGGGTGTCTTTTGGTCCAAGAAAAATCATCGCAAAAGTTTTATTCCATTTGGACTCCGTTTGGTATTCCTTTTCTGCGAAACTCTAAAACAAGGAAAAAACAAAAACTGGCACTGGGCTCTAGGTTAATAGGTTAGTCCCAAAAATCATATAAAATAGCATATTAATGCATATAAAACATCCAAAACAGATAATATAAAAGCATGGAACAATCAAAAATTATAGATACGTTGGAGACGTATTACTCCTCTAGAGAACTTCGAGGTCAATGGGCGCCACTACAACAAGGGATACTACCTAGCAGATGACATCTATCCTAGATGGTCCACATTTATGAAGACTATCTCAAACCTTGTGCCAGGAGGCAAGAACTCCTACTTTGCCAAGTGCCAGGAGGCTTGCAGGAAGGATGTCGAGCGGGCATTTGGTGTGCTCCAATCTCGATTTGTTGTTGTCCGGTACCCCGCTCTGACCTGATCGAAATCTCAAATGTGGGAGGTGATGACTAGTTGTGTCATCTTGCACAACATGATCATTGAGAGCGAGCGGGAAGACCCATTGTTTGACACTGAACCATATTACAGGCAAGGTCCTCTTGCAACTATTAATCACCAGGTACCGACATCATGGGCTGCCTTCCTCAACATGCATTAGGGGATCCGAGACCCAAAGGTGCATCAGGAACTACAACACGATCTGGTGCTCCACCAATGGAGGCTCAAGGGCAATGCCTAGTTCGATGTGTTTTAATTTGTGTTTGAATTATGAGTTTGTTTCATTGAATTATTTCATTTGTATTGATTTCTCTGGTGAACTATGTGATAAAACTTAGTTTGTGTTGAATTTGTGCCGAAGTGTGCCAAATTTGGGCCTATTTGCCCCGAATTTGGGCCGAAAACAGCGCCTAGGGGCGAACTTGGGGGGTCGGCTGGGAACCCGAGCCCCCCCCACGCCGAATTTAGCGTCGGTTAACCCCCAAGTGGTGCTATTTCAAGCCCTTGGGGGCGAACGTCTGGAGATGCTCTTAGTCACTGGCCCCTTGAAAGTCGCTTTCCCCACCAAGTCAGTGCCCCTTCTGATCCTTCTCTCCAGCAGCGCTGCTACCTGGCATGAGGATGGTTTAGGTGGTCATGCTCCCCATGTACAATTACTATATAGTAGTAGTAGGTGCAGTTTAGAGTCTAGTACTACAGAGTTGTCCTTTGTTGCGAATGGTGTGATGTCGATCTCGTCCCCATTGTCTGCGAGTGGCCGGTGCTAGGTCGTGGAAGATCTGGTTCTCTAGCCTACGTCCACGGAGGACGTACAGAGGTGGAGATCTCATCTAGCCGGTGCTCCTCCCTAAATAAGCTCGTCGTCTCAGGTTATGTAGGTACTCTCAGATCTGTGGCTCAATCTCTCTTTTCTAGCCATTAAAGGGGTGGAGCATGGGAGAGGAGTGCAACTCCGAGGTGGGTTGCATGTTGGGGAAGTTCGGCTGTTGCTTTCTTTCTATGGGAGAAAATCCTTGACGGCGCTTCTTTGGCTGTGTCCCACTCTACCGTCAACTATTTTGGCCGAAAGGCGACTGCTCCGAGCTCTAGCGTATGTGGATCCTTTGCCAGCGTCAACTCACACCAAACCTTTTGACCGGTGTGCCATTAGGGAGGCCCTTCGGCACCAGCAGCGTGACGCTCTTCGGTAGCTTCGTCCCAAGTGGTGTAGTCCCCGGTGAAAATGTTGGCCGAAACCGGAAGCCTCGACGCGAGATCGGTGGTATGGACTTGATTGCTTTTTAGTTTTCTATTGTAGTGCCCTGGGCATGGCCCTGGGTGCAGATGGTGAGGACATGTCTATATTTTCTATCTTTTAGAGGTTCCTCTATGTAAAATGTAATGCTGCCGCTCTGAATTAATGCAGCATCGAGTCCTTTCAGGCCCTTCCCTATTCAGAAAAAACTGGCCGCGTATGATGTGCGCATGTGACTTGTGATTGGCCGAGGGCGATGGCGAGGCGTGAGCAAGCAAGTCACTCCATCGTAGCTGGCTGGCCGGCGAGCTCGATCCAGCAGGTAATTAACCATGCTTTGTTCTTGTGCTTATGACGCACCCATGCAGGGATGGCAATTTTACACATGGGTACGGGCCCGTGATACCCAACCCATATGGGCAGGTTATGGGCATAACTCTATGCCCATGGACATTACCCGTACCCACCGCCCCCTGAGCCACCCACCTCCGTCGGTGACGCCAAGCTCCTCATTCGTCGGTCTGCCGCCCCCAACCGGCTACCCTCCCCCTTCCTATGCACATTCATTCTTCTTTGGCACAGGCAGCTCACTACACCTCCAACCCCTAACCCTAAATTTCTTCTTTTCTAGAGTTTGACCAGCCGCGTCAGCCCTCCCCCTCCGGCATGATATCAGGGACGAGGAGGATGATCAGTGGCCATGGCGGAGTGGACTGACACTTCTAGACGACATGCAAGGAAAAGGTTGTGTCCCCTTCTGATCTTCCATGTCACATTTGTCAATGCCTCGTAGTGAAATTATCCTCACTGCTCTGCACGAGTAATACAACTGCTTTTGGATTCACCATCTTTCCTTCCAAGCCGATTTCTGCAATGCTCTTTTCTGCCAGGGGAAAAGGTTGTTGGTAGAGGCTCTGCCGAAGTATGTTTCCTTGAACCATCTTTGACAAGTGAGAGGATCCGCCGAAGTGCTTCTCCTCCTATGACCTTTGACAATGGATTGGCTCCGCCAGAGTGTTGCCCTCCCAAGTTTCTATGCGCAAGAATGTGCCAACCAGTGGCCATGGGCCTCTCGCCGAAAGAGGGTTCATGTTTCGTGTTTTGGTTAGTTTTTTTGTTTTCGTTGGGGTGGTGAGGCAATGACGACATCCTTGTGTGAGAACAAGGTCCTCCTTCTCTATATCCACTCTATCCCCTCTCCGCTAGTGAACCTAGCGCCCATGGAGGGTGTTGTCGGTGTTCTGGGAACGAGGGTCCCCAGACTTGCCTGCCTGCGGACCGCGGCATGGCGAAGCCAGCAGGCCTTACGGCCCATCTTCATCAACAAGGCATCCAAGACCCTCGCGAGGGGCCAAGCCTCGCGAGGCGGACGATGCAAGACCTCCTATGGAGTGGCCTAGTCGGGCAGGCTCACGAGGGGCGGAGATAACAAGGCGAGGCAAACCTCATGAGGCTCTCGTGACGTGAGCCATGAAGATCGACACCAGGCGGGCGCCAGCGCGCGCATTGTCCTTGTTTCCTCTTTGGTGCTAAGGAGGCCAGCGCAGGCGAGGAGTACCGAGGCATCAGGCAAAGGTTTCCATATTGATGCAACAAGACCAAGACTAGAAGGACGGTAAGACAGAGGTCATTGTGGAGCCCAAGACGGCGTCACCACCAGAGCCTTCCGCGGGCGGAGACCGCCTTTGTCAGGAAAGCTTGTACTAGCCATCCCCCTTCAAATTTGCTCGCCATTGTTGGCTCCCTTCTCGCTCAATGTTTGGGAAGAGGGCCAGGGCCTCTATAAATAGGACTAGCCACCACCATAGGCAGGACGGATCCGGAAGATCATCCCCACACACACAAGTTAGGCAAGCACGAGAACACCTCACCCTCAGGAGGCTGTTCTTCCCCTTGTATTGTTCATCATCAGCCCAAGAGGCAATCCACCACCACCACACTGGAGTAGGGTATTACACCACAACGGTGGCCCGAACCAGTATAAATCTTGTGTCTTTCTGTGTTGCGAGTTCGCCGAGTTCGTCCGCGAGATCTTAGTGAGCTAGGGCGTAGATCGGTGGGAGGAAAAGACTTCGCGCGCACCCCGGTGCTCGAACCTTAAGGGTTTGCCAAAACCCCACATCCGACATTTGGCGCGCCAGGTAGGGGTGCGCCAGAGCTTCCTCTTCGCCAATCGACTTGCAGACGCTCCGCGGCCGTGATGTCCGACGACCCAAGAGCTGACTCCGACCGCTGGGCAGCCTGGCCAGCTCGGTCGGCGCCACCCGCCTATGAAGACCTCAACCCCGCGCTCCAGGTGGCATGAGCGACGTCCAATCCCGCGGGGCGCGGGCGACGCGGCCAGGCGTCATCTACCCTCACTTCGCGGCAAGTGCGAGCCGCTGCCAAAGCCGCAAGCCACG
The DNA here is from genome assembly GCF_056163025.1 of Triticum urartu. NCBI lineage: Eukaryota > Viridiplantae > Streptophyta > Magnoliopsida > Poales > Poaceae > Triticum > Triticum urartu. The sequence continues at coordinate 486,290,594 of NC_141873.1, read as the reverse complement.
CCGCGGCGACGGCGCCACACTCACGGCGGGAACAGGCAAACACGCGGGCCACACTCACCGTGGCAAGGGAGCTGCTGCGGTGCCGGCTGATGGAAAGCAGCCGGGACGCGCTGCTGGAACGCGTTGCCGAGCCGCTGGACGCGGCGGCCTCGGCAGCCCCGCCCTTCTGCCATCAGCTCCCACCTCAGGCCGCTGCGGGGATTCACGGTGGACCACGCCACCACCACACACTGTTAGGTGCGCCATGGGGCTTCGTCAACACCAGCATGGCCGGCGGCACCAGGGGCTCTGCCGCCCCCATACTACCCGCAACAAGCATGAGCACAAGCGTCGCCTTCCATGGCCCATGTGGGACGCCGCGCTATCACCCCCAGGACGTCACACCGGGCCGGGCGACATGGAGTGTGGGGCATCACGGCGAGGTGTTCGGGGTAACAGCCCCGAAAGCCTACGTGCCCCGCATGACGGACCAGGAGTACACACCAGAGGATGACCCCGGCTCATTCGTTGGAGAAGATTGGGAAGAAGGGACGTTAGGAGTCGAAGCCTTCCAGGAGCTGTCGGGGAACCACCACGACCGCGTGTGCAACGATCACTACAGGGTACCCCTAATCCCTCAGGAGCAAGCTTACGCTAACGATGAGTCACAGGAGGAACAGATTGCCGCAACGGTCGGCGGCCCCAGCTCGACGGCCTCCCTGGCGGCGGGAGGATTGCGCTGGGGGCAGCAGGAGAGGGGTCGCGAGCCAAGCCCCTCCCCAAAGCGTGCAAGGCCAGGGGATACCCAGAGGTAGGCCCTCTGCCGGGGAGGCTTCGACGACCCTTCCCCGGCAGAGGACCTGTGGTCGCCGAGGGAACCGCTGGCGTCCCCTTTCCCTCTTTTGTGTCGTCCTGGTGACCGGTCGGCACAGAGGAGGTCAAGGGCGGTGCAAGGCGGGCCCCTCGTCTGGCGATATGAAGCAAGGCCGGTTCCTATGAAGAAGGCCCAGTGCCTGTGAAGCTCGCCACCCGTGACACTCCCACGTAATAATGAGTTGGGGCTGTACACGCCTCGGAGTCTCAGGAGCGCTGGCCTCGGGCGCTGGGGCTCCCTCCCACGCCTAGTGGCAGCACTTAGCTCTGCGCTGGTGAGAAGACTTGAAGACCAAAAGACTAGACTAGGTGCCGGATGCGGCCTTTTGCTTTGGATCTCTCTTTCTGTGGTATTGCTTTCTGGATCCGGATTTAAGTTGAAGCCGAATTTTTATCGATGCGTGCGGGGGGTGCCTTTTCTCGTGCGAGCCATTTCTTGCCTTCTGGATCTCGCTTGGTTTGGGACTCAAGTCCATCGCCTTTCCCTCGCGACTCCTCGCAAGCGGGACCGCGCAAAGCGCACGCTCGTCAAGCATGCGCCAGCACTACGGCTGGTGCTCACCTCTTGTGGGGCCCCCTCAGACGGGGCGATAAGCTCCGCAGGATTCTCAGAAACTCGTCGCTGCACGACCCAACCTGAAGTTGACGCTGACTAAGGTAAACCACGACGAAAAACTCGCCCCCGGCCCCACGAGTTCACGAGGACACATACCCACATCGCATAGGAAAGTAAAAAACTACAATTTGCTTACACGAGGGGCTCCCCCTCTCAAAATGCTCTTATGAGTCTTCCAAGGGCCACGCCCGAGTTTTGCATGCAGGATGAAATGACAGGAGAACATGGGATCAGCCAGAAATATCACTCGCTACATCACCCGCGAACGCGTCGCTCGCGTCGTCATCGTCTTCGTCGGCATCATCGCCGCCGTCGGTGACGCCCCCATCACCGTCGTCGACCACATCGCCTTCGTCTGCGATGACCACCACTGCGTCATCCTCCGAGGTGAAGGCCCTGACCAACACGTCCACATTGTCCTCTACCCAACGCGCCAGGTCACCCCGGACGGCCGTGGGTACGGTGGCAATGGTGGCGTCGAAATCGAAGTTGGGGTCGGCATTCAGAAGGTGGCTGAAGACACGGGAGAAAGCGTGCTCAAGCAGGCCATGACCCGTTTCCTCCACAAGCTGGTGAGCTCTAGCAGATCGAGCCTCCAGGCGCGTCATCACCTCGGTAAAGAAGGTCAGGTGGCTGGCATAGTCGTCCGAGTGAGGGGCCAGAGCATTCTCGTCACAGATGTAACCCAGGGCGGTGTTGGCCCTATTCCGGAGGTCTTGAAGCATAGGAGCATGCTCGCACTCCAGAGTCCGGCGCTGGAGCACTTCCTCCCTGTTTCGCCGTGCAATGGCCTCGGCATCATCAACTCGGTTCTGGAGAGAAACCAACTCGGCGTGGGCGGAGGCCAGGTCCGCCTGCGCCGTGACAAGGGCGGCGGCCATGGCCTCCGCGCGCCTCTCGGCCTCATCCAACCTGGGCCTAAGGGCGGCGGCCCTGCCAGCATCCTCCATACCCGCGAGCTTTAGCTTAAAGTCGTACCCGCCCTCCAGATCTGCGCTAACCTCGGCCACCCAGCGATTGATCTCCTCCTCGACTCCGACCTCGCGGGCCCCGACGGTGTCTTCTGCTTGAGCAACTTGACGCTCCCTCGTCTCCAGTTTCTCGAGCTCGAGGCTGCGCTCCACAGCTTCCAGGGCCAACGCCTCCTCGCGCTTCCGGACCTCCTCTTTCTCCGCGGGCGTCCCCCTCAGTGATGCAAGAGCAGCCCCGTGCGCCTCCACCTGCTGCTCAAGGGACGCGCTCCAGTCCTGGAGCCCCCACGCGCGCTCCTCCGCAGCCTCGCGACGGCGGCCAGCCTCGCGAGCCTCTTCCAAGGCTCGCGAGCGGGCTTCATGGGCGATCTTGAGGGACGCCTCGGCCTTCGCATTCTCGAGGTCGCGCTGATACCGACCGGGTTTGATGGCCACCCTCAGCTTGCGCCTCTCCTCCACCAGCCGGAGACCTTCAGCCTCAAGACGCGAGTCGACACCAGCGAGCTCTTCACCGAGGCGGCTCATCGCGCCCATCGCCTCCTAAAAGAGCTCATGGCGGACTACGCTCCACCCATGCTCGAGCTCGAACGCTCGACCCGCCTCGTCCTCCACCTCGGGGGCTGCGGGCGGAGCGCCAAGTGGCGCGCTACCTCCCGGCACTCCGGGGGGGCTGCGGGTTGACTCCGCGCCTGACGCGGGCCCATCCTCGCGAGGAGCCCAAGATGATCGGGGCTTGCCGCTTGAAGAGGAACCAAAGATCGAAGTCAACCAGCGGCTGTCCATGAGCAAAGGAGGAGTCTTGGGCACGCTGGACCAGCTCCACGCCAGACCGTGGAGGAGGGGCGGCCAAACCGCAGACTCAGCGCGCCACGAAGGCGGGGACGCTCCCTCGACCGACCCCGCTCCAGGGGCGGCAGGCAGGCCAGGAACGCTCAAGGCCGATGGGGGAGTCGATGAAGGAGGAGGCCGCCTCTTGGAAGGCGCAACAGCTTTAACGGAGGGAGCCCTGAAGGACAGATGTCAGGACAAGAAGACCACACGCAAGAAGCCACGGTAATAAGATGCTTATGCGTCAATGGCGATGTACTTTCGCCGCTTCAACAGCCCGAAGATATTGCTGCCGCTGGGGGATCCCTTCCTCTTGCGGAGCTCCTCGAAGTCCACACAAAGACGACCGGAGCGTTGGACGTGACAGCCGGTGCGCGGCGAAGCCAAAGAAGGACTGGGAGGGATGGCTTCAGGGGAGCCCGGTTGTGGCGAGTAGCCCAGCGCCCTCTCGCTGCAACCTCCCGAGGCTCCTAGAGCCTCAGCCTCGGGAGCCACACGCCGCGGCTCCTTAGCAATCGACACCTCAGGAGGGGAGTCACAGGCCCCCAAGGACGACGCCCCCGGATCACCACCCGGCATGTGCTCCTCAGCACTCGAGCCACCGGCCCCCATCGGAGCTTGCTCTCCCGCATCGTCACCTGGGGCGAGCTCGGCACCGACGGCGAGGAAGGGAACCACGACGACGGGGTTCTCGCGGGGCCCCACCAAGCGGATTGGGCGCAGCCCCCACTCATCAAAGGAAGGCATGCTCGCGGCAAATGCGGCTTTGTTCTCGCAGCGGTACAACATGCAGCTGTTCTTGGGCATCTCATCCGGCAGGGGGACACCCGATAGGACCGTGAGCACTGTCTGCCGCGCCGCAAGAGGAAGCCCCTTCTCCTGAAACCTCATGTTGTCCTGGCTACGGAGCAGGTCCCACATAGGGCAGGAGTGGCGCAGAAGCGGAGCGACTCGGCGCCTGACGAACTCCTTCACCACCATGGGCGCAGTCACGTCGAGGTCCTTCAACCACCTCATCCTGGCCCAGACGGGGGCAAGGCAGGGGCTCATGAGCTTCTGATGGCCCCAGCCGGAGTTTGGAACAGCGGGCCCCACTGGAACTTGGAGCAGAGGGCTGAGCACGCCGGCGTCAACAAACACCCATGGAATACGGAACTCGCTCGTGGATGAAGGAAGCTCGAAGTCGATCCCCGTGCCCGTCGTCGTGACCATGGCCTGGAAGCTCATGCACCCCGAGCTCTGCCGGGGATCGGTGAGGTGACGAAGAAATGGCGGAGGAGTGCCATGGAAGGAGCGATGCCCACCATGGCCTCACACAAGAAGGCAAAGATGGTAAGAAGGGTCACAGATTGAGGGTCGGGATGGAGCATGTGGATATGATAATGCTCGAGCACCGCGTTGAAGAAGGCAGAGAAGGGAGGAATCAGGCCAGCCCAGAGGGCGAATATGAAGATCGGAACCTCGGTAACTGCCTGAGCCATGTGAGCATGGGACGCGGGCCAGGCTACCGTCTCCCCCCACTTGTTGTAACTGGAGGCAAGCATGGGGTGCACCTTGTCCATGGCCTCATCGTTGAGCACCCGAGGCCGGCCGAGCGCCGGCTCAAAGGATGGAGGCCCAGTTGGCGGAGACAAAGGTTTCTTCCCCTTTTTGGCTTGTTTCGACGCCATGGCGGTGAAGCAGGCGGAGCGCAAGTCAGACTGGGAGGGCAGAGCAGGGCCTCGAGGAAGCAGGGAGATTGGAAGAGCCAGGTGTGGCAAAGGAAGAATAACTGTGTAAGAGGCGGGGCCGCATAGCCAGGCGGATTCAAAGGCAGTGTGGGGAAGCGGAGATGCCCACGTCCAATCAACCGCCACGCGTCAACCGAGGCCGCGGGCTTTTGGGGGCCCGCGGTGCTCTGTACTTGACCCTTGGCTTCGCCGCGAAGCCAAGCCCGAGCGCACCTTGGGCCCAGGGGCTACTATCGGCGTTCTGGGAACGGGGGTCCTCAGACTTGCCTGCCTGCAGCCCGCGGCGTGGCAAAGCCAGCAGGCCGTACGACCCATCTTCATCAATAAGGCATCCAAGACCCTCGCGAGGGGACAAGCCTCGCGAGGCGAATGAGGCAAGACCTCCTCTAGAGTGTCCTAGTCGGGCAGGCTCATGAGGGGCGGAGATAATAAGGCGAGGCAAACCTCACGAGGCTCTCGTGACGTGAGCCATGACGATCGACACCAGGCGGGTGCGAGGCAGGCGCCAGCGCGCGCAGCGTCCTTATTTCCTCTTTGGTGCTAAGGAGGCCAGCGCGGGCGAGGAGTACCGAGGCATCAGGCAAAGGTTGCCATATTGATGCAACAAGACCAAGACTAGAAGGACGGCAAGACGGAGGTCATTGTGGAGCCCAAGACGGCGTCACCACCAGAGCCTTTCGCAAGCGGAGACCACCTTTGTCAGGAAAGCTTGTACTAGTTGTCCCCCTTCAAATTTTCCCGCCGTTGTGGGCTCCCTTCCCGCTCAATATTTGGGAAGAGGACCAGGGCCTTTATAAATAGGACTAGCCACCACCATAGGCAGGACGGATCCGGAAGATCATCCCCACACACACAAGTTAGCCAAGCACGGGAACACCTCACCCTCAGGAGGCTGTTCTTTCCCTTGTATTGTTCATCATCAGCCCAAGAGGCAATCCACCACCACCACACTGGAGTAGGGTATTACACCACAACGGTGGCCCGAACTAGTATAAATCTTGTGTCTTTTTGTGTTGCGACTTCGTCGAGTTCGTCCGCGAGATCTTAGTGAGCTAGGGCGTAGATCGGTGGGAGGAAAAGACTTCGCGCGCACCCCAGTGCTCGAACCTTAAGGGTTTGCCAGAACCCCACATCCGACAGGTGTGTGGAGTTGTGTGCCTAGCGGATCACGTGGGCTCTGGTCAGTTTTCTCTAGTCTACTATTTTCGTCTTCGGAGACGATTGTTGCACTGGGGCGCTAGTTCTTTGGGCATTAGCATGACGAATTCCAGTCTATCTACTATAGTAGTCTCTACTATGACAAGATTTGCCCGACTCCGGTGAGGGAGGCATGAGGATGGCAGTGCGCCTTCAGATTGCTCGAGTGATTATATTCATTGCTAGGAGATCAAGAGACCTATTTTAACTTGTATTACTTTTGGGGCTCTTTGCACTGTTGTTGATGATTATAAATAAATTGTTGAAACTTTTAGCAATAGAAAATTTCACTTACATTTAGATTTTATACGGTTCCATCTATTATCTATATGGTGGTTTAAATTTATACTCTAGAAGCATCTATTAACCTCTTTAGCTAATTATACACTAGAAAGCACTACTATAATTTCGTTATATCATATGCTTTATATGTGTCTACCGATGTAATTAGGATACTGAAATATACATGATCACATGCAAAAAAATATACATATACATAAAAAATAATTGAATGGGTGTGTAATTTGTTCGCATTAAGGTGTAATCTTTTGTAACAGACGAAAGCTAATGTAATTTTGGTTAGAATTTTGTTTACAAAATGTTGTTTCAATGACATACATTGTAGATGTATAACGAACTACACTACATTTAATGTGTAGCAAAATTTTACATGGTTAGTTAAAATAAAAAAAATACATTTGTTAGAAATGTATGATAAACATAAGCTAAAAAATATATAAAAGTTCAGTATAAACTTCATATCATCTGGTGATATTGCTAAATAACATAATTGAACAGTTCTGCCACTAGGAAGGGGCTTCGGTGGGGAAGAGGCCATAGAGAAGCCGAGCTCTGGGGGTTATGTGCCCTCCCACCGCCATGCCCCCTCTAGTGCCCCCCCCCCCCCGATCTATGGTTCAAGGGCTAGGTTATAAGGGGCAGGCGACCGAGGGAGGAGAGGGGCTCAAAGAAATGGATGGGGATGAGGATGACTAGGAAGGAGACGGAGGGCAGGAGAGGAAGGAGGGTCCGGGCAGATTACCTGTGCCGCCGACAGGTTTCGTGTCGATGCCGAGAGAGTAGGAAGCGGCGTCATAGAACGACTGGGAAAGGTGGATGCCGGCGACAAGCTAAGGCGAGGTGGGCGGTCGACGACTTCTAGGCGGGGGTGAGCGCGAGTGCACGATGTGTCGACATTTTTAAAGGCAAGTGCTTTTTGGGACAGATTACTGTAGTAGTGTAGTAGGGGAGAAGATTTGGTCTAATCTAACTGATGCCTCCCCCTTCCCTCCCCTCACATGCTAAACAACCACCGTCATTCCCCTCCCCTCACATGCTAAACAGTCGCCATCATTCTCTCATATTCCTGTCTATAGAGGATGGGTGACTTTTTTTTCTTTGCTTGAGTTGCTGAATTTTAGGGAAATACCAGTAAAAACATTTGGGGAAAAGTGCCCTGAAAAGTTATTAGGGAACTCTATCAAAGTGCCTCGAAAAGTTACTAGGGCACTTTGGCTCATACAAAATGGTACTCCCTTCGTCCCATAATATAAGAGCGTTTTTTACACTACACTAGTGTCAAAAAGGCTCTTATATTATGGGACGGAGGTAGACTACAAGAAGAAATGGGAGCTGTTTTTCGCTCTGAGTCCGACTGGGACGGAACGGGGGACCCAGGGCCTTCAATGTCTTCCTCTGGATCCACTAACTTGGAAGAGCTATTCAAAGCTTTTCTGGCTGACTATGAGGATGCCTCTGCATCCTAGGAGTAGACCGCTCCCCTAGAAGTTGTGGTCAGTCAAGAGAAACATTTGAATCTCGCTTCAATGCCTGGAGTGGCAGCAGAAGCAGAACATAACTCTCCTTTTGATTGGGGGAATACCGTATGTCCTTAGAAAATAAGATTGTACTTGTACTTGCTCTCTCATTCCTGGGAGTCCTTCAAGCGTATTTAGATCTTGCTTGAAACGAATTTTCCTTTCATGCTCCCCCCTTACCCACTTGATGAAACGGAACGAACTTTGTTTCCTTGGCAGCTTTAATGATGGATTCACTCAAAAAAAATCCTTCCTTTTGTAAAAAGTGATGCTTTGCGTCTCCGCTTCCGAGGGTTAGGGTATAGGCCGTTTCAAGCAAGATTCCGCTTTTTCTGAGCATTTTTTTATACTACACTAGTGTAAAAAAATGCTCTTATATTATGGGACGAAAGGGAGTATGTACATAAAATGGAAATTAATAAACAAGCCACCAGCCCCATTACTAGTCTGAGTTGCCAAATCAAGTTGGGCGTTGCCTTAGTCTTCGTCAAACATGTCATTGTTGGCATCCATCCTGACAGCGACTTTAATGCGTGTAAGAACTTTCCATGTAACATCATTATCTATAAACAATGGAGCCAATCAGTATGGGGTCATCATGAAAGCAAAGCTAACCTAAATGCTTGTAAGCACTTGCCTTTGACACAAGGAGGGTTAAGATGTTGGTCTGCATTAGGTTGTTTAGATTCTATCGTAGGTCTTCCATGACTAGGTATTTCATCTACACCATCCTCTAAGTCATCTTCAACATCATGTAGATATGGCAACAATCCCGTGCACATGCAAGACTTGGTCGTTGTTCATATGGAGGCATCTGGTTAGGCCACATTGTATTGCTGGCAGTAAGATTCTTGGTCCCCGGGTAAGAAGCACAACATGGATCAATTAGGCGATCGGTAAAACAATAATTGACATTCGCAATCAATCAACATATATTATTAGGCACTCCTTGTGATCAAGTCATGAAAATAAAAGCCTATCGTTATTTTCTGTCACCTTATTTTGGCCCAACTCCTTTAAAATGTTTTGAATTTAGCAACAACCCAAAGAATTAGTTTCTAATAAAATAAAAGTGTTTTCAAAATTACATGGAGATCTAAAGGGTGCCATATCCCACCTATTTTCAACCCTAGTACCTTTACAAGGATTCAATCCCTTATTTTAACCGTCCTTTGGAAAGAGTACAAGTGGGAAGTATATTACCCATATGCTTGGTTACCATCAAAACTTTTGAAAGGTATCGAGTTATGAGTTGAACATCTTTTCTATTATGTTGTCATGATCATACTTGATTAGCACCTCACAAATGCACCTCTGAACACTTTGGGTTTTGGGTGAAACTTCAATTGCTTGAAATGACTTTCTTGACTTTGGTTATGACTTGCTTGACTTAGGTTATGACTTGCTAGTATGTGGAGCCATTTTGTGTTTGTTTGTAATACCCAATTTTGGGGTAATTACATTGATTGCTTGCTTTGAATTCCTATTATATGATTGTTTGTGTGGGTGTGTGTACCAAACTAAAAATCCACTCATGACTTGTTTTTCTTCAGAGTAGAAATTCAAATTTGAGCTCTAGACCTGTCTCCACTTATGTTTAAAGATTGCCTTTTGAGAGGCTTACCAAAGTTATTAAAACTTGTCTATATGGCAATGCACGTTCCTAGATCTCCTCTACATAATCTATACTTCCTATCTAGCCTGATAAATTGGATTATGAAATTCTCTAGCTATTTCTTCCAAATCCCTTTTGAAGGCTAATCAATATTGTGACCATAACCATTTGTATCATGAAGCTTTTTGGCTCACTTGAACAAATTCAAAAATGATGGTATTATGGCATATCCTCAGCATCTCTACTATCATCTATCCTCAGCATCTCTAGTGTCTACTTGAAAGGATGAATGGGCCATTCATGATCTCTAAAAGTGAATAGAACACTATAATTGTGAAACCTTTTGATAGCCTTGGAAAATTCATTTCTACTGAAGTTGAACCAAACCAGCACTTTCTTATCCATCACCACAACCTATATTGCACATCCATGCTGATCATATATTTTAGCTTGGCCTAGACCTAAGTTTTCTCAGGTGGTTTTGTTGCCTAGTTGCTCTTAACTATCTAAAAAATCATGTTTAACCTCTAACTTGACTGAAACTTCTCCTAACCTTTGTGGACTATCTCCAACCACTCCCTAACCCTCCTAGTCAACTCGACTACCTTCTTAACTCAATGCAAGCGCATTGTAGCAGCAGAGTCTCTGTGTGTGTGTGTGTGTTAGAGAGAGAGAGAGAGGAGGTGGTTGTGGCATCAATGCCTAGTTGGCCTAGGGTTTTCCCAACTCCTCACCATCTCTCGTCCTCACCCCCAATGCCATTGCTTGCTACTCTGACACTCACTCCCAAACCCCACTTGACAGCCTCTGGAGAGAAACCCAGCCCCCACCCTCTCTTATTCTCCCTCCTTCGGTGGCCACCCAACAGGTGCAGGAGACAATTGAGCTCTTCTGCCCTCAAGACCGCGCCGCTGAGTTTCCCAGCGGATGGCCTTTGCACCCCTATACCGAGATCCTCCCATCATTGCCTAACACGCACTCAACATTCTCGTGGACTGCTCATCGCGTTCCGACCGAACCATCATGCGTCGTGCCCCCCTCCCCCAAACTTGTCATTAGGATCCGCGAGAACCTCAGGAGCTCAGGAGAGTCGACATTCACTCTCGGCTCTTCCAGCTTCCTTCTCCCTCCCCCGTCGAACACCTGCAGTAGCCGAACACACGAGCATGTTTTTGTCCATCTCGGATCCCCCTCATGCTCACCCCTCTCTCTCGGTAGCATGTAGACACTCCACCCGTTCCTTGTGCACACTTTTCCCCTTGCAAATCACGTGCAGGCATGCCCTCCAGAGTCGTCATGGCCATGGCTAGCCGAGATTCAGCTCCGGCCAAACAAAGAGCCACCCCATGCCATGTCTTCAACCTGCACCATGTCTTGCTCCTCCTAATCGAGCGCCCAGTAGCCTCATTTGCCATTCGAGCTTGCTCGATAGCCGGCACCGTCCTGCGTTTTGATTTTCGGGCGAAAAAAATGAATTTCGGGCGAATTTCGGTCGTCTCGCTAGGGCCCGATATATGGGCCTATCGGCCGAATAATTTGGCCCAGTTTGAATTTTTTTTGCCCGGCCCAGCTTCGAGAGCCTTCCAGTTAGGCTTCCGCTGAGACAAAACCCACGACCTCACGCAGCCTAACCCTAAATCGCTCTTTCCCTGTCCCTCCTCCTGTGTGCGGCGTCGCCGCTGCGCACATCTCAGCCGAGCGCTTCCACCCAATCTCCTCGCCCTCCTCCACATCTCCGGCCAAGGCGCTCACTTCTCCGGCCCTCCTCCACATATCCTCGCCTCCACCCCATCCACTTCCTGTATGGTTCTTCTCCCAGACTGCAGGATGGTGCTCGGCGGCTGCGGCAATGGAGCTGATGGTGAGCCAGCCGACCAGTTGAACGGAGGCAGTAGCACGGGGCAGCGGAAACAGTCTAGAGGGCGTCCAGTTTTTTGGCAAGGTACGAATGTTCTTGATGCCTTTATATCCTCCTACTTGAAGCAACTATTTGCCTCGTCCATGGTACATGCATGCAGTTTCAGTTCTTCAGCAATTTCAGATCAATGTTGCTTTGTTTCTTAGTTATAATTTGTACTGCGATGTACTTGTGTTGCTTTAGATTAAGCAGAGGCCCCTCGTAAATGGCTTGGCATATGCATATATCATACGGGGGTAAGAAAAATTGAGTCTTGATGAGTTGAACACAGTAGTGACATTATTAATCTGAAATATGCATGCATCTTGTAGTCACCAAGGATGCTCTAGATCTAGTAATATTTGTTTTGGTCCAACAGAAAAGTGGGTTACAAACCTTGTTATGAACGTCCTAAAATATATAATTGTTCCATATATCTGGGTTGTGTGCTTGTTTTTGAGCTGTTGAGATGATGCTTGTGCGCAACATTAAAGTTTTTTCTCAAGAACAGATTAATTTCAACAGAAAAGTAGATGTTGACAGATGATTAATTTCAATGTTCAGCGGTACCACTAAGTGGTGGTTCTAGAACCAAGCATCATTGTATCATTCTCAAGAACAGATTACAGTTTGTGACTTGTCTGTTTGGCAAACTAGAGCGTCGAGTTGTATATAAATTACTTATTCCTTAGTATCTAAACTAGAGCATCGAGTTGTATATAAATTACTTATTCCTTAATATCTAAACTAGAGCATCGGGCTATACTGTTTTTTGTTTATTATTAATATGAGGACACCCTAGTAAGCAAGGTTGCTTCCTTAGTTACCTACACTTCATAACTGACCGGTGTTCTTTTCTCATTTGATTTTCAGGTAATGGAACTGCAAATAGGAATGGCAGCGGCAACCATGATGCAAATGCAAGTGGTTCCCAAAGATCTTGGAAAGGTAACATACTAACATGATATGAGTTGTGAGATTGCATGGGGATCTTATAGAGCTCTAACTTAGTTCAAATAAAAAAAGATGGCATAGAGCTCTCACTTAATTCGGTAGTTCCATGAAACTATTTGGTATTTGTTCATAAATTGGTTGATGTTGTTTGGTGTGAGTGGACATAACAGTACACTACGTTGTCCATGTAGTGAGACGAGGATGATCACAATTCAGAGTATTTGGATCTCTCTTTCATATTTCTATATATTAAGGCATATATCCTGATCTGTACGGCTTGTCAAGAAGAAGACCAAGGACGTCAATAGACTATACCATGTTGCTTAGAAATCTGCCGGTAAGTCTCTTCTTTTTAGTGTTTTATCATTCATGATAATTGCTTAGAAAATTTTAGTTACTTGGAGCTGCTAGTTACTTCGATGCATGCACTTTCTATCCATGCCTAGCCTCGTTATCATGTTAAGCAATGTCTTTATATTATCCTGAAATGTTACCACTTGACTATTGTTGCACACTTCCCTGTTAGTCCATTTTATTTCATTATGCACAGAGTGGAAGAAGAAAATTCTGATGTTGAACTACATCCATCCTGATCCTTTCCCTGTTTTCTCTAAACCAGAAATGCCACATGAAGAACTAAGGATATCAAGAAGCTTTTGGATGTATGCAAGCTTGGAGCTGATGTGTTATAGGTATGTTAACCACTGTATTTATCCTGCAATATGTTTGAGCTTATGCATGATTTTTTATTCACATTTTTCACCGTGGATTTTCCTTCTGTATGACAATTGACAAATGGCTTGTCCAAGCCAACAGTGGGCTGTTTCTGTCTATGTTGCTTTCTTTGTATCGTTTTGTTGTGCTGGAGTACAAACTATAAACTAGAATTCATCATTCTAGTATATGGAGGCATTTAACCTTTTCTCCTAAAGCTTTTTGGTGAATAAAAAACTAGTATATGCAGTAGATTCGTTATTTGATTCATGAGTATGCATAAGATTTTACTATTGTTCTACTAGCTACTTGTCCTGATAATCCATTTTTTTTGTTGCACAAAGTGGCAGAAGATAATTCCGATGCAGAACTACCTCCTTCCTGACCCTTCCTCTGTTTTCTCTAAACCAGAAATGGCATGTGAAGAATAGCCAGGGATATCAAGAAGCTTATGGATGCAGGCAAGCTTGGAGCTGTTGTTTCAATGCCATGCTTTGATGGTTGTCTTTTGGAGCTGTTGTTTCTATGTGTGCTTTGATGGTTGTCTTTTGGAGCTGTTGTTTCAATGTCATGCTTTGATGGTTGTCTTTTGAAGCTGTTGTTTCTATGTGTAATCCTTTAAGTCTATTGGTTGTACCGGACTATTTAAACTCTGAACTACGCTGTGATGGTTGAACTGATGTTGGACTGTTAAGGGTTATGTTGGAGGTAACTTTATAACTAATGTGTGCATGTTATGTTGGACAGATGCAGTTTTATTAATCACTAGAGCTTATTTGCTGAAGTTTATACGATCCATCCTAATGGTTGTTACGCTGCTATGCTTATGCTTTATTTTATTTCAAATTTTGTTTGAATTTCGGCCGAATTTCGTCCAAATTTCGGTTGAATTTTGGTCAAATTTTCAAATTTTGATTTTGCAATTTCGTCCGAGATTTTGCCGAAAAATTTAAAATTCCCGAAATTCGGCCATTTCGTCCAAGGACGAAAAAACGCAAACCGAAAATCAAAACGCAGGCACCGTCCCGAGCACCTCCGCGGGCAACCATCACTCCAAGCCACCGCCACATACCACCTTCGCCCTCACCGTTACTTTCTATCGCTTCCCTTGGTACCAATCCACTCAACCCCCCCCCCCTCCCCTCTTCCAATTTGAAGATTCACCCCTGGAAGATCGGATCCCGTCGATAAGCTAGGTGGGCAGCCGCCGGACCTCATCGAGCATCCACTTCCAATCTTCACTGACCTTCAGCGATGTCATGGTGAGCTTAAAAACGCTCTCCTGGCCCCTCCGGAGGAAGCGTCACGTCGAGGCGAGCCCCCTAGCTCACTGCGGCGAGCTCGCAAGCCTTCTACGGCGACAAGAGTGGACACCGCCATTTTTTTTTGTTCGCCGCAAGCGCGAGGCCACGCGGCCAGCTCTCGGTCGTCCATCGCAGATCCGACGGCCTCGTACCCCTTCGCGTGCGCGCCGCACAGTCGATGGGCCGGCCCAACGCTGTGCCACCTGGGTCCGTCCAGATCTGGCTCATCTCCTTTTTTCGGTTAGTTCTTTTTCCTATTGTTTGAATCCTGTTAGATTTGCTCTAGGATTTAAGTCCCCATAAATTTGTTGGAAATATGAGCAATTTACCATATGATTTAATCCATAGAAATACTAGATAAAATATGACTATTATAGCAGAGATGAAACAAGTCATGTAATCTAATAGAGACAAGGCAAATAGCATATGCACGTGCGTACTAGAACAGAACATATGTAGAGCAGATACTGGAAGAAGAAACGGTAGTAGGTACTCAAACAAAAAAGAACATTAACATGTACTGAGTTGCAGCGGTAGCAGTAGTGTTGGCGTTGACGGGTTCACCCATGTCGTCGAAGAGGTCATCGATGTCGGGTCGCATACAGGACTCAAAAAGGTGGGGTTCTCTTACAGGCATAGAGAAGGAGGTGAATAGGCAGGCAGTGGGGGAGGAGTGCGCGTGAATGTCTCTCTTGTTCTTATGCTCGTACATGTGGAGGAACGCATTAATTTTTTTACATGGTTATATCTTGCACAAGTTAGTAGACCACCAGTGTGCTTTCCTCTTTTTCCTATACACTTGATCAGGCTATATAAAATTTTAGTTGGGCTACGAATAAAACACAAAGTAGTTTCAGACGGATAGGGTAGGCTCCATTGGACAGCAAAAGAAATTCAGTTCTCGTAGTACATACGAATTTTCAGCCAGTCATTTTGGCAGATCTACCTAGCTCTACCCTATCAATAAAAGCGACAAAACATGGATGCAATTTTTACGAATGGTAAACGATGGAGAATAATTAAATCCTTATAGGTTCCAAGGTAACCAGAATAACAACACGCCACCAAGTGGTGCTCTGAAGATGGAAGCTATTCAGTAAAGTTTCATCTTGCTCATCTTCACTAGTGTAGTGTCAAAAATACTCTTATATTATGGGACGGAGTGTGTAGTTGTAGTGTTTTAAACATTTTCAACTCATTGTCCTCCGTCGTCTAGCCGGTATGAAACTTGAGCCTATCCTCCTTCCCTTCCTTGATCGCACGTCTCACCCTAGCCTCCTCTTCTTCCAACCAAGCTTCATCACGCACGTCAAATAACTGCAAAATGGGGAGAGACAATGAAACTTGAGTGTTTGCCGCAATCAAATGGACAAGCTATTTCATCAACAAATTCAATTGTATAGAATTGAAAATAAGATCATGCCTTCATTGTAGATTCGTAGGTAAATCCCTTCGTTTTAGTTGGGCTAAGATATTTGAATGTTATTATGAATGATCTTTTATATACCATAAGAACAAAGATGGCAAATTTTTCTTGATACTAGGTATTTTGCTAGCTTTACTTAAATTTGAGTTGCTCTGCCCTGATGGCATGCTGATGTGTTAGAAACAGAGTACCCCTTTCTACATAGGAAGATAATGCATGTTAACAAGTAGGGACACTTTTGTCAAGATGTTAGCTGTCATTCTCTACAGATTAGTGACTTCATATAACTAATAACTCATTTATTAATAGCTGTGATGATATTCAACTCCCGGCTGGTATTCTTTCTCACCTATAGCAGGGTCGTTGAATGCTTTGATAAATTCTGAGGCAACCTAGGAAATTTTGGATCCTCACTAGAGGCAGTGATATTTACATTCTGATGTATGGTCATCTATCCTAATTTGCAGCTAACTTACAAGTGAAAAATATAATGATTTAAGCTGCAGCCTGCAGTTGGCTGTTTCCTTGGCTAATTAATTTTCACTTTGCTAGGAAAATATTGCACACAACAGTCAATCAAACATAAGTATGAAAGGGTTAGCTTGGGAGGAACACACCTTCTCAAATAAAGGAACTCCACGTGCACGACGTCTACCATGTCCATATGAAATAAAGGGGCGGCCACGGTTGTATCCATCATGAGCAGTGCTTCATGTCAGCTCCACACACGTGGCATTCACCTTAAAAAAGGGTGAAAATAGGTGAATAAATAGAGGTCAAGAAAACATTGCCATAGCTGGCTAGCATCAACGCTTAGGACGAAAACAACGCTCAGGACTTGGCGTTCGAAACTGAATAGTATTTTGTTTCAGATCCTGTTTCATACACGCTTCAAGATCAAACAGTGATAGTGCCTGCAATTTCCAACATAGCAAAACCAGCTAACATGATATGGAAATTGCATGCACTATGATTGTTGCTAGATTATAAATTATGAGTGCAACCGTGGAGCTGGGCTAGACTCTAAATTCTATGGCTCTTCACCATCCAGGCTTTGCAGCAACCGAACCTTGACAATTGCAGTTATATATTGGAATTGGTGGTCCATATTGTGCTCTTAAAACATAACTGCTTGCCAGCCTCGCGAATACGCAAAGTTTGCCAGCCTCATGGGGTCGTATTTTCTTCTTAGTGCATATAGCCAGATAATAAAATTTGAACTGAAACTATGCTATTGCTAGATACGATATGTTTCTTTTTTTGACGCGTCAACGGCGGGCTTACGCCTGCCTGAACCTTTATTGCGATCGTCAAGAGGTGTTACAAGGAACTCAGCATCAGAAGTACAGGGGACAGAGAGAGAGAAAAACAAAGAAAAGGTACATAGAGCTGGAGGCTACAATCTCGCAGCTAAGAGGAACAACATGGATGTCCAGTCACGAAGCGCAATTTGTTTAGTGGCGTTCTTGCAGCGGTGAGACATACGAATACGATATGTTTCCAACAACAATACCTTTTTTTATAGGTTCAACAAAATACACACATTGCCTTTGTTATAATCTTCACTAAACGTTGAAGGAGAGGATATTTTGGAGGATACTCGACTAAGTGTAATTATGTTTACATGAATAACAGGAGCACATGCATTCAACTATTTATTATTAGTTTGTTTCTTTATTAAAGAGTGCCCTACTGCATGCAAATGCTACAAACTGGAAACAAATTCGAGAAATTAAAATTCTAAATCTCAAAGCAGATGAAGTTAAGCATATAATACCATTGTCATCAGGTTTGACCATGCAGATACAGGTGAGCACATACGCTTCATAATCACCGTCCATACGTGTGACTTCAGCAAAGTACAGATCCTTGTTCGCAGCTCCTTTAGTCTTCATAGTGAGATTGAAATGAGCGTAAGATCTATAAATGCAATTTTTCCCGTCAAAACATGCTTTGTGCCTCACAATATCTTCTAGTTCATATGCAAGATCCTGAAGTATTAAGAATGGATAGTATCAACAAGTGAAACATGTATTTGATGACATCCGAGGAATCATGGAACCAAAAAAGGACAGAGTGGGAGAGCATACTCTGACAAGACCATTGTCCTCGTTGTATTTGTCGAGTACAGCCTTAACCAATTCCTTTGTAGGGAGATTGGTCGTACAGGCATCATAAGCTTCTTTGGAGTGCTTCCTTGTGCCATTATGATACCAGAAAAGAGCACATCGGATAGCCCTCTAAACGTCGGTAAGTCCATCCATGCATCTATTTCAGATATAAGAGGATTTTAAATTATTAGCGTATTTCATAGAATAACCAATGATTAAGCGTTTGGGTTGATGAGTTTGCATGCAAGGTTTTTGTTAAATTAGGAACCAAACAGCCCCGAAGATTAACACAACTCGTTGTTTAATAAACAAGAAAAAGGAAAAACAAACTGAACTGCTTACATTCTTATAAGACGCTCATCACATTCTTTGTATAAAAGAGAATAAAAGTTATCACCATTTGTTTTTTGGATCTCCAAGTAGTGTGTCTGACTACAAGCACTATTGGTTACAGAACAAAAACAAAACCGTCTCAACTGATTAATGGAACTAACTGTTCTAGTTACCACCAGCTTTATCAGAAGAAATAGAGCTACATGGGTGTGGGAGGCTAAAAGCTATCCAACTGTACAAGTTACGAGTGAGCATGAAAAAATATACCTATAGCATAGCATCTATATATACCTTTTGAATTCAAGCTATGCTAACTATTTTAACAACTCTAAAGCAATTCATAAGATATTCCTTTAACTTCAGAAATACCCGGGGTTTTCAAGGTGTGAACACACCCAGATATGAGATATCTAATAAAATTGAGAGACTTTACATGTTTTTTCGCTGAACAGCATGGTGGGAGTCAATGGCTTCCTGAACTTCCTTTATGATCTCAAATGGGCCACCACGGTCAGGATACGTATGGAAAATTCCATCATTGTCAACTCTCACAAAATATTTTATCATAAGACCAGTGGGCACCAATGTCGAAATACATGAATCAGCCAAGAGATTTATATCAAGCTTCAATGACAAGAGATCTGCCACCTTAAAGCTGAAGTGGAACACAAAATGTTTGATTAATAGGAAATAAAGTGGAACACAATCTAGTACTTCATGCATGCATTGCAAAATTGGTTTTAACGCCATAATTAGTAAATCTTCGGGAAAATGCGTCTAGTCAGTAACTAAAAGCACCATTACAAGACAGATAACTCATTCCAAACCATCTATCTTAGACCAAATTAGCTGCTGACTATAAACAAAAGACAGATCAGAGAGAGGATAGTGCGCACGAAAGTTACATACCTTGTTTGTGGCATAGAGGAGGAGGAAGTCTCCTCCAGTGTTGTCTCTCTTTCCCTCTCCTCATGCCTGAAGTAAAAATGGGGGCAAACAGTCATGTAGCAGCAAGCAGCACTGGCAGCGACTCATTGTTTAAAACAGTAGCGGGCACACTCTGCTTTGCAAGGAAATACCTACGCATTCAATAATAGGGAGCGCCGTATTCTCAGGGTATATAAAAAAGGCCTATTTTCTGTTTTAGTGAGAAGGTTTAACACAGGTAGGATAAAAAGGCACATACATTTGAGACGTCTACAGCTTGCGCTCAGCATGTGTTTAAAACCCAATCGTTCTGATGATCGAGTTGGATTGCTGTCGTCCTCAATGCACCGTTAAGTGAGTGAAAGGGAACATAGTTCAATAAAAATGCTAATCCGATTGAGTTGAAAGGCTAGTAGAACGGTTGTCTCAAGTTACCTACCGGGTCGTAGACCCAGCTATTGAGCAATGGTTGAGAGGGCGCGCGATAGTTCCATACCTTGTAGCTTGTGGCATAGAGGAAGAGGAAGTCTCCAACAGTGCTATCTCTCTTTCCCTCTCCTCGCGCCTGAAGTAAAAAGGGGCAAAGCAACGACTCGTTGTTTAAACTATGATTGATAAGGAAACACCACGATGCAATGATTAATAAGGAAACACCATGCGTATTAAAGAACCAAAACAAAAAAAACTTTAAGGGAATAATTCCATGAACAATGCAAGCAAACCATTGAGATGTAATGAAGGCTAAAACCTTCAAATAATAGGGATGCAGAGGGAAACAATTTTAAAGTTATTATCTTTCATTAAGTCCTAATAAAAGAAGTGGGGTACACTGGGAAAGAGGTAGGCACTCACTAACAGAGTGTCAGCGAGCCTCTGCTTCCCTTAACAGGTCGATCAAAGCGTTGGCAAACACTTGATTAATTTAATGGGATGCTCACTGATCAGCCGGCTAGATCGGCAGTGGAGCGAGTCAACACACGCCATCGAGTTGCGCCTCGACCTATCCATGCTACTGCAGCTCTACCATGTCCAACAATACTTCCTGCATCAACTTTGTGCCTCACATCGCTTGCTGCAAGTGACGACAGCGACGCAGCTATCACCAGCCTGATCGATTACGATAATGCAGACCACTGAAGTTTTTCTTCCCCTCCCTGCTTCCCCTAAGGAGACGTACCAGATTATTAGGTGGTTCCACTGTTAGATAATCTATACAGGTTCTCTGATTATTAGGGAAGTGCTAGGGATTGGAGAGTTTCCCGCCGACCAACAGGACTAATCGAGAGTTCGAGACCAACAACAGATGGATCGAGTTTAGGCTGCCTGCAACGATCGATTGATCCAAACGATCCTGCCTGCGTCTTCTTCTTCTTATATGAAGATAGAACGTCGATTTTTTTTCTTTTGATCCAACCGATCCTGCCTGCGTCTCTTTTTTTTCTCAACATCACTACAGACACCGGCGCTCATATATACATACACGCATACACTCATTCTATGTACGCACATACGCACACCCTATTCATATAAGCATCTCCGAAAAACTGAGCCGGCATATCATCTTGAGATTTAGTCGACGGAAACATCTTCTCTCACTGAACGTGTATCGCCGAAAATCCTGAAATAAATCCAGAATAAATGTGAGCATCACGACTTGAACCCTGGTGGGCCGGGGATAACACTGTCCACCTAACCATCCAATCATAGGTTGGTTCGCTGACTGCGTCAATAAATGTTAGCATTACTGCTAAATTCATTGAACATGAGAAGGAGAAGGTTGGTCCAGTTTATAAGGAAAATCGGACCTAAAAACCATACAAACGACATCTTTCAGCAAACAATATACACACCCTCATGAATCACGGGTCTCTCTGATCAGATCCACCTCCAAGACGATGCCCCCAAGAGGGAACGCGACACCGGATAGTGTCGCCATCATCTGATCTAAACTAGATCAAGGGTTTTCCCCGAAGCACAGCAGGAAAGACAAGGTGGGAGCAGCTACTTCGATGCCTCCAATGAGAGAGCGACGCGAGAGGGCGCCGCCGTCGACGACTCCGGCCACAACCGGAGTACGACTTTCGCCGACCGTCTCACGTACACAGTTCGAGCCCAGGATCCGATCAGCCTACACACCAAACCACTACCCCTACCTCCGCGGCAAACCACACATCCCCGGCAAGCTCGACATGCTTCCAATCTTGCATCCGCGTCCCCACTGGACGGAGGATGCAACCCCGCAGCGGCGCCATTCTTCTCCCATCGGGAGGATGCAACCAAGCGGGACGCCATTCATCTTCTCGAGGATGCAACGCCTACGGGCCATTCCTCTCCCGACAAAGGATGCAACAACCGCAACAATGCCATTCCTCTCCCTCCAGTCACCACCATCTTATCCTCCCATCTGCGACAGTGTCGAGCTTCCCGAACCACCATCAGAAGGATACAACACCGAGCAGGGTGTCATTCATCTCGCGCACAGCTTGTGGCCCGCGGCCATGCCGACCACGTCACTGGTTGAGCCGCCTCCAGAACTCCAGCCACCAGGGGTGGCGGCTGTCGTCGCAAGCTGCCTCGGGCCAACGCAAGCGGCACACAGGAACCCCATCAAAGAAGCATGGCGACCTAGGCCCTCTTGACCTAGATCTGACGCGGATAGGGCCCGCACCGCCGTAGACCACCAGCGCCCTCTGCTCATGGGCCTCGTCGTGCCGCCCTTGCTCCTCCGCTGCCCAGCACCGCCATCCACCCGCAGCGCCCTCTGGAGCCAGCTCGCCGCGCGCGTCGCGACCCCGCTCCTCTCCTTGGCAAAACTGAGAAAGAAAATAAGGTGTATACACCTAAGTATTGCACATCTAAGTCCTTGACAATCTAGATGTGTTTTAGCAAAACTGAAAAAAATAAGGTGTATAGACAAGAAAATCAAACTAAAACAAAGACCTTATTTACATGTTGCGTGGCGATTTGCATTGTACAAATTTAACTATAGCACAATGTTGGCACAAACCCAAATTTCTCGTCACTTGCCTAAACCATGTCATTTCGCTCTCCCAGAACATGGCCACTAAACTCCGGTTCAACTATGTCTACGTCTAAGCACAAAACCCATGATGTCGCTCCCCCGCAATCATCTCTTGCTGGCAAAGGTTTTTCATGTCTATAGACATGAGGGAGAAGCTGGAACGCACCTCTGTCGACACCTCTCCCCCCTTCCCAGCCAACGGCCTAGATCCGGCAATGGCGAGATGGTCCTCATTGCCCTCGTCCTCCTTGCCAGCCATGAGATTTCCTCTCTGCATTACTTCCACACCGTTTGTTGCTGCAATCCCCTACCTCGAAAGACTCTTCCAGACTCCTTAACCCCCTGCTCATTTTCATTAGTGCTTGCTCGATTGCCCATGGACTTGAATGAATGCATGTCAATTCTTGGTTTTCTTATTTCTTTAAATGTTTAAATTTCAAACATAAATAGTTCTGATAAGTAGACTCATTTAGGCATAAGCTAATTTGGTCACATGACACGCAACATAGGCCCATTTAGCATCTTCGGCGCGTTTGATTCCCGGGGCTTCTTGACTTTCTTGCTCCGTTGAAAGCAACCACCACATGGTATGGCTCTGCTCAAGTGGCCAGCAACTCAACAAATTCCAAGCGCAGAAGGTCAGCTTTGCCCCACAGGATCGGTTGTGCGTGTTCGTGCACAGTGGCGACGGACCAGAGCTGAAAGAGGGGTGCAATTATGTACTAAACTGTAGTAAAGTTAAGAAACTTATCTTGAGACGGAGAGAGTATGAATGAATCGCCAAGAAATGTTAATGACCTTTTTTAAGGCCGATGCTAGGCGTAAGTCGGTTGATAACTCGCAGTTATCAACCACCTCGATAACCGTCCAACTGTGCATATCAGAGCCGTTTGTTTGGTCTCCTCACGCACATGCATCTTCCACTCGCGCAACACAGGCACCACCACAGCCCCCACTGTCCGCTCCAAGCATGCCTACCAGCACCGCAGCAGCGGCCTCGTCGCCGACGTAGTTGTGACGCAGCAGCCGCCGGAGCTACGATGCAGAGGGCGTTGATGCCACCAGAGCTGCGATGCAGCGGCCATGTCGTCGTCGGAGTTGCTATGCAGCGGCCCCGACACCGCCGGAGCTGCTATGCAGCAGTCGTCGAGGCCGCCGGAGCTGCGATGCAGCGGGCGCGATGCCGCCGGAGCTGCCATGCAGTGCTTGTCGATGCCGCTGGAGGTGCAATGCAGCGCCCGCGACGCCGCCGGAGCTGCAATGCAGCGGCCATGTCATCGTCGGAGTTGCTATGCAACGGCCACGACACCGCCAGAGCTGCATTCAGCTGCCGCGACGCCGCCGGAGCTGCCATCAGTGCTCGTCGATGCCGCTAGAGGTGCGATGCAGCGGCCGCGACGCCGCTGAAGCTATTGTCCAGCAGTTCGTTGATGCCGCCGGAGCTGCAACGCAGCCGCCGCGCCGCTGCCTAAACTGCTCGTTCGATATCGTTGGAGTTGCGATGCAGAGGCCGCGACGCCGCCGGAGCTGCAATGCAGAGGTCGTCGACACTGTTGGAGTTGCGTTGTAGCGGCCGCGACACCGTCGGAGCTGCGATGGTGTTGGAACACCGCGTTGCGCACCACCTCTCCGGCTTGACACACCCCTCCGGTGGGTGATGGATCGTAACACTGGTAGTTGCCGACGAGGGCCACATCGCAGCGCCGACATCCATGGACGGAGCATTGCGTCGCAGCACTGCCGGCCGTCGCCGACCTCCCGCGTCGCATCGCCGGCAGCGCCGGTAACCGTTGCAGACGTCGCCGCCCCTGCTGCCGCATCCCCGGCGGAGGTTGCACTGACGCGGCCGGTCGCCGTGCTACTACACCCCTAGCGCTTGCTGCCACACCATCGGCGGAGGTTGCGCTGACGCGGCCAGTCGCGATGTTGCGTTCCAGCACGTGCTCCCTACTGCCATGTCCTGTGACATGGTGGCTGCGGCCGGAGTGGAGCTCCTCCGCTGGATGAGATCCACTGGTGGATGGGAATGGGGAAAAGAGGAAATCGTATGAAAGGACTAGACCGAGAAGAAAGGATAAGAGGAGGCTGGGCGGTGGGTGGGTCTCATGGAAGACGTGTACCACACGAGGGACAGCCAGTTGACGCGAGTTCACATGTGGGACCACGAGCGCCGCACGATCCAACTGGATCGGACGCATCGCGGTGCGGCTGATGCCAAGGAGAAATCAGTCGGTTGAAAGGGACACTTTTCCTTTTTTTTTAAATGACGTTAGGCCAACTCCACCGCGACCCCAAACGGACGTCCGTTTTGTCCTGTTTTTATCCCTGTGGTTAGGGATTTGGGGTCGTGTCCGGGTCTGTCCTGGGATGCGGTGGCCGTGCGCCCACCGCGCGAACGCATCCTTTTGCCCCATCCTGTTCGCGTCTATTTTAAAAAAAGGGACGTTTCAAATGCCAAGCCTCAGTTCACGACCCCAGTTCATCACGCCGGCAACAAAGCCAGCGGCCTACACGACCATTGTCGGCAACACAGCCAGCGGCCGGCAACACAGCCAGCCTCCAAAATGAATAGTTGTCCTCGCCGGCAACACAGCCAGCGGCCGGCAACACAGTCGGCCTTCAAAGTGAATGTTTTTTCGCCGGCACACTGCCAGCGGCCAGCGGGCGGGCGGCACCCATGCCAGCCTCCAAAAAGAACGGCCACGCCGATCGGACGACCTAGTTCAGGCCTTCGGCGTCGAGCATCTCCTTCTGCTTGGCCTCGAACCAAGCCCTCTTCTTGTCGCTCATCTTCAACAAGTCCACGCTCATGATCGCAAGGGCCACCTCCTTCGCTTTGGTGGCGGCATTGGTGGCCTCGATGTCGAGCTGCCTCTGCCTGGCCTTGACGTTGTCGGCCTCGATGTCGAGCTGCCTTTGCCGGGCGGCCTCTTCCATGTCGAGCTGCCTTTGCCGGGCCGCCTCCTCCATGTCTATCTTCCTCTTCTTGGCCGTCTCCTCCATCTCAAGCTTCTGTCTTTGGAGGTCTAGGTATTGCTTCATTTGCTCGTCCTTACTTTGCCGCTTCTTCTCGTCCCTCACATCCTTATGTGACATCATGCCATGCAAAGTCTCATGCAAGGCCATGGTTGAGGCGTCACATATGTCGTCCACCTTGGAGTTGGTCTTGCCCCTCGGTCTCTTCAACGCCTCGCCATCCCCACCTCCGGCGAACTTGGTCGTTTTCTTGCCTCTCTTCCTTTGAAGTTCACGGTATTGATCCTTGAACTTAGGGCAATTGTTGATGAGCGTCCAACAATGCGTAAGAGTGAATGGCTTGTCATTGTGCCGGGCTTTGAATGCCTCCAAAGATTGAAATGCCTACACCACATGATCAACAACAAGTGAACATGCAAACATATACACGGTCGAAGTATCATGGCCGTAGCAAGGAAAGGGCTAGAAAGAGAAGAGCATACCATGTCCCCAACGCCGAGACCACTCACGGGCCGTGTTTCAACGCTCTCAAATGTGGCACAATACTTGTTGCACTCTTGTTGGATGAACAACCATCTTTTTTGAATCGAACCGATGCCACGGTTGCTTGTAATTTGGTAGGGCTCAAACATCTTCCTTTTATGGAATGTTTTGTGGACTCTCGTCCAAAAAACAATGCCCTTTTGTTGCGCGCCGGTCCTTGGATCTTGGCTAATCTCCATCCAACATTGACAAATCAACTTGTACTCATCTTGTGTATATGAACCGGTGCGAATGCTCTTCCGCTTCTTTTGTGCTCCCGCTCTTTGGGTGAGCTCGTCTATGAACAATGGAGCGCCACTAATATCAACATCATTGGCTTCATCTTCATCTTCACCTTTGACATAGATGTCGTCGTCTTCATGCCACGAATCTGTTGGGAAACGTAGTAATTTCAAAAAAATTCCTACGCACACGCAAGATCATGGTGATGCATAGCAACGAGAGGGGAGTGTGATCTACGTACCCTTGTAGATCGACAACGGAAGCGTTTGGTTGATGTAGTCGTACGTCTCCACGGCCCGACCGATCAAGCACCGAAACTACGGCACCTCCGAGTTCTAGCACACGTTCAGCTCGACGACGATCCCCGAACTCCGATCCAGCAAAGTGTCGGGGAAGAGTTCCGTCAGCACGACGGCATGGTGACGATCTTGATGTACTACTGTAGCAGGGCTTCGCCTAAGCACCGCTACAATATTATCGAGGACTATGGTGGAAGGGGGCACCGCACACGGTTAAGAATATGATCACGTGGATCAACTTGTGTCTCTAGGGGTGCCCCTGCCTCCGTATATAAAGGTTCAAGAGGGGGAGGCCGGTCGGCCATCATAGGGCGCGCCAGGAGGAGTCCTACTCCCTCCGGGAGTAGGACTCCCCCCCCCTCCCCAATCCTAGTTGGAATAGGATTCGCGAGGTGGGAACAGAGAGAGAGAGAAGGAGGGGGGCGCCGGCCCCCTCTCTCCTTGTCCTATTCAGACTAGGGGGAGGGGCGCGCGGCCCAGCCCTGGCCGCCTCTCCTCTTCTTCCACTAAGGCCCATTAAGGCCCATGTACCTCCCGGGGGGTTCCGGTAACCTCCCGGTTTTCCGGTAAAATCCCGATTTCACCCGGAACACTTCCGATATCCAAACATAGGCTTCCAACATATCAATCTTTATGTCTCAACCATTTCGAGACTCCTCTTCATGTCCGTGATCTCATCCGGGACTCCGAACAACCTTCGGTACATCAAAACGTATAAACTCATAATATAACTGTCATCGAAACCTTAAGCGTGCGGACCCTACGGGTTCGAGAACAATGTAGACATGACCGAGACACGTCTCCGGTCAATAACCAATAGCGGGACCTGGATGCCCATATTGGTTCCTACATATTCTACGAAGATCTTTTATCGGTCAGACCGCATATCAACATACGTTGTTCCCTTTGTCATCGGTATGTTACTTGCCCGAGATTCGATCGTCGGTATCCAATACCTAGTTCAATCTCCTTACCGGCAAGTCTCTTTACTCGTTCTGTAATACATCATCCCTCAACTAACTCATTAGTTGCAATTCTTGCAAGGCTTAAGTGATGTGCATTACCGAGAGGGCCCAGAGATACCTCTCCGACGATCGGAGTGACAAATCCTAATCTCGAAATACGTCAACCCAACATGTACCTTTGGAGACACCTGTAGAGCACCTTTATAATCACCCAGTTACGTTGTGACGTTTGGTAGCACACAAAGTGTTCCTCCGGCACACGGGAGTTACATAATCTCATAGTCATAGGAACATGTATAAGTCATGAAGAAAGCAATAGCAACATACTAAACGATCGGGTGCTAAGCTAATGGAATGGGTCATGTCAATCAGATCATTCAACTAATGATGTGATCCTGTTAATCAAATGACAACTCTTTGTCCATGGTTAGGAAACATAACCATCTTTGATTAACGAGCTAGTCAAGTAGAGGCATACTAGTGACACTCTGTTTGTCTATGTATTCACACATGTATTATGTTTCCGGTTAATACAATTCTAGCATGAATAATAAACATTTATCATGATATAAGGAAATAAATAATAACTTTATTATTGCCTCTAGGGTATATTTCCTTCAGTCTCCCACTTGCACTAGAGTCAATAATCTAGATCACATCGCCATGTGATTTAACATCAATAGTTCACATCTTTATGTGATTGGTTCACATCTCCATGTGACTAACACCCAAAGGGTTTACTAGATTCAATAATCTAGTTCACATCGCTATGTGATTAAGACCCAAAAAGTGATCATGTTTTGCTTGTGAGAGAAGTTTACTCAACGGGTCTGCCACATTCAGATCTGCATGTATTTTGCAAATTTCTATGTCAACAATGCTCTGCATGGAGCTACTCTAGCTAATTGCTCCCACTTTCAATATGTATCCAGATTGAGACTTAGAGTCATCTGGATCAGTGTCAAAACTTGCATCGACGTAACCCTTTACGACGAACCTTTTGTCACCTCCGTAATTGAGAAACATATCCTTATTCCAGTAAGGATATTTTTGACCGTTGTCCATTGATCTACTCCTAGATCACTATTGTACTCCCTTGCCAAATCAGTGCAGGGTATACAATAGATCTGGTACACAGCATGACATACTTTATAGAACCTATGGCCAAGGCATAGGGAATGAATTTCATTCTCTTTCTATCTTCTGCCGTGGTCGGGCTTTGAGTCTTACTCAACTTCACACCTTGTAATACAGGCAAGAACTCTTTCTTTGACTGCTCCATTTTGAACTACTTCAAAATCTTGTCAAGGTATGTACTCATTGAAAAAACTTATCAAGCGTCTTGATCTATCTCTATAGATTTTGAAGCTCAATATGTAAGCAGCTTCACCGAAGTCTTTCTTTGAAAAACTCCTTTCAAACACTCCTTTATGCTTTACAGAATAATTATACATTATTTCTGATCAACAATATGTCATTCACATATACTTATCAGAAA
The DNA here is from genome assembly GCF_056163025.1 of Triticum urartu. NCBI lineage: Eukaryota > Viridiplantae > Streptophyta > Magnoliopsida > Poales > Poaceae > Triticum > Triticum urartu. Next base: position 486,261,777 of record NC_141873.1, on the reverse strand, counting down.
TGCTGTAGTGCTCCCACTCACTTTCTTGTAAATACAGGCTTCACCGCAAGTCTGTATAAAACTATATGCTTTGATCAACTCATCAAAGCGCATATTCCAACTCCGAGATGCTTGCACCAGTCCATAGATGGATCGCTGGAGCTTGCATATTTTGTTAGCATCTTTAGGATTGACAAAACCTTCTGGTTGCATCATATATAACTCTTCTTTAAGAAATCCATTAAGGATTGAAGTTTTGTTATCCATTTGCCAGATTTCATAAAATGCGGCAATTGCTAACATGATTCGGACAGACTTAAGCATAGATACGAGTGAGAAACTCTCATCGTAGTCAACACTTTGAACTTGTCGAAAACCTTTTGCGACAATTCTAGCTTTGTAGATAGTAACACTACTATCCGTGTCCGTCTTCCTCTTGAAGATCCATTTATTATCAATGGCTTGCCGATCCTCGGGCAAGTCCACCAAAGTCCACACTTTGTTCTCATACATGGATCCTATCTCGGATTTCATGGCCTCAAACCATTTCACGGAATCTGGGCTCATCATCGCTTCCTCATAGTTCGCAAGTTCGTCATGGTCTAGTGACATGACTTCCAGAACAGGATTACCGTACCACTCTGGTGCGGATCTCACTCTGGTTTACCTACGAGATTCGGTAGTAACTTGATCTGAAGTTACATGATCATCATCATTAGCTTCCTCACTAATTGGTGTAGTAGTCACAAGAACAGATTTCTGTGATGAACTACTTTCCAATAAGGGAGAAGGTACAATTACCTTATCAAGTTTTCTACTTTCCTCCCACTCACTTCTTTCGAGAGAAACTCCTTCTCTAGAAAGGATCCATTCTTAGCAACGAATGTCTTGCCTTCGGATCTGTGATAGAAGGTGTACCCAACTGTCTCCTTTGGGTATCCTATGAAGACATATTTCTCCGATTTGAGTTTGAGCTTATCGAGATGAAACTTTTTCACATAAGCATCGCAACTCCAAACTTTAAGAAACGACAGCTTAGGTTTCTTGCCAAACCATAGTTCACACGGTGTCGTCTCAACGGATTTAGATGGTGCCCTATTTAACGTGAATGCAGCTGTCTCTAATGCATAACCCCAAAACGATAGTGGTAGATCGGTAAGAGACATCATAGATCGCACTATATCCAATAAAGTACGGTTATGACGTTCGGACACACCATTATGCTGTGGTGTTCCATGTGGCATGAGTTTGTGAAACTATTCCACATTGTTTTAATTGAATACCAAACTCGTAACTCAAATATTTTACCTCTGCGATCATATCGTAGAAACTTTTATTTTCTTTTCACGATGATTTTCCACTTCACTCTGAAATTCTTGAACTGTTCAAATGTTTCAGACTTATGTTTCATCAAGTAGATATCCCCATATCTGCTCAAATCATCTGTGAAGGTCAGAAAATAATGATACCTGTTGCAAGCCTTAATATTCATCGGACCACATACATCAGTATGTATGATTTCCAACAAATCTGTTGCTTGCTTCATTGTTCCGGAGAACGGCGTTTTAGTCATCTTGCCCATAAGGCATGGTTCGCAAGCTTCAAGTGATTCATAATCAAGTGATTCCAAAAGCCCATCAGCATGTAGTTTCTTCATGCGCTTTACACCAATATGACTTAAACGGCAGTGCCACAAATAAGTTGCACTATCATTATTAACTTTGCATCTTTTGATTTCAATATTATGAATATGTGTATCACTACGATCGAGATCCAACGAACTTGTTTCATTGGGTGTATGACCATCGAAGGTTTTATTCATGTAAACAGAACAACAATTATTCTCTGGCTTTAATAAATAACCGTATTGCAATAAACATGATCAAATCATATTCATGCTCAACACCAAATAACACTTATTTAGGTTCCACACTAATCCCGAAAGTATAGGGAGTGTGCGATGATGATCATATCAATCTTGGAACCACTTCCAACTCTCATCGTCACTTCACCCTTAACTAGTCTCTGTTCATTCTGCAACTCCCGTTTCGAGTTACTAATCTTAGTAACTGAACTAGTACCAAATACTGAGGGGTTGCTATGAACACTAGTAAAGTACACATCAATAACATGTATATCAAATATACCTTTGTTTACTTTACCATCCTTTCTTATCCACCAAATACTTGGGGTAGTTCCGCTTCCAGTGACCAATCCCTTTGCAGTAGAAGCACTTAGTCTCAGGCTTAGGACCAGACTTGGGTTTCTTCACTTGAGTAGCAACTTGCTTGCTGTTCTTCTTGAAGTTCTCCTTCTTCCCTTTGCCCTTTTCTTGAAACTAGTGGTCTTTGTTAACCATCAACACTTGATGTTTTTCTTGATTTCTACCTTCATCGATTTTAGCATCACGAAGAGCTTGGGAATCGTTTCCGTTATCCTTTGCATATTATAGTTCATCACGAAGTTCTACTAACTTGGTGATGGTGACTAGAGAATTCTGTCCATCACTATTTTATCTGGAAGATTAACTCCCACTTGATTCAAGCGATTGTAGTACCCAGACAATCTGAGCACATGCTCACTAGTTGAGCGATTCTCCTCCGTGTTTTACCTATAGAACTTGTTGGAGACTTCATATCTCTCAACTCGGGTATTTGCTTGAAATATTAACTTCAACTCCTGGAACATCGCATATGGTCCATGACGTTCAAAACGTCTTTGAAGTCCCGATTCTAAGCCATTAAGCATGGTGCACTAAACTATCAAGTAGTCATCATATTGAGCTAGCCAAACGTTCATAACGTCTGCATCTGCTCCTGCAATAGGTCTGTCACCTAGCGGTGCATCAAGGACATAAGTCTTCTGTGCAGCAATGAGGATAAACCTCAGATCACAGATCCAATCCGCATCATTGCTACTAACATCTTTCAACACAATTTTTCTCTAGGAACATATCAAAATAAACATATGAAAGCAACAACGCGAGCTATTGATCTACAACATAGATATGCTAATACTACCAGGACTAAGTTCATGATAAATTAAAGTTCAATTAATCATATTACTTAAGAACTGCCACTTAGATAGACATTCCTCTAATCCTCTAAGTGATCACGTGATCCAAATCAACTAAATCATAACCGATCATCACGTGAAATGGAGTAGCTTTCAATGGTGAACATCACTATGTTGATCATATCTACTATATGATTCACGCTCGACCTTTCGGTCTCAGTGTTCCGAGGCCATATCTGCATATGCTAGGCTCGTCAAGTTTAACCTGAGTATTCTGCGTGTGCAAAACTGGCTTGCACCCGTTGTAGATGGACGTAGAGCTTATCACACCCGATCATCACGTGGTGTCTGGGCACGACGAACTTTGGCAACGGTGCATACTCAGGGAGAACACTTTTATCTTGAAATTTAGTGAGGAATCGTCTTATAATGCTACCGTCAATCAAAGCAAGATAAGATGCATAAAAGATAAACATCACATGCAATCAAAATATGTGACATGATATGGCCATCATCATCTTGTGCCTTTGATCTCCATCTCCAAAGCATCGTCATGATTTCCATCGTCACCGGCATGACACCATGATCTCCATCATCTTGATCTATATCAATATGTCGTCACATGGTCGTCTCGCCAACTATTGCTCTTGCAACTATTGCTATCGCATAGCGATAAAGTAAAGCAATTATTTGGCGCTTGCATCTTATGCAATAAAGAGACAACCATAAGGCTTTTGCCAGTTGCCGATAACTTCAACAAAACATGATCATCTCATACAACAACTTATATCTCATCACGTTTTGACCATATCACATCACAACATGCCCTGCAAAAACAAGTTAGACATCCTCTACTTTGTTGTTGCAAGTTTTACGTGGCTGCTACGGGCTTAAGCAAGAACCAATCTTACCTACGCATCAAAACCACAACGATAGTTTGTCAAGTTGGTGCTGTTTTAACCTTCGCAAGGACCGGGCGTAGCCACACTCGGTTCAACTAAAGTTGGAGAAACTGACACCCCCGGCCACCTGTGTGCAAAGCACGGCGTAGAACCAGTCTCGCGTAAGCGTACGCGTAATGTCGGTCCGGGCCGCTTCATCCAACAATACCGCCGAACCAAAGTATGACATGCTGGTAAGCAGTATGACTTATATCGTCCACAACTCACTTGTGTTCTACTCGTGCATATAACATCAAACCATAAAAACCTAGGCTCTGATACCATTGTTGGGAAACGTAGTAATTTAAAAAAAATTCCTACGCACACGCAAGATCATGGTGATGCATAGCAACGAGAGGGGAGTGTGATCTACGTACCCTTGTAGATCGACAACGGAAGCGTTTGGTTGATGTAGTCGTACGTCTCCACGGCCCGACCGATCAAGCACCGAAACTACGGCACCTCCGAGTTCTAGCACACGTTCAGCTCGACGACGATCCCCGGACTCCGATCCAGCAAAGTGTCGGGGAAGAGTTCCGTCAGCACGATGGCGTGGTGACGATCTTGATGTACTACTGTCGCAGGGCTTCGCCTAAGCACCACTACAATATTGTCGAGGACTATGGTGGAAGGGGGCACCGCACACGGTTAAGAATATGATCACGTGGATCAACTTGTGTCTCTAGGGGTGCCCCTGCCTCCGTATATAAAGGTTCAAGAGGGGGAGGCCGGTCGGCCATCATAGGGCGCGCCAGGAGGAGTCCTACTCCCTCCGGGAGTAGGACTCCCCCCCCAATCCTAGTTGGAATAGGATTCGCGAGGTGGGAACAGAGAGAGAGAGAGAGAGAAGGAGGGGGGCGTCGGCCCCCTCTCTCCTTGTCCTATTCAGACTAGGGGGAGGGGCGCGCGGCCCAGCCCTGGCCGCCTCTCCTCTTCTTCCACTAAGGCCCATTAAGGCCCATGTACCTCCCGGGGGGTTCCGGTAACCTCCCGGTTTTCCGGTAAAATCCCGATTTCACCCGGAACACTTCCGATATCCAAACATAGGCTTCCAACATATCAATCTTTATGTCTCAACCATTTCGAGACTCCTCGTCATGTCCATGATCTCATCCGGGACTCCGAACAACCTTCGGTACATCAAAACGTATAAACTCATAATATAACTGTCATCGAAACCTTAAGCGTGCGGACCCTACGGGTTCGAGAACAATGTAGACATGACCGAGACACGTCTCCGGTCAATAACCAATAGCGGGACCTGGATGCCCATATTAGTTCCTACATATTCTACGAAGATCTTTTATCGGTCAGACCGCATATCAACATACATTGTTCCCTTTGTCATCGGTATGTTACTTGCCCGAGATTCGATCGTCGGTATCCAATACCTAGTTCAATCTCGTTACCGGCAAGTCTCTTTACTCGTTCCGTAATACATCATCCCGCAACTAACTCATTAGTTGCAATGCTTGCAAGGCTTAAGTGATGTGCATTACCGAGAGGGCCCAGAGATACCTCTCCGACGATCGGAGTGACAAATCCTAATCTCGAAATACGTCAACCCAACATGTACCTTTGGAGACACCTGTAGAGCACCTTTATAATCACCCAGTTACGTTGTGACGTTTGGTAGCACACAAAGTGTTCCTCCAGCACACGGGAGTTACATAATCTCATAGTCATAGGAACATGTATAAGTCATGAAGAAAGCAATAGCAACATACTAAACGATCGGGTGCTAAGCTAATGGAATGGGTCATGTCAATCAGATCATTCAACTAATGATGTGATCCCGTTAATCAAATGACAACTCTTTGTCCATGGTTAGGAAACATAACCATCTTTGATTAACGAGCTAGTCAAGTAGAGGCATACTAGTGACACTCTGTTTGTCTATGTATTCACACATGTATTATGTTTCCGGTTAATACAATTCTAGCATGAATAATAAACATTTATCATGATATAAGGAAATAAATAATAACTTTATTATTGCCTCTAGGGCATATTTCCTTCAGAATCACCATGGTCGTAGTCAGCACGGTCGTCGGCCTCCTCATCGGGCACGTACTGGGCGCGGCCATCCTGACTTTGGGTCTTCTCGGGGTCGTAGGCACGGCCATGCCCACCCTGGAAGATCACGTCCTCCATGTACTGGTTGTAGAAGGGGTCGTCCACCGTCGGCGTTGAGGTTGGCATTCCGTCAAACAACACGCGGGGGGCCGGCATGGTGCCCGTGAACGGTGCACGCGCCTGCTTTCTTTGCATCTCGACGGACGGCCGCCCGCCGCTGCTGGACCCAGGCATGACGTTGAGGTCGATGACGGCCGCGGGGCGTGGTGTGGACGGCGCGAACAAGCCCACGTCCGGTGACGCCGAGAAACGGGTCTGGCCGTTGTGCCTGGGCGGAGGAAAGCCGGGCGACATGGGCGCGGCGCGCGACGTCGACGACTGGCAATGCGTAGGCCGGGCGACCGACGAGCCTGTGCTCGCCGGGCCGACGGCCGCTGCATGGAACCCCGTCGGACGGCCCATGCCAAGCATGAGGATGGCGTGCGCTTTGGTGACGAGGTCCTCCTTCTCGTCGGCAGCGGCCTTGCGCCGCGCGGCCTCCAGCTCCTCGCGCTGGGCGGCAAACTTGGCCGCGGTGGCATTGATCTTGACGGCCGCTCTCCGTTCCCTCCTCTTTGCCGATTCCGCGTCCAACTTGGCGATCTCCTCCGGCGTGCACTCCGACCGCGGCTTCCTTGGCGCCTTCTTCTTCACCTTTGCGGTCGGGTCGACGGCCAGGCCGCCGGAACTCGGCGGGGCGTCGGCCATGGACGGGGGAGAGAGTGGGCGGCGGGAGGGACGTGGGAGGGTTTGGGGGAAATGGCGCCAATGGGCGTGGGGGGGGGGGGGGTTGGTTTCTTCCACCGACAGGCGGGCCAGAGGAGGACAAGCGCGCGCGTCCCGCCCGTCCGCGCGCTGTCCGTTTTACCCCAAAACCGGCGCAACTTTGGGCCAGGGATGTGTCGAAAGCGGACACAAAGCGGACAAAAGTCCGTTTGCGCCCGCGCGCTGGGCCGTCTTGTTTGTTCCTTTAACCCAAACGGACGGGGACGGACAGGATAAGGTCGCGCAATGAAGTTGGCCTTAATGGCCTATCCGGTAGACTACATACTACCCAGGCAGCCCCACGTGATGCAGTTTTGGCCAACTCCTATTTGACCGAGGCTGAGCCGGTTACAGTCTTTTCAGTAAAAGGCACCCCCACCCCCCTCCTAGAATGGGCCGACCCACCATTTAGGCATGAGAGGGAAGCTCGCGGTTTTGGGAAGCTTCCGACCGATTTTCCTTTTTCTCTTTTTTGGGTTTCTGGACGGTTTTCATTTGGTTTTTTCTTTTACCTTTTATTTTCTGTTCCTTTTCTATTTTTTTCCTTTTTCTAAAAAAATACGTGATATTTTTTGATTTTTTTGTGAACGGTCTCCCTTAAATTCATGACCTTTTCCCCCTCAAACATGTGAACATTATTTTCTAAATTTTTGAAAAAAATCTCAAAATCATGAACTTTTTTCAAATCCGTGAAACATGCGATTTTATTAAATTCATGAAATTTTTCAAATGCGTGAGTTTTGTTTTTGAACTCGTGAATTTTTTTCCCAAATCCATGAACTTTTTTGTTGAACTCATGAATTTTTTTTGAACTCGACTATTTTGAGTTCGTGAACAGTTTTTTTAAAATTCCTGAATTTATTTAAATGCATATTGGTACCGATTGGGCTTAAGGAAGGCAGCCAAAGGCCTTCTAATTTTGGTACCGATGACGTCATCCTGGATGGTGGTAAATGATGAACCTACCCTTTAAAAAATAAAAAATATTGCAAGTACTGATCCCACATAATTTTGGTACCAGTCCAACAGGTACCTCCTATTTTACCACCGTTAAATTGGGGTGGGTGAACGGCTCCAAAATTGCCAACAACTATAAAACTTGTAAATAGTACTCCCTCCGATTCTCTTTAGTCTGCATATAACTCACATCACGCATACCAAGAAGTGCTACTAGAAATTGATTTCGGATGGAATTACCCCTGCGCTGGATGAATTGCAACGACCTGAAAAGGCTGCAAAGCGATAATCACGCGAGGCAATTAATTGGCCCGTCCGCCTCGTTTCTCCTGCATGGCTGTTATTGGCCCATCCTTCTTTGCATGCGCTGCATGCGTGGCCGGAATTAATGCACAAGAGGAGGCAGCCTTGCATGCAGTGATGAAAAGTAGGGATAGATTTGGAAGAAATCGCTACAAATCTGGATCGCGCAGAGCATTGCGGAAAAAATAAGAAAAACTTATGCGCAGACTAAATGGGAGCGGAGGGAGTACTCCTTCTGTCTCAAAATAAGTGTCACTGATTTATTACAGAGTTAGTATGACTTTATATTAAATGAACGACACTTATTTTGGGACGAAAAGAGTACATGCTTGGTTTGTTTTAAGTCAAACTTTATAAACTTTGACTAAGTTTATAAAAAAAGTATAAACATCAACAATGCAAAATCAATATCATATTCATCATTGGATATATTTCCATCATATATATTTGTTAACGCAAATGTTCATAATGTTTTCTACAAACCCGGTCAAAATATATAAAGTTTGACTTAAGACAAAGCTAATATACAGAATAAATAAAAGCAAAGGGAGTATCTTCCTAATTATGCTTCTAAACCTTATAAGAGGCTCCAGTTTGTACTGAACATTCGGTTTTACGTTGTAAGATGATATGTGTACTTCCGTAACCAATGGCAGATGATAGCATAGGATACATACAACCAGTTTGGATGGTGATTCGATAATAGGCTATCTGTGTAAGCATTTATTCCTATTTTCGCCGGTTGTGGCTTGTTTATTTGTCATTCATGTACTTAAGTACCGGAGCTTGATACTTGAACTCTAATGAATATATGGTTGTGTGCATTGTAATGTGCACCAAGTCAAACTATATAAAAAAAAGTGCACTTTTTGCCGAATTACACCATGACAAACCGAAAATCTGCATCTGAGCACGGGCTCAGCTGCACCCGCTCAGAAAAAAATTCAAAAAAAATACTAGAAAAATTCAAAAAATTCCAAAAAAAAAATTATGTGGTAGATCATTTGATGCGTGAGATCCGCTCCAAATTTCAACTCATTTGGACATCTGAGCAATTCTGGGCAAAAAAGACAAATCAGGTCAAAACAGTTCCTGAACAGTAAACTGTTTTACAGACCCTGATTTTGTCCTTTTTTTTCCAGAGCTCCTCAAATGTCCAAATGAGTTGAAATTTGGACCGAACCTCACGCATCAAATTATCTACCACATAATTGTTTTTTGGAATTTTTTGAATTTTTCTAGTATTTCTTTTTATTTTATCCGTGAGCGTGGGTGCAGCTGAGCCCGGGTGCAGATTCGCCGCACTCCAAACATGCTATTTAAGTCAATTTTTCTGCATATTTACTTTGCTGGTTATACGTGTTGATTTAGTACATATTCTTGGAAATTTGGCACAAAAGAAGCAAAGAAACAAAGTGAAGTAGAAAAATCTGCCTGGTTTTCAGGCCGGTGATGGTGAGCTTTTTTTTTTAGCATCAGTACAGCCACAAGCGCTCATATACACGCGCATACACTCATCCCTATGAACACATATCATCTTAAGATTTACGAAGTCACCGTAGGCGCCTCGTCGTCGACGGGAACGTCTCCTCCCACTGAAAGCGCATCGCCGGAAATCCTGAAATAAATTCAGAAATAATGCGAGCACCAGGATTTGAACCCGGGTTGGGGATACCATTGTCCACCTAACCAACTCAACCACAGGGTGATGGTGAGCTTGTAAACTGGGATGTCGTATGCATGCATCAACGTAGGTGCACCGAAGACAGAGATCTAGCGTATGCTTTCCCTCTGTCCATTGAAACTTTAAAAGGCATTTTGCACGGCAAGACTTCATATGTGTAGGGGCAGCCATTGATTGCAATGCGATGCTAAACAAGGGACAACCTTGCAAGGAAGAGCTATACAATCTGACAGACTTTCCAAAACCTAGCGCCTCCAAAATATACTGACATTACGCTGACCAGAATTCACGGTGTTGTGTTCAGAAAGAAAGGAGCAGAATTGGTGCATTAGCGCATACACTATTTTAGGTAGGTATTACCGCTCATGTCTGATGCGGTTCAAGAGCTCCGGAAGAGGATGATGATTTGTTTACACAAGCAATTGCTAGTCAACCACACACATAAGAAGGTGACCCACACACTCTTGGCAGATGCATTCTGTCTTGTTTTTACGACCAACGATTGAAACAGATAAATAGCGCTTCTGCGGTGAATTCCTCGTCCCATGGACCCATTCTACATGATACTGACTAATTTGTTGCTTCTGCTCGATCAAAATGGTTAATCATCCTCCTCGGGAATGAAGTCCCTAACCTTCACATCGGCGTCTTCCCCGTACTGGATGCAGTTGTCGATGTTTGACAGCACATACTGAATGCTGCAAAAGCAAGGATGGTCAGGGATACGAAAAAACACAACCAGGTAGATAAATCTGCCATGGAAATTTTGTATCAGCATGGCAAATGGAAGTGCTACACTTCAACGTTGCTCAAGTGTTTTGTTTCACTGCAGCACTATACTTGAAATTTAACCACCTATAGCACATAAATTTCAACTCAACAATCATCTCAAGTGGAAATTTTATCCCAGTGCTCATTCCATAATTATTACTACTATTTTCCAGAAAGACCAGACAAATACTCACTCTGTAAAGAAATATAAGAGCGTTTAGATCACTAAAGTATAAGAGTGTTTAGATCACTACTTTAGTGATCTAAATGCTCTTATACTTCTTTACGGAGTGAGTATATGACAGCAAAAAAATGGAACAACAGCACAAAAGTAGAAGAGCAAATTGTAAGTGTGCTATTATACCACCACCCCACCAAAAATTTGAATCTGGCAAGGAGGGAATGTGTCTTCCAGCTAGATGTTAAAGTTGCATCCACAAGCGTACTAGTAGAAGTAGCATGTCTAAGGATCAGAAACTCAAGTGGCAATCGATCACTTGAGCAGAAAAGAAGGAATGCTTAGGGTGTAAAGAGGGGCTGAGATTTTAACTAAACTAAGAAAACAAACAGGAATACCTGCTCTCCTTCCTCAAATCAAGTGGTATGAAATTCACCATGTTGTAATCATCAACCTACATGATAGTAGTGCTGACATCAATATTGGAGGCAGAGACACAATATTAGAGTAAATTGCCTACCAAAACAGGATACAGAGCTTTCCTTAAGAAACAATTTTCATCAGAAACGTAACAGTTCAAAGCAAGAGATACACATCCGGCAATTATGAATTTATGAAATAACAAAAACATAGTTGACCACAATATATTGACAGTCATAGGGCTTCATAAAGCATGAGATTTTTTATTTAGTTTACAGGTTCATGGAAAGCATACCAGTTCAGCTAAAGCCTTGTTTAACTTGTGAAACCGAGGTGCCATCTGCCGATTCAGCTGTGACAGAAGAACCTGTGCCTCGGGGTTCAGATAACTAAAATAGAAAAACATCATCGGTAAAAAAAGGGCAACCTTAAAATGTTACAGCTAAGTATGGGAGAAAAAAATTAAAGAGAACATACTCTTCTACATCTTTTTTATTGGAAACCAGGTCCATCTTTGAAAGGATGTTGATATGAGGAAGCTCAAGTTGAATCATAGCAGAAAGAGAAGCCATGCAACCGCTAATGTATTTTGTGACATCACTGACAAACTGTACCAAGAAAAACAAACAGATATCAGTCTGGAGTGTGAGTTCAGTGTTGTCGTAAGGAAAACTATATTAATGATCCAAACCTGTGAATCCAAAAGGTACACAGCGCAAACAGTGAAATTTTTCCGTTTCAGATACTCAACAAAGTTGCGCAGAACTGGAACATGAGTGAAGAGTTCAATCTGGCCTGCGAAAGCAAGATGTGGAACCTTGGGTTAACACTGCTTTCATGTAATGTTAAGCAATCTAGGTATCTCAGGTATTTCATAGAATAAGACATGCTACAGAACCACATAAGAGATAGGTAAAGATGGCACCATGTACACAGTAGTGCATAACTTTTACATAAGAAGTAAAAGGAAATTCATTACGTTAGGCCCATGTAGGTGGTAAGAATAGTAGGTGACATGAAATAGTCCAACTAACTAACAAGATATAATTAGAGTATGCAAACATGCATTAAGAATATTACCTGGACAATCAAACACAAGATAGTCATCATCCAAGTAGTTCTCCAAGTGTTCATCCAACCAATCATCCAAATTGTCTTCAAGGTGCCTAAGGGTTTCTTAAGGAAATAACAACTGCCAGCATAAGATCCTAAAATGATACTCCCTCCGTTCACAAATATAAGATGTTCTAGCTTTTGTGAATCGGATGTATATAGACATGTTTTAGTGTGTTTGTTCACTCATTTCACTCCATAAGTAGTCCATACTGAAATATCCAAAACATCTTATATTTGTGAACGAAGGGAGTAGTTTTTATGCCAATAAAGAATATTCACATCCTCTTCAAATTGCATAAAATGAGTTCAGCCAGAATTACAAACAGAGCTCTTAACTCACTAATAAAATTCACAGCATGGCAATGTCATTCAATCCAAAGTGTGAAAGGCAGCATCCATGCAAATGACTTCAACAAATGGAGCAGCAAACTGAAACTATAACTTAGCGTCATGGTATCTACTATCCAGATAACAAATCATGCAGGTACAACAAAATTATTTGCTCCTGGAGCATCTACATGTAACTTTTGCTGGTGAAAACAAAACAGAAGGCGGTTCAATTCTAGATATAACAAAGTATATGCGCAAACACCACACAAAGATGTAATGAAGTATGATCTAGATGATGCACCCGTTTTAACTGCTGCGAAAGTAGATCTTCCAGACTAACGTGTAATAAATCTACTAGCATCCAGCAGTGAAATGTTCGATATGCCATAAGGGGTCCCTTCATAACCAAATAGCTTGGAAGACAAGTAGACAGCAATCAACAACAAATTAACATGCTTTCAAACAACAGGATACTCCATGCAATAGATGAGGCCGCCGTTTGGTCCCATCCCAAGCTCCTCCATGACATCATCCAGTGATATGAGCTCTCTAATATCTATAAAAATACCAAACAGAGGTGAGTAAGAGCCCTATGTAAAAGATGTGCACAACAGCATGCAAGTAATCTTACCAGTAGATACAGGATAGCTGAAGTGCTCTGCAGCTGGATCCAGGTTGACCATATGAATCCTCCTGCCCACCGTCTCGCAATGTTGATACAGACCAGAGCAGTAGGTCGACTGCATATGATCAACAACTGATAAGAAAACACTACGTATTTCTCAGCTTCTCTGTAACCATACTCTAACCTCCCGTGCAAGTGCGACCCACTCCAATCAGTCAAATTACTTGGAATATACATACAATATGTATATAGGTATAATCAAATAGCAGATGAGTACTGGTACATTACTTGGTCTGAAATCACGTCTAAACAGGGACCAAACCACATCAAGCATGGCACAAACTTGGTATTAGAACAAAGCAGGAGTGCAACCATGCAAAATAAGCAGCGGCAGAAGCAGAATCCTAGTTGGCCAGAGCGACGAACCAATCCGTCCCCAATCAAATTAAAGCTGGAGATTGAGTTAAGCACGGAGCGAAAGAGGGAGCGGGCGGGAATCGGAGACAATCACCTTGCCGCTGCCGGCGGGGCCGATGACGAGCTGCGCGAAACCCATGGTCGGCGTTGGGCTGCCGAAGGACTGGGGAGGAGGGGCGGGGTAGGGTTTACAGAGGGGGCTGCTTGGGGCGGGAGGAGAAAGAGAGGACTAGAGGACTGAGGAAACGGCGGCGACGACGTAGGCAGGGGAGAGGGGGCGGCGGGGAGTACGGTCGGGGACCCGCGACGGGCGACGGCCGTCGAGGTGAGTAGCGGGCTGTCGGCGGCAGGTGAGGGCGGACCGCGGCGTGAGTGGCGGCGGTGACGGCGTGAAGGGAGGGGCGATTCTGGCGCTGACCGCTCACATAGCGGCATATAGCCGCCTCAACGGTACACTTTAGTGGCCCGGCCCACTAACTCAAATTTATTTATATTTCTTAAATTATAAAAATCGAATTCATAAACAAAACTTAAAAAATTTATAATTCGGTTTATGATAATATAAAGGTCACATATACGCAAATAATGTCCGTGAAACTGAAGATAAATGTTCATGTATTTAAAAAATTACTCCCTTAGTTCCTAAATATAAGTCTTTTTAAAGATTCAAATGCGGACTACAAACGGAGCAAAATGAGTGAATCTACACTTCTAGAAAGACTTGTATTTAAGAATGGAGGGAATATTTATGAAGCTGAATATAAGTGTTCATATATTTAAAAAATGTAAATATCATACTTAAGAAATGTTCCCGCATACAAAAACAAATATTCACATTTTGAAACCCAAATCATACAATTTGGAATGTTTTTTATTTCTGTGAGAATATATGTTAATGTAATTTAAAAGTCATTCGTGTATTTTCTAACAAGAATATACAAGACATAAAGTAAAAAAATCAGCTTGCTAAAACATCTTATATTATGGCACAGAGGGAGTATAACATAACTTCGTGAGCAAGCGAGCACATATGAGCACAGGTTTGTCCAATATATCAAATATAATTGATCGCTCGTGTGGGCCTTCCCCACGGCCCATGACTTGAGCGCACATGAGCACAGGATCACAGGTTGTCAAGAGCAACTAATCAACGAGTACTCCTTCGGAAGGCCCCCAAGGGTCACATTGGATGGGCTAGGAGAGCACCATTTAGCATTTTTCCCGCGAGAGATATGAATTTACTTTTCATGGAGACACGGATTTGCTTCTGCCAATCGTGACTCTCGGAAACCTTCCGCGAGAGGTACGGATTTACTTCTTGTGGAGGCACAGGTTTGTTTAGGCACAGTCGTGTTGGAAATATGCCCTAGAGGCAATAATAAAATGGTTATTATTATATTTCCTTGTTCATGATAATTGTCTATTGTTCATAATAATTGTCTATTGTTCATGCTATAGTTGTGTTATCCGGAAATCGTAATACATGTGTGAATGCATAGACCACAACATGTCCCTAGTGAGCCTCTAGTTGACTAGCTCGTTGATCAATAGATGGTTACGGTTTCCTGACCATGGACATTGGATGTCATTGATAGCGGGATCACATCATTAGGAGAATGATGTGATGGACAAGACCCAACCCTAAGCATATCACAAGATCGTGTAGTTCGTCTACTAAAGCTTTTTTAATGTCAAGTATCATTTCCTTAGACCATGAGATTGTGCAACTCCCGGATATCGTAGGGATGCTTTGGGTGTGCCAAATGTCACAACGTAACTGGGTGGCTATAAAGGTGCACTACGGGTATCTCCGAAAGTGTCTGTTGGGTTGGTACGAATCGAGACTGGGATTTGTCGCTCCGTATGACGAAGAGGTATCTCTGGGCCCACTCGGTAGGACATCATCATAATGAGCTCAATGTGATCAAGGAGTTGATCACGGGATGATGTGTTACGGATCAAGAAAAAGAGACTTGCCGGTAACGAGATTGAATAGGAATACCGACGATCGAATCTCGGGCAAGTATCATACAGGTAGACAAAGGGAATTGTATACTGGATTGATTGAATCCTCGACATCGTGGTTCATCCGATAAGATCATCGTGGAACATGTAGGAGCCAACATGGGTATCCAGATCCCGTTGTTGGTTATTGACCAGAGAGATGTCTCGGTCATGTCTGCATGCCTCCCGAACCCGTAGGGTCACACACTTAAGGTTCGATGATGCTAAGGTTATAGGGAAAGTTTGTACGTGGTTACCGAATGTTGTTCGGAGTCCCGGATGAGATCCCGGACGTCACGAGGAGTTCCGAAATGGTCCGGAGGTAAAGAATAATATATAGGAAGTGAGGTTTTGACCACCGAAAGTGTTTCGGGCATCACCGGTAATGTACCGGGACCACCGGACGGTTCCGGGGGTCCGCCGGGAGGGGCCATCAGCCCCGGAGGCTTGCATGGGCCAAGAGTGGGAAGGGACCAGCCCCTGAGTGGGCTGGTGCGCCTCCCACTAGGGCCCAAGGTGCATCTAGGAGGGGAAAGGGGGAAACCCTAGGCGTAGATGGGCCTAAGGCCCACCCTAGGGCGCGCCCCCTCTCTTCCCCTCTTGGCCGCCCCCCTAGGTGTGGGAACCCTAGAGGGGGCGCACCCTCCTCCGCTCCTTCTATAAATAGTGAGGGTTTTGGGGCTGCCAAAGACACGAGTCTCTCTCTCTCTCTCTCTCTCGGCGCAACCCTACCTCTCCACATCCTCGTTCTCCGTGGTGCTTGGCGAAGCCCTGCTGGAAACCACGCAGCTCCACCACCACCACGCCATCGTGCTGCTGCTGGAGTTGTCTTCCCCAACCTCTCCCTCCTCCTTGCTGGATCAAGGCGCGAGAGACATCACCGGATTGCACGTGTGTTGAACGCGGAGGCGCCGTTGTTCGGCGCTTAGATCGGAATCGACCGTAATCTGAATCGCTGCGTGTACGACTCCTCCAACCGCGTTCTTGCAACGCTTTCGCATCGCGACCTTCAAGGGTATGAAGATGCACCCCCTCTCTCGTTGCTAGTCTCTTCATAGATTGATCTTGGTGATGCGTAGAAAATTTTTAATTTCTGCAACGATCCCCAACAAGTCGTGCTTCTCGAAAAAGAAAAAATACTTGTTCTCTTTTTTTTTCCTTCTGTGAGAGACACGATTTACTTCTAATGGAGGCACGTTTGCTTCCGCGAGAGGCAGAGTCGTACCTCTTCAGAAAGGAAAGAAATATGCTCCGATTCAGAGTTTTCGTCTGATTTTTTTATGAAAGAAAGTTCATCGAAACCGATCAATATGAGATCTAGTTTTGAAAATCTCAATGTAAAGAATCCAACGACGAACGGTCTAAAAGATAAAACATTTTGAATAATCTAATCTACGAAAACAGAAAAAACTCTTAGATTGCGACAACTGACACGCATGCAGTGTGTCACTTATCGCAACCTTAAAAGATGAGAATAATCTTTACAAAGAGTACTCAGTGATTTTGCAGGTTATCGTGTGCGCCTTTCCCTATGACCTGGTTGGTCAACGATTGTATCCCAAGTGAGCACAGGGAAATGTTGTGTTTCCTGGGACGTGTATACATCTGATATGAAAAAAAAGTAATAACTAAAATGGTCTAAAAAGTTTAAAAGAAAATAGAATAAACTTGAATTTTTTTGCATTAGTAGATATTCAGGAATAAAAGAACAGTGTTGACTTCGTGAAAAAAGTTGCTAGTATTACAGGTCACTATTCATATTATTTTGGCCGAAAATTTTGTTTTCTAAAAGAAGTCAGCAGGGTTTTTTTTTCCTTTTGTGGAATTTTTTTTACAAGTCCAATGAAAGGTTAAGTTTATTTCAAAAATATTTTCAGAATTTTAACCATTTATTTAATTACTATTCTTTTATATATGGTGTCTTTACAGCCATAGACCAAGCATTCCTGTCCATGAGCGCAGGTTGTTCTACGTGTGCAACTGGTTGTACTAGTTTTTCCTAAAACCCCTAAAAAAGTACTAGTTTAAAAATGAAAAACCAAGTGGATGTACTAGTACGTTTTTTTTAGGGGTGCAAGTGGATGTTCTAGTACTCTCTCCGTCCGAAAAAGCTTATTTTCTCAAATGGATGTATCTAGCATCAAGTTAGTGCTAGATACATCCATTTGAGGAACAAGCTTGAGACAAGCTTTTCCGGATAAGGAATACATGTGTATGTTTTTCTCCATTGTGGTTTTTGCATTCCGTTTATTATTAGCATTCAACATCCATTTGAAAATTGTTTAATCGCTGTCTTCAAAAAACATGTTCCTTACCATTCAAAAATATATACATTACATTCAAAAATGTTTGCATAAATCCAAAAAATGTTTCGTACCATTCAAAAATTGTACATGATATTTTAAAGAAATATTCTTGTGTTTCAAAAAATGTTTGTGAAATTTTTAAAAAACATATTTATACAATGTACAACAATGTTCTCGGCCATTAAAAAATTTAATGTATATTTGAAAAATGTTTAACATGTATTTAAAAAAAATGTATATTTGTGTATTGAAATTTTTTCAACGTGTATCAAGATAAAGTTTCACATGTACTAAAAATGTACAATGTGTATTGAAAAAAAGGTAGACATGTGTTGAAAAAAAAACTCAAAGAAAACCGAAAAAATGTGTGGGATCCATAAAAAGAGTCGGGTTTACGGGAACTGTTAGAGGCCTTTTTTGTCCCAACTTACCTTAACCGGTAGTCTTTTTAATGATTTAAGGATACGGGATCTATTGGAGTTGCTCTAAGCCTTTCAGAAAAGGAAACTTCCATGTATCATAAATCAGATGCAGATCTCAGGAGAAATTTATGTTATACCGCATCCAAGTTGAAGGTACTGATCCTTTCGACTTGTATAATATATGCACCGTGGTAAATACAGGACAAGTTGCACGGTTGCACCGACGATGCTAATGTTCTATTTGAATTTGTATAAGATGCACAGTGTTATTTGAGCATGCAAAGAGGGGGGAAATTGCACCGATGAAAAGCTTGTAGACAAACAGAAGAAATAAGTTGTGCAGATGAACTTGTGACCGAAACAGATTCATACGGAGGATCTAAATAAGGGCAAACGAATTACTGATCGATAGTCTCAATTTCCATCTAAATAAGGGCAATCAAATTACTGATCGATGATCTCAATTTCCATTTGACATCCAAGATTGCGTACCAAATGGTGTTACAAGGAAAGAAGAGAAGGCTGACAAGATGATACATCAATGATAGTGCGCAAGAACATAGCTATCTTTATTATGTGTAGTAAAACTAAAATAATACTGTAATAATTAAGAACCTTTGAAGAGTATATGAGTCCCAGATGGTTGCAGCAATATCATGATCTGATAGCCTTGGATGTTTGTGGCCAAAGAACTGAGCTGGTGACCTTGCAGGCCATGGCCAATCGCATCGGCGAACCATGTAACATTTCTTCTGGTACAACACCCAGCTGCTTGCAAGACCATCTTTCTTTATGGCATGATTCTATTGCATTGTAGGGGATGGATGTATCATGTCCATGAGGCACCAAGTCATATACTTTAAATTTTGTGAATCCTAAACCTTTGAATTGTCAGTGTGCCGACAAAATTGCCTTCTGGCTAGACAAGAAGAAATCAAGCAGTCTGGAGCTATTATTTACATGGAGTCTGTTATGGCATGGGATCACATACTAGTCATGCCATCCTGAAATGTAATGCTCTACACCTTTGGAATATGAAGATCAGCTAATGAAGACGTGAGATCTTCTCTCGATTGGGATCTCCGGCTCTGAAGTGTTGTCTGACCTCTGGTAGGGTTCCGCAATCCACTAGAAAACTGCATCTGACCCAAGCTCCCAACTGAATAGCTATGATATACACCCAACGATTGCCTGGAAGATTCCATAAGCTGGACGCTGCTGCCTCCTAATCCATGAGTCATGCTGAATGGATGGGGCTCTGACCCAGCGACAGTAGGGCTCAATGGTGTCTTTGTTCTCCCATCACCTGTGCAGAGAGGAAGGCAAGGTGAAGCAAACACAGAAGTTTGATATCTTAAGAATGATGAAAGTGTAACAATCAAATAAAACTTGCAAGATTGTTTGACTACATGTGATACAGCAAATATCTTCACATTCTCCAACAAGGTTACTGATTTTGATAGAACAGCATTACAAAATTAGAGTGCTGTAATGGGTAGAATGACTCACTGAAGTCTCATCACAAAAATTTAGTCAAATATAGCAAGAACTCATTAAATGGAGTACAGTGAAACAATAAAAAGCATAGGTGTTCCAACATGCAACATTTCTATGTGATGCTGCTTCTTAGAAGCACTCAGTAGTAGGTTAAGTGGTGTAACAAATTTGACATTCAAAATAAAGCAGGATAATAAATTAAATAGCTTGGAAGTCCTAAAAATGGTAAATAATGGTCAATAGAAATGTGAGTAAAACAACACTAGCATTGCAGCATTTACACGATAGAGGACTAAACACAAGATGAAAGCTCGATACAAAGACAAATTTAAGCACATACCTGAATTAATATGTCTCCATAAATGAAATCTGAAAGGCGATCCCATACCAAGCGCAGAACTGCCTCCGCTGTTCGGCCTAAAAAGCGGCAAATAGGATTTGCGGAATGACCTTGGGATGGAATTGCTAACGCACAATATTGCACATATGACCAACACGATTGAAATCAGAAACAATACAATAAGAATATTTGGGTTTATCTCCCGGTGCAGTAAAATGTATCCTTGAATATCCATCCTTGACAGTGCCTGCCCAGCCTCTAGCAAAGCAACACCAAGAGTCCAAGTGATACTGCCTGAACCAATTATCACTTGGTTATCTTTGATCTGCAGTCCCTCTCTCAGAAGTGATGTAATATAAGGAGCCCTGAAGCAATACTGCTCTATGAAAGGCTGCGGTGGAACACTACTCCTTGCAACATCCCATGGTTTTTCACAAAACTCCTGACCTCTTTTTAGAACGTCTACAAGAGTAGCATCAGGAGTCAAATTGAAAAATTTGAAGACCACATAGAAACCAGACATTGCATAAAACTGCCCATGTGGTTGCGGAAAGGTACTGGCAAGGGCACAAGGTTGCTGGTTGCAATCAAGTCCAGAACTTGAATTGGACCACTCTGAAAGATTCACTGTTACTTTTGCAAGATCACTACATTCTTTCCACTGAGGTGCCCCAATCAGTTCAACAGCTGTCCCCTGCTTCTCTTTTCCTGTTGTCTTCGCTGAAACACTGGGACTTCCATCTTGTTTGAGTGGCTGGCAGTAAGAACAAACATAATCTTCCCTGTATCCAGTTTGTAGACAAGGATGTTTGACCTGAACTTTGCCATTACCAGCTGTTCCTCCCAGCATCTTCACCAGATGTGCCACAGATTTGTCAAATGCATCATTTAATCCATAACCAGAAAGAGAATAAGCACTAAGTTGATGATTGACAGAACCAATAGTCAGACCAACGCCTGTGTCACCTTGGACGACTTTGTCAGTCTCAAATGTCACCTGTAATGATGATCCGCCTAAATCAAGTGAACCATAAGTCATTTCAGAAGCAGAAGATGAGGTGCCAAGCATGTTCAGGTGGTGGTTAAGAGCTACCCATCCATAATAAGCTTCTTCCATGCCAGTGATTATCTTAACTCTGTCTCTACTACAAGAAAATGATGAATTCTTCAGAACATCCCAAGCCTTATCCATAAGCCACTCTGAATCTGCAGTGGGTAGCTTGCGGACACCAGCTGTGGCATATAGAAAAACAGGAGTGTGCTTGTGTGCGCGTCTTGGGATCTGCCGCTCAGCCATTTGAAGGAGGGGCTCTATTGCCTTCTTCATACCAGCTTCATTGTGAACAAGCTTGCTCAACCCAGGTTCAGTTTCCATTCGTTGATAGGCACGCCCAACTAATTTACCAGATTTTTTCTTAGGAGCATTTCCTAAAGGTTTCAAAGCAATAGGAAATGAATTTCCATCATTATGATTGATGGACCACTCGTAAACATACACTCTTGTACCAGTGCTGCCACAATCAAGAATCACATAGTATTCAGAGCTACCTTCTGAGAGAAAGACATGGAAATATCTCAAAGAAGCGTATATGAAGCACAGCAATAGGATCAGACCAACAGCCCAACCAACTGTTCTCATCCATTTCTTTCGATTTGTTGGTGACGATGGGGGCGTTCTCTCTTTGGAAAAGCTTGCTACAGGACCTTCTCTTTGAAGTGTGCGGACAGGCTTCGCACGCCCTGAGCTCAGATCACCACCAATGCTAGAGCCCCTTTCTAAAGTTTCAATTCTGGAGAAAGTTGGCAAATCTTGAAGAGAAGAAGAAAGCCGCATAGCTGCTTCTTTTGTAGTTGAGGTGGAAACTATTTAAAGATCACTGACAATGAGCGATAAGAAGTGACGTGGGCAAACAGAAGCATGAGTCATAAGTGGGCAGCATAATTAGCCAGACAGTAAATTAATCCAACACCACCTTCGCACAGCCTCTGCCTGCAACAAATTCTGTATGTTAGATAGAAAAATACTAACACGCCGACATCGAATAGATAACACTATAACTTGAAGAACCTACACGCTGGACATTCAGAAATCAGTAAACAACATTCGCATGCTCAGTACAGTGCAAAGCAAAAGACTAGCGGCTAGGATAATATTATGCTAACTGAGAGATGACACTCTGGAGTACCTTGGATCAATATCGGTACTCTGAAAAATGCGTCTACTGATCAATGGACAACAGTACAGCTCCCTATATGCTACAGAAAGTAGTAATACCAACAAAACTGACACTCAGTTGTGTCGCCCAATCACAACCTAGAACACACAGCGATATCTGACTTTGGCAAAGACTAATCTGCAATCATGGAACCACAGCCAAGACGCCGACTTTCCATTGACTCGGGCCGGCACTCAGGTATCACAACCACCAAGCCACCAACAAATGGCAGGCTTAACCAGGGGGCACAGGGGTTCAGCTGAACCTCCAATTGGATCGACGCAAACAGACCTCTACAAGTAGCATTAGCTCAGGGAACCTCGTGTAGCCCTATGTGACGGGTCCAACTGCGATCGATTTGGAGAAGAAAGATCTGTTTTGGATACTTACTGAATAAAGGAAAAGACTCCAAAGCCTATACGAGACAAAAACCAAAGCGGAGATATGGCTTCCTTACCAGCGACGGGAACCGCGCCCGGACGGGACGGATCTTATCCGCTCCACGCCAGTCCAGCACCAGCGGAGCGGAGGGGGATCGGAGACTGGACTGGCGCGCGGGGCGACGGATTCGGGGATCGAGGCGGACAGGGAACGGAGAGAAGGACGGACGCCGGTAAGATCTGGGACGGAAAAGCGGGCCGCGGCCGGATCGGGCGCGGCGGCGGGGAGTAGGGCGATCCGGTCCTCCCGGGGCGAGCGAGCGAGCTAGCTGCTTCGGCGGCTGGCGGCCGGCGGCCTGTACCGGCGGAGGCGGCCGCAGCGGCGGGTTCGGTGGCAACGCGGGGGCGGGAGAGCGGCGGCGGAGGGGGGCGGTGCGGTGGAGCCGACGCAAAGGCGGGTGAGGGATAGTGGCTCACTGGCTGCGTGCGGCCCGCAACCCGCGTGCGTGCGCGACGGCGCTGCGTCGGGGCGGAGTGGGCGGACGGAATGGGAACCCAACGAGGAGAGACGAGCTTGACCTGGACCAAACCAAACCTGGCTAGCATCACCGACCCACGATGTCTTGCCGATGAACGGACGACGTGACGAGAGAGGTGCGGCCGGCTCCCCCAATCCCAAGGCCCCAAGCCCCAACAAACAACCTGTCAAATTCTTAAAAAAAAAACTGTCAAACAAAAATCCTCCAGCGAACGAAGCTAAAAAAACAAAGCATACAACGTCATCACCAGGATACGTCGTGAGGATAGATCGAAACACCAGAAGAGAATTCACCAGCTGTCGAGATATAGAGCCAACGTCCTTTAGAACGAAACAGCAACACAATAATCCTGACGTTGGCATCACTGATCTTGGTCATGAAGGCATCCCGGGGTGAGAATGGAGCCACGGGGTTTCTATTATCTACGGCACCGTCCCCCTCAACACATCAACGCCAAGAAGACACAAATGTAATATGAAGGAAACTAAGAAATGTACTCTAATGTCAACTCGTGCTTCCTCTCACTTCCTAGTGCTAAAGAGATCACCAGTGGACAATGCAGAAAACCAAGTTGAACACAATAGGGTGCCAAACTCGGTTCAAACGGTATTACCTCCTCCACACCGACGCCCAAAGAGAAGTGTGTGCTTATAACAGTTGCTTCCCCGAGGCTTTAACACTGGTCTATTACCAACAAAACATTATCGACCATTGTAAATAGTTATCAATGTTACAACTTTTGGGCGACATTGGTAATTGCTGGGTGGATGCTTCATGGCCAGTCATAAAGGATGAGAGAATGGCTCTCCTCCCTCTCTCCCTCCCTCCCCTCTCTCCCACCTCCTCTCCACCAACAATGGCAATTTCTAATATAATCAACCATGGAAAGCTTACTGCATTGGGACTTTGCTCTGGGCCTAGCCCTTGCAGATCACGTGAGAAGAAAATTTGGGTCCACAGTTCATTTCTCCCCCTCAAGAGACACCAAAGAGTTCTTTTTGGTTGTTTCTTTCTCCTCGGCTGCATTCCCCGTCTCTGTGGAATCAGTGGGTATTGCTTTGCAATGTTGTCTTGGTGGGATCTCTTCTGTTTTCAAGGTGGCTCCGATCACCTCACGTTCTTTTCGCTTCTCGGTTGCAAGTAACATAGTGGGGCATTTTGTCTATGGGCTCAAAGATCGTATTTGGCTAGATTTCGTGTGCCACTTTCATCTATTCAATGGATGTTTTGCTAGAGCTCATTCTCTTGATCAACATTGGCATGCTGATACGGAGTTGGTTGATATTGCGGATCGAAGAACAATAGCTCTCAAATCCTCACTTAAGTTTCTGGCCCCAAAGGAAA
Source organism: Triticum urartu (assembly GCF_056163025.1). Taxonomy (NCBI): domain Eukaryota; kingdom Viridiplantae; phylum Streptophyta; class Magnoliopsida; order Poales; family Poaceae; genus Triticum; species Triticum urartu. The sequence continues at coordinate 486,237,113 of NC_141873.1, read as the reverse complement.
AGTTGGACCAATCTTCATCAAGAGTACTTAGCAAATTTGGGCTTATTAAGTTGGATAATTGGAATTTTTCAAACAAGAATGCCCATGAAGCTTCATCGTCATTGGATCCGAGGCAGCATTTCCATATTCAATTTGGTTCTTTTCCTTCGGTCCAAAATTCGGGCGTGGTTTCGGCTCAGGGCACTAATCGCAATGCGTTAATGCACCATTATTTGGCATAGGCTCAATTTGAGGATAATCAAGTCATTGAATGCCTTGCTTTGGGCGAGTTTAAATGCCCTTTGAATTTGCCTTATGCCCCGCTCCCACTTTTGTTTTTTGAATTCGGCATTCAAATATGCCCCTCCTCATGATATTGGGCCACCTATGCTCAAGGCACAACATAAGGCGGATTTAGCTCAAGCACGTTACTCGCAGCAGGATATTGAAAATCTTGCCACTAATTGGGCTGCCTTATGCTCCAAATGTCTTCAATGGGGGCACACCCGGATCAATTGCGAGGCAAGGCTCATTTGCATTAACTGCTCCGGTCCTGATCACAAAGCAATTAATTGCCCCAAACGTATCATTGCTTCTCATATTAATGGGCAAGTTCCATCAATTTGCAATCCCTTGATCAATCCTACCGGATCTTCTGGAGCACCCTTTTCTGATCATAATCCGGCCCGTCCATCCGCTGTGCTGCCTGTGGCTTCTACAGCCACGTGGTAAGGGCTTGCAGAAAGCTGAAATTTCAAAAGAGGTGGAGGTGGGTAGTCAAAGATTCACAGACGCCCCCCTCACGCTACGCCTTCCACCTCTAAAACCCAAAAGCCCTCGCTCAGCCCTATCTCGTCAACACTGCAATCACTCCATCCCCACCCCCCTCATCGACCATGGCCAACTACCCCCTGAATCCCGTCCCCTTCCTCCCGCTGGGGTTCGCCGTCGAGCCCGGCCCGACGGATCGACTTGTGCGCATTGGCATGGTGGTTGGCCCCATTGCTCCACTCAACCACGACTATCTGGCTATCGCAAAATCCAGCCACTATGTGCCTCTGCATCGCAGAGCCATCATCCGCAACCAGATCGTTGCGGCGCTTCATGAGCTGCAGCTGTTCACCACAGAGGTCAGTGATCACTGCTATCTCTTGAGCATGTGTTGGTTTTCCCTTGAAGAGGAAAGGGTGATACAGCAAAGTAGCGTAAGTATTTCCCTCAGTTTTTGAGAACCAAGGTATCGATCCAGTAGGAGACTACACGCAAGTCCCTCATACCTGCACAAACAAATAAGAACCTTGCAACCAATGCGATAAAGGGGTTGTCAATCCCTTCACAGCCACTTGCAAAAGGGGGATCTGATAAAGATAATAAGATAAATATTGTTGGTATTTTTGTTGTATAGATTGGAAAATAAAGATTGCAAAATAAAAGGCGGCAGAAATAGAAAGTAGATAGGAAAATAATATGATGGAATATAGACCCGGGGGCCATAGGTTTCACTAGTGGCTTCTCTCAAGATAGCAAATTCTACGATGGGTGAACAAACTACTGTCGAGCAATTGATAGAAAAGTGCATAGTTATGAGAATATCTAGGCATGATCATGTATATAGGCATCACGTCCGCGACAAGTAGACCAAAACGATTCTGCATCTACTACCATTACTCCACACATCGACCGCTATCCAGCATGCATCTAGAGTATTAAGTTCATAAGAACAGAGTAACGCATTAGGCACGATGACATGATGTAGATGGATAAACTCAGGTAATATGATATAAATGAAGGAAATATGCCCTAGAGGCAATAATAAAGTTATTATTTATTTCCTTATTTCATGATAAATGTTTATTATTCATGCTAGAATTGTATTAACCGGAAACATAATACATGTGTGAATACATAGACAAACAAAATGTCACTAGTATGCCTCTACTTGACTAGCTCGTTAATCGAAGATGGTTATGTTTCCTAACCATGAACAAAAGAGTTGTTATTTGATTAACGGGATCACATCATTAGAAGAATGATGTGATTGACATGACCCATTCCATTAGCTTAGCACCCGATCGTTTAGTATGTTGCTATTGCTTTCTTCATGACTTATACATGTTCCTATGACTATGAGATTATGCAACTCCCATTTGCCGGAGGAACACTTTGTGTGCTACCAAACGTCACAACGTAAATGGGTGATTATAAAGGAGCTCTACAGGTGTCTCCAAAGGTACATGTTGGGTTGGCGTATTTCGAGATTAGGATTTGTCACTCCGATTGTCGGAGAGGTATCTCTGGGCCCTCTCGGTAATGCACATCACATAAGCCTTGCAAGCATTGCAACTAATGAGTTAGTTGTGAGATGATGTATTACGGAACGAGTAAAGAGACTTGCCGGTAACGAGATTGAACTAGGTATTAAGATACCGACGATCGAATCTCGGGCAAGTAACATACCGATGACAAAGGGAACACCGTATGTTGTTATGCGGTCTGACCGATAAAGATCTTCATAGAATATGTGGGAGCCAATATGAGCATCCAGGTTCCGCTATTGGTTATTGACCGGAGATATGTCTCGGTCATGTCTACATTGTTCTCGAACCCATAGGGTCCGCACGCTTAAGGTTTCGATGATAGTTATATTATGAATTTATAAGTTTTGATGTACCGAAGGAGTTCGGAGTCCCGGATGAGATCAGGGACATGACGAGGAGTCTCGAAATGGTCGAGACGTAAAGATCGATATATTGGACGACTATATTCGGACATCGGAAAGGTTCCGAGTGATTCGGGTATTTTCGGAGGTACCGGGGAGTTATGGGAATACGAGGAAGAAGCAATGGGCCTTAATGGGCCTTAGTGGGAAGGACCAGGAGGTGGCGCGCGCCCCTCCCAAGCCCAGTCCGAATTGGACAAGGGGTTTGGGGCGCGGCCCCTCTCTCCCTTCCTTCCCCTCTTCCCCCCTTTCCCCCCTTCTCCTAGTTGGACTAGGAAAGGAGGAAGTAGGAATCCTACTCCCCTGGCGCGCCCCTCCTAGGGCCGGCCTCCTCCCCCCTTGCTCCTTTATATACGGGGGCAGGGGGCACCTCTAGACACAACAATTGATCCTTGAGATCTATTAGCCGTGTGCGGTGCCCTCCTCCACCATAATCCTCGATAATATTGTAGCGGTGCTTAGGCGAAGCCCTGCGACGGTAGAACATCAAGATCGTCACCACGCCGTCGTGCTGACAGAACTCTTCCCCGACACTTTGCTGGATCGGAGTCCGGGAATCGTCATCGAGCTGAACGTGTGCTAGAACTCGGAGGTGCCGTAGTTTCGGTGCTTGATCGGTCGGGCCGTGAAGACGTACGACTACATCAACCGCGTTGTCATAACGCTTCCGCTGTTGGTCTACGAGGGTACGTAGATTACACTCTCCCCTCTTGTTGCTATGCATCACCATGATCTTGCGTGTGCGTAGGATTTTTTTTGAAATTACTACGTTCCCCAACAGTGGCATCAGAGCCTAGGTTTTATGCGTTGATGTTGTGCACGAGTAGAACACAAGTGAGTTGTGGGCGATATAAGTCATACTGCTTACCAGCATGTCATACTTTGGTTCAGCGGTATTGTTGGATGAAGCGGCCCAGACCGACATTACGCGTACGCTTACGCGAGACTGGTTCTACCGACGTGCTTTGCACACAGGTGGCTGGCGGGTGTCAGTTTCTCCAACTTTAGTTGAACCGAGTGTGGCTACGCCCGGTCCTTGCGAAGGTTAAAACAGCACCAACTTGACAAACTATCGTTGTGGTTTTGATGCGTAGGTAAGAACGGTTCTTGCTAAGCCCGTAGCAGCCACGTAAAACTTGCAACAACAAAGTAGAGGACGTCTAACTTGTTTTTGCAGGGCATGTTGTGATGTGATATGGTCAAGATGTGATGAGATATAAGTTGTTGTATGAGATAATCATGTTTTGTTGAAGTTATCGGCAACTGGCAAAAGCCTTATGGTTGTCTCTCCATTGCATAAGATGCAAGCGCCAAATAATTGCTTTACTTTATCGCTATGCGATAGCAATAGTTGCAAGAGCAGTAGTTGGCGAGACGACCATGTGACGACACATTGATATAGATCAAGATGATGGAGATCATGGTGTCATGCCGGTGACGATGGAAATCATGACGATACTTTGGAGATAGAGATCAAAGGCGCAAGATGATCATGGCCATATCATGTCACATATTTTGATTGCATATGATGTTTATCTTTTATACATCTTATTTTGCTTAGTTCGATAGTAGCTTTATAAGATGACCTCTCACTAAATTTCAAGGTATAAGTGTTCTCCTTGAGTATGCACCGTTGCGAAAGTTCTTCGTGCTGAGACACCACGTGATGATCGGGTGTGATAGGCTCTATGTTCAAATACAACGGGTGCAAAACAGTTGCACACGTGGAATACTCAGGTTAAACTTGACGAGCCTAGCATATAACAGATATGGCCTCGGAACACGGAGACCGAAAGGTCGAGCGTGAATCATATAGTAGATATGATCAACATATTGATGTTCACCTTTGATACTACTCCATCTCACGTGATGATCGGACATGGTTTAGTTGATTTGGATCACGTGATCACTTAGAGGATTAGAGGGATATCTTTCTAAGTGGGAGTTCTTAAGTAATATGATTAATTGAACTTTAATTTATCATGAACTTAGTCCTGATAGTATTTTGCAAATCATGTTGTAGATCAATAGCTCGCGTTGTTGCTTCCCTGTGTTTATTTTGATATGTTCCTAGAGAAAACTAAGTTGAAAGATGTTAGTAGCAATGATGCGGATTGGATCCGTGATCTGAGGTTTATCCTCATTGCTGCACAGAAGAATTATGTCCTTGATGCACCGCTAGGTGACAGACCTATTGCAGGAGCAGATGCAGACGTTATGAATGTTTGGCTAGCTCAATATGATGACTACTTGATAGTTTAGTGCACCATGCTTAACGGCTTAGAATCGGGACTTCAAAGACGTTTTGAACGTCATGGACCATATGAGATGTTCCAGGAGTTGAAGTTAATATTTCAAGAAAATACCCGAGTTGAGAGATATGAAGTCTCCAACAAGTTCTATAGCTAAAAGATGGAGGAGAATCGCTCAACTAGTGAGCATGTGCTCAGATTGTCTGGGTACTACAATCGCTTGAATCAAGTGGGAGTTAATCTTCCAGATAAAATAGTGATTGACAGAATTCTCTAGTCACCATCACCAAGTTAGTAGAACTTCGTGATGAACTATGATATGCAAGGGATAACGGAAACGATTCCCAATCTCTTCATAATGCTGAAATTGACGAAGGTAGAAATCGAGAAAAACATCAAGTGTTGATGGTAGACAAGACCACTAGTTTCAAGAAAAGGGCAAAGGGAAGAAGGGGAACTTCAAGAAGAACGGCAAGCAAGTTGCTACTCAAGTGAAGAAGCCCAAGTCTGGTCCTAAGCCTGAGACTAAGTGCTTCTACTGCAAAGGGACTGGTCATTGGAAGCGGAACTACCCCAAGTGATTGGCGGATAAGAAGGATGGCAAAGTGAACATAAGTATATTTGATATACATGTTATTGATGCGTGCTTTACTAGTGTTTATAGCAACCCCTCAGTATTTGATACTAGTTCAGTTGCTAAGATTAATAACTCGAAACGGGAGTTGCAGAACAAACAGAGACTAGTTAAGGGTGAAGTACGATGTGTGTTGGAAGTGGTTCCAAGATTGATATGATCATCATCGCACACTCCCTATACTTTCGGGATTAGTGTTGAACCTAAATAAGTGTTATTTGGTGTTTGCGTTGAGCATGAATATGATTTGATCATGTTTATTGTAATACGGTTATTCATTTAAGTAAAAGAATAAATTGTTGTTCTGTTTACATGAATAAAACCTTATATGGTTACACACCCAATGAAAATAGTTCGTTGGATCTCGATCGTAGTAATACACATAATCATAATATTGAAACCAAAATATGCAAAGTTAATAATGATAGTGCAACTTATTTGTGGCACTGCCGTTTAGGTCATATTGGTGTAAAGCGCATGAAGAAACTCCATGCTGATGGGCTTTTGGAATCACTTGATTATGAATCCGTTGATGCTTGCGAACCATGCCTCATGGGCAAGATGACTAAGACTCCGTTCTTCGGAACAATGGAGCGAGCAACTGACTTATTGGAAATAATACATACTGATGTATGCGATCCAATGAGTGTTGAAGCTCGCGACGGGTATCGTTATTTTCTAACCTTCACATATGATTTGAGCAGATATGGGTATATCTACTTGATGAAACATAAGTCTGAAACATTTGAAAAGTTCAAAGAATTTCAGAGTGAAGTGGAAAATCATCGTAAAAAGAAAAATATGGTTTCTACGATCTGATCGCAGAGACAAATATTTGAGTTACGAGTTTGGTCTTCAATTAAAACTATGTGGAATAGTTTCACAAATTCGTGCCACCTGGAATACCACAGCATAATGGTGTGTCCGAACGTCAAAACCGTGCTTTATTAGATATGGTGCGATCTATGATGTCTCTTACCGATTACCACTATCGTTTTGGGGTTATGCATCAAAGACAGCTGCATTCACGTTTAAATAGGACACCATCTAAATCCGTTGAGACGACACCGTATGAACCATGGTTTGGCAAGAAACCTAAGCTGTCGTTTCTTAAAGTTTGAGGTTGCAATGCTTATGTGAAAAAGTTTCAACTTGATAAGCTCAAACCTAAATCGGAGAAGTGCGTCTTCATAGGATACCCAAAAGAAAATGTTGGGTACACCTTCTATCACAGATCCGAAGGCAAGATATTCATTGCTGAGAATGGATCCTTTCTAGAGAAGGAGTTTCTCTTGAAAGAAGTGAGTGGGAGGAAAGTAGAACTTGATGAGGTAACTGTACCTGCTCCCTTATTGGAAAGTAGTTCATCACAGAAATCTGTTCCTGTGACTACTACACCAATTAGTGAGGAAGCTAATGATGATGATCATGTAACTTCAGATCAAGTTACTACCGAACCTCGTAGGTAAACCATGGTGAGATCCGCACCAGAGTGGTACGGTAATCCTGTTCTGGAGGTCATGTTACTTGACCATGACGAACCTACGAACTATGAGGAAGCGATGATGAGCCCAGATTCCGCGAAATGGCTTGAGGCCATGAAATATGAGATGAGATCCATGTATGAGAACAAAGTATGGACTTTGATTGACTTGCCCAATGATCGGCGAGCCATTGAGATTAAATGGATCTTCAAGAGGAAGACGGACACTAATAGTAGTGTTACTATCTACAAAGCTAGAATTGTCGCAAAAAGGTTTTCGACAAGTTCAAGGTGTTGACTACGATGAGAGTTTCTCACTCGTATCTATGATTAAGTCTGTCCGAATCATGTTAGCAATTGCCGCATTTTATGAAATCCGGCAAATGGATAAACAAAACTGCATTCCTTAATGGATTTATTAAAGAAGAGTTGTATATGATACAACCAGAAGGTTTTGTCAATCCTAAAGGTGCTAACAAAATGTGCAAGCTCCAGCGATCCATCTATGGACTGGTGCAAGCATCTCGGAGTTGGAATATGCGCTTTGATGAGATGATCAAAGCATATAGTTTTATACAGACTTGCGGTGAAGCCTGTATTTACAAGAAAGTGAGTGGGAGCACTACAACATTTCTGATAAGTATATGTGAAAGACATATTGTTGATCGGAGATAATGTAGAATTATTCTGCAAAGCATAAAGGAATGTTTGAAAGGAGTTTTTCAAAGAAAGACCTCGGTGAAGCTGCTTACATATTAAGCATCAAGATCTATAGATATAGATCAAGACGCTTGATAAGTTTTTTCAATGAGTACATACCTTGACAATATTTTGAAGTAGTTCAAAAATGGAACAGTCAAAGAAAGAGTTCTTGGCTGTGTTACGAGGTGTGAAATTGAGTAAGACTCAAATCCCGACCACGGCAGAAGATAGAAGGAGAATGAAAGTCATTCCCTATGCCTCAGCCATAGGTTCTATAAAGTATGCCATGCTGTGTACCAGATCTATTGTATACCCTACACTGTGTTAAGCAAGGGAGTACAATAGTGATCTAAGAGTAGATCACTGCACAGCGGTCAAATCCTTAGTGGAATAAGGAAATATTTCTCAATTATGGAGGTGACAAAAGGTTCGTCGTAAAAAGTTACGTCAATGCAAGTTTTGACACAGATCTGGATGACTCTAAGTCTCGATCTAGATACATATTGAAAGTGGGAGCAATTAGCTAGAGTAGCTCCATGCATAGCATTGTAGACATAGAATTCGCAAAATACATACGGATCTGAATTTTGCAGACTCGTTGACTAAGCTTCTCTCACAAGAAAAACATGACCACACCTTAGTACTCTTTGGGTGTTAATCACATATAGATGTGAACTAGATTACTAACTCTAGTAAACCCTTTGAGTGTTGGTCACATGACGATGTGAACTGTGGGTGTTAATCACATGGTGATGTGAACTATTGATGTTAAATCACATGGCGATGTGATCTAGATTATTGACTCTAGTGCAAGTGGGAGACTGAAGGAAATATGCCCTAGAGGCAATAATAAAGTTATTATTTATTTCCTTGTTTCATGATAAATGTTTATTATTCATGCTAGAATTGTATTAACCAGAAACATAATACATGTGTGAATACATAGACAAACAGAATGTCACTAGTATCCCTCTAGTTGACTAGCTCGTTAATCGAAGATGGTTATGTTTCCTAACCATGAACAAAAGAGTTGTTATTTGATTAACGGGATCACATCATTAGAAGAATGATGTGATTGACATGACCCATTCCATTAGCTTAGCACCCGATCGTTTAGTATGTTGCTATTGCTTTCTTCATGACTTATACATGTTCCTATGACTATGAGATTATGCAACTCCCGTTTGCCGGAGGAACACTTTGTGTGCTACCAAACGTCACAACGTAACTGGGTGATTATAAAGGAGCTCTACAGGTGTCTCCAAAGGTACATGTTGGGTTGGCGTATTTCGAGATTAGGATTTGTCACTCCGATTGTCGGAGAGGTATCTCTGGGCCCTCTCGGTAATGCACATCACATAAGCCTTGCAAGCATTGCAACTAATGAGTTATTTGTGAGATGATGTATTACGGAATGAGTAAAGAGACTTGCCGGTAACGAGATTGAACTAGGTATTAAGATACCGACGATCGAATCTCGGGCAAGTAACATACCGATGACAAAGGGAACACCGTATGTTGTTATGCGGTCTGACCGATAAAGATCTTCATAGAATATGTGGGAGCCAATATGAGCATCCAGGTTCCGCTATTGGTTATTGACCGAAGATATGTCTCGGTCATGTCTACATTGTTCTCGAACCCGTAGGGTCCGCATGCTTAAGGTTTCGATGATAGTTATATTATGAATTTATAAGTTTTGATGTACCGAAGGAGTTCGGAGTCCCGGATGAGATCAGGGACATGACGAGGAGTCTCGAAATGGTCGAGACGTAAAGATCGATATATTGGACGACTATATTCAGACATCGGAAAGGTTCCGAGTGATTCGGGTATTTTCGGAGGTACCGGGGAGTTATGGGAATACGAGGAAGAAGCAATGGGCCTTAGTGGGAAGGACCAGGAGGTGGCGCGCGCCCCTCCCAAGCCCAGTCCGAATTGGACAAGGGGTTTGGGGCGCGGCCCCTCTCTCCCTTCCTTCCCCTCTTCCCCCCTTTCCCCCCTTCTCCTAGTTGGACTAGGAAAGGAGGAAGTAGGAATCCTACTCCCCTGGCGCGCCCCTCCTAGGGCCGGCCTCCTCCCCCCTTGCTCCTTTATATACGGGGGCAGGGGGCACCTCTAGACACAACAATTGATCCTTGAGATCTATTAGCCGTGTGCGGTGCCCTCCTCCACCATAATCCTCGATAATATTGTAGCGGTGCTTAGGCGAAGCCCTGCGACGGTAGAACATCAAGATCGTCACCACGCCGTCGTGCTGACAGAACTCTTCCCCGACACTTTGCTGGATCGGAGTCCGGGAATCGTCATCGAGCTGAACGTGTGCTAGAACTCGGAGGTGTCGTAGTTTCGATGCTTGATCGGTCGGGCCATGAAGACGTATGACTACATCAACCGCGTTGTCATAACGCTTCCGCTGTCGGTCTACGAGGGTACGTAGATTACACTCTCCCCTCTCGTTGCTATGCATCACCATGATCTTGCGTGTGCGTAAGAATTTTTTTGAAATTACTACGTTCCCCAACAATAAACCCCATCTTTTTATCCTCGATGGCAACAATACAATACGTGCCTTGCTGCCCCTGCTATCATTGGGAAAGGACACCGCAAGATTGAACCCAAAGCTAAGCACTTCTCCCATTGTAAGAAAGATCAATCTAGTAGGCCGAACCAAATTGATAATTCGAAGAGACTTGCAAAGATATTAAATCATGCATAAAAGAATTCAGAGAAGAATCAAATATTCTTCATAGATAATCTTGATCATAAACCCACAATTCATCGGATCTTGACAAACACACCGCAAAAAGAATTACATTGAATAGATCTCCAAGAGAATCGAGGAGAACTTTGTATTGAGATCCAAAGAGAGAGAAGAAGCCATCTAGCTAATAACTATGGACCCGAAGGTCTGTGGTAAACTACTCACACATCATCGGAGAGGCTATGGTGTTGATGTAGAAGCCCTCCATGATCGATTCCCCCTCCGACGGAGCGTCGGAAAAGGCCCCAAGATGGGATCTCACGGGTACAGAAGGCTGCGGCGGTGGAAATAGGGTTTCGTGGTGCTCCCGGATGTTTTCGAGGTATATGAGTATATATATAGGCGAAAGAAGTAGGTCGGTGGAGCCACGAGGGGCCCATGAGGGTGGGGGCGCGCCTACCCCCCTGGGCGCGCCCTCCTACCTCGTGGCTGCCTCGTTGCTTCCTTGACATCCACTCCAAGTCTCCTGGATTGCGTTTGTTCCAAAAATAACTCTCCCGAAGGTTCATTCCGTTTGGATTCCGTTTGGTATTCCTTTTCTGCGAAACACTTAAATAGGCAAAAAAACAGCAATTTGCACTGGGCCTTTGGTTAGTAGGTTAGTCCCAAAAATAATATAAAAGTGCATAACAAAGCCCATTAAACATCCAAAACAGATAATATAATAGCATGAAACAATCAAAAATTATAGATACGTTGGAGACGTATCAATCACCCATTCGGGATTGGGATATTTGGGTTTGCGGATTCGTTCTTGAGAGATACGGCAGTGGCCACTCCTATTGATTTAGAGGAGGAAGAATTTTTGATCTCGTTTGTCCCTCACAATGAGGCGCTCAATAGGTGCACTACCTCTTTTGGTCCGGAGGTCTTGGTTGATGTTCTTTGGATTTCCATATGACTATCAAACTGACTATTACATCACCAAAGCGCTGGGAGGTTATGGTTCATTGGTCTCTTGGTATAACCCAAGATAGGATCGTAGGTTTATGCTGATCAAAGCTCGTGTCACCCGCTTCCGCCTAATCCCTAAAAGTTTCATCGTGTGGCAACTTGGTGGTGTGCAAGACTCCTGGACTATGCAGGTCACCATCCTGCGCAGCAACGACTAGAACGACCCGTTGCCCGAGGTGTGATACGTCCATTTTGCATCATGCTTTTATATCAATATTTATTGCATTATGGACCGTTATTACACATTATGTCACAATACTTATGCCTTTTCTCTCTTATTTTATAAGGTTTACATGAAGAGGGAGAATGTCGGCAGCTGGAATTCTGGGCTGGAAAAGGAGCAAATATTAGAGACCTATTCTGCACAAATCCAAAAGTCATGAAACTCCACGAAAGTCAGTTTTGGAATATATATATATAATATTGGGCGAAGAAAGCACTAAAGGGGGGCCACCCACCATCCACGAGGGTGGGGGCGCGCCCTACCCCCTGGGCGCGCCCCCTGTCTCGTGGGCCCCCTGGTAGGCCTCCAGTGCCCATCTTTTGCTATATGAAGTCTTTCCCCTGGAAAAAAAATTAGAAGGAAGCTTTCGGGACGAAGCGCCGCCATCTCGAGGCGGAACCTTGGCGGAACCAATCTAGGGCTCCGGCGGAGCTGTACTGCCGGGGAAACATCCCTCCGGGAGGGGGAAATCATCACCATCATCATCGCCATCGATCCTCTCACCGGTAGGGGGTCAATCTCCATCAACATCTTCACCAGCACCATCTCATCTCAAACCCTAGTTCATCTCTTGTATCCAATCTCCATCTCAAAACCTCAGATTGGTACCTGTGGGTTGCTAGTAGTGTTGATTACTCCTTGTAGTTGATGCTAGTTGGTTTATTTGGTGGAAGATCATATGTTCGGATCCTTTATGCATATTAATACCCCTCTGTTTATGAACATGAATATGATTTGTGAGTAGTTACGTTTGTTCCTGAGGACATGTGTCGGTGTCAAAACCGGCGGATCTCGGGTAGGGGGTCCCGAACTGTGCATCTAAGGCGGATGGTAACAGGAGGTAGGGGACACGATGTTTACCCAGGTTCGGGCCCTCTTGATGGAGGTAAAACCCTACATCCTGCTTGATTGTTCTTGATGATATGAGTATTACAAGAGTTGATCTACCACGAGATCGAAGAGGCTAAACCCTAGAAGCTAGCCTATGGTATGATTGTCTGTTGTCCTACGGACTAAAACCCTCCGGTTTATATAGACACCGGAGGAGGCTAGGGTTACACAGAGTCGGTTACAAGGAAGGAGATCTACATATCTGTATTGCCAAGCTTGCCTTCCACACCAAGGAGAGTCCTATCCGGACACGGGACGAAGTCTTCAATCTTGTATCTTCATAGTCCAACAGTCCGGCCAAAGGATATAATCCGGCTGTCCGGATACCCCCTAATCCAGGACTCCCTCAGTAGCCCCTGAACCAGGCTTCAATGACGATGAGTCCGACGCGCATATTGTCTTCGGCATTGCAAGGCGGGTTCCTCCTCCGAATACTTCATAGAACATTTTGAACACGAGGATCGTGTCCGGCTCTGCAAAACAAGTTCCACATACCATCGTAGAGAGAATAATATTTCCACAAATCTAATCTACTGACGTACCCCGTAGCGTGATATCACACCACAGCCAGGTCTTTATTCGAATTTTTTTCACAACCAACCTCAGCGTGTTTCGTGAGGCGGTTTCCTTGGCACGTCTTATCGAAGCAGAGATCGTGTCCCCTTATTACGGGATTCCCATCAATATGGACGTGGGTAACCCAACCGCACCATCAATTACGGCGCTTGGGGGATAAGCGAGTTTTACCAGGCTGGTGGGGGCGCATAATTTCGTCCGCCCTTATAAAGGGATAAGGTTTCACCTTTTTCTACCCACGCCTTCTTCCTCCTTGCTCATCCATTCTCGCGCACTCGAGCTCCAGCGCCCAAGTCCACATCCTTCCCCTCAACTCTCTCCAAACATGTCCGGAGCGGGAGGCAAGTGGATGGTCTCCTCCATCACGGAGGGAGACATCAAAAAGCTATGTGGGGCCAGATACTTAGCCGCGGATATCGTGCACCGGCTGCCAGCCGCGGGGCAGATCGTCCCTACCCCAGAACCTTATGAAAGGGTGGGTTTCCTCCCCCACTTCGTCCACGGACTGGGGTTTCCCCTCCATCCATTCGTCTGTGACCTTATGTTCTATTATGGGCTGGACTTTCATGATCTGGCCCCGAATTTCATCCTCAACATCTCGGCGTTCATCGTCGTGTGCGAGGCTTTCCTCCGCATCCGGCCCCACTTCGACCTGTGGATGAAGACCTTCAATGTCAAGCCGAAGGTAGTAGGCGGCTAACAAGAGGAATGCGGCGGAGCCATGGTGGGCAAAATGCCCAACGTTACATGGCTCGAGGGCTCCTTCGTGGAGACCATAAAGGGGTGGCAATCGGGGTGGTTCTACATCACCGAGCCGCGCGACACCAACTGGGTGGCGGCCCCCGAGTTTCGATCCGGAATCCCCACGCGGCTCACTTCCTGGAAGGAGAAGGGCCTATCCTGGGGCTCATCAGTGGAGCTGGAAGGACTCCAGAAGTGTATTCGGAACATGATAAGCAAGAAACTCAAGCTTGTCAACATTGTCCAGGTCATGCTCTTCCGCCGGATCCTCCCGTGTCAACAACGTGCTTTCAACTTATGGGAGTTTGACCCGGCCCAACACCAGACTCTACGTGAGCTCTTCGACACGACGCATAAGGACGTCTGGAAGGTGCTGTTCAAGGGCGCCGAGGTCCCCCCACCCCTTACCGAGGACCGCGGGCTAAGCATGACGCGCCCTGCGAATCCGGTAAGTTCTGTACATCTTGTAGGGTATTTTATTTTCCATTGTTTAACCATGGGCGGGATCTGAGCTCCCATGCCTTTGATAGGACTGTGTGGAGACATTGGAGCAGATTGACTGCCCGGCCCCTCTGCCCGAAGACCCTGCAGACGCTCTCCTGACGGAGATGCGGACTCCGGCTCCTTATGAGGTGCCGGAGAAGAAGATCAAGAAGAAGGCCACGGGAACCCGAAAGAGTTCCCGGCGCCAGGTGGTATTGGACTCATCGTCCGATAACTCCGAGACGCACTCCTCCCGTGAAAACGAGGGGGAGGAAGATGAAGATTCTCCCCCTCCAGCCGGGGGAGACAAGAAAAGGAAGGCTGCCCCAACTAGGGAGGCCGAAGGGTCCAAGAAGGGAAGAACTCTCCTTCCAGACTGTTCCACCACCGCCGCCGACAGCGAAGACGAGTGGTTACTCAGGGCCAAGCCCCTGGCGAAGTCGTAAGTATTCGGATACCAGAGTAACTCATAGCATACTTTTATTGCACTACTTCTCCTAACGTCGAATATGATCATGCAGTCCGCCCCGAGCCCGTATCGACGTACCCTCGTTGGATGGTTCCTTGGACTCGTCGGATATGAATAGTGAGTCACTTCCAATCGCCTCCTCTCTTTGCCCTACGGACAATGTCAAGGTATTGTCTCAAGGGGAACCGAGCCGGGGGGAGATAGTCCTGGAGGCGCCTCAAGGCGACCTTCCGGACTCCAGGCGCAAAGGGAGCAAGACTCCCAAGGGCTCCGAGTTCGGCCCTCAGCCGAACATCGTGCTAGAACCTCCAGTGGTTCCGGACTTCGGCAGGCGGCCCCCTTCCAAGAGGGGCAAGCCGCCCATGCCGGTGACCTCTGTCCATCCAGAGGCACCGGACAACCTGTTGGGAGCGCTTCGCGACACTTCCATCGACGAAGAGCACCGCACTATTATGAGTGCGGTGATCAAGAAGGTTCAGTCCGCCAAGAGCGGACTGACTGAAGCCTACCGCATATACAGTAGCCCCTGATGCTCTGTTTGGTGTTCACAAAGAAAAGCCGAATAGAGGATCAAATAATATCTGCAGGAGCCTAATATAAGTATGTCTATATCCATATGCAGGCTTCGTTGCTGACCTCTGCCGCATTGACTGCGGAGGTCGCCGCACTGAAGTAGAACCTCGAGCGGTCCGAGAAAGAGCTCGGCCTTGCCAAGAGGCAGCTCGAGGAGAACAAAGGTAAGTAATACCTTGTCTATATATATAAAATAAAAAAAGATGCGGTTGCAAAATGATAGGATCATCATGGATGTGCCAGGGGCCACGACCAAAGTGGTGACCCTGAAGCAAGCGCTGTCCAAGGCTGAAAACAAAGCGGCCAAGGAGCGCATCGAGTGGGAGAAACAAGAGGCACAGGTGGGCGAGGTGCAGCAAGAGCTCCAGGCTCTCGTGAAGAAGCACGAGACTTTGGAGCTTGACTCGAAGACGCGAGAGTCCGAGCTTGCCGCGGCCCTCGAGAGCACAAAGCATGCCAAGGCTGAAGCCCAAAAGGCCCTCCAGGAAATTGAGGCGATGAGGAAGATAGCGGAGGGTAAGGCATTCCTTATGCAAAGCAAGCATGTGAAAGTAAATTACTTGTTACTTACCCGAGTCCGGAGCTCTCCAGGAGCATTCACAGATTTGCCCCGTAGTGTGTCGGATGCCGCAAAGTAATACCAGGCCGAGGAGGGAAGCTCGACGGAGAAGTTGTTCTGGTCTCAGTATACTGGGACCGAACACCCGATGCCTGTGAGCGACCAGCTGAAACAACTGGTCGAGCTGCACAAGGCGGCCGAACAGGCCATGAGGGGCCTTATAGTCTGGATGTGGCCTGGCGACTCCCTTCCCAACAGC
Source organism: Triticum urartu (assembly GCF_056163025.1). Taxonomy (NCBI): domain Eukaryota; kingdom Viridiplantae; phylum Streptophyta; class Magnoliopsida; order Poales; family Poaceae; genus Triticum; species Triticum urartu. The sequence goes on along the minus strand of NC_141873.1, from coordinate 486,220,852 downwards.
TACTTCGGCCTGGTGAGGCGGCTTGTGGATGCCTGCCCACGGCTGGAAGTCATAAAGCGGTCCGTCTGCATCAAAGGTGCACTGGGCCAAGATGGACGCCGAGAAGCTGGTGAAGGAGGGGCCGCTGCAGGGCAAGGAGCATCGCCACCCCGAAATGTATTATGAGGGTGTCCTGAAGGGTGCCCGTCTTGTGGCGGACGAGTGTGTGAAGGATGTAATTTTTGAATGAACTTGCTCGTGTGATCCTGTATTATGAAAAACTTGTTCATATGCGCTATGCAACGCTTGTTTGAATTTAAAATATTACCTTCTGTGCGGCTGTTTATCAAATCTGAGAGATGGCCAGTCGTTGGCTTCTGCCCCCATGCCACGAGTGCTGGGGTGTTCGGGATAAATCTGAGCACTCTTTTTCCCCATTATTGGGTCCTTCGAGGGAGGTGCTCAGCGCAACGAACAAGGCAATCGGACTATAATGCTTTATCACTCTCACTTAGCCATAGAAGTCTACAATTTTAAATTTTGGCGAAGCCCCTAGTATTCGGAAGGCCGAATTCGGGGCGCTATACACGCCTAAGCCGGACAAAGCCGACTCCTCGCCCTAAGCGGCATAAGTCTTTAGGGACTCAAGACCTCTCGAACAGCGACCAGCTCTCGCCTTATCATGACAGTCAGTTTTAGCTTTCTCTACTGAGGTGCTTGCCCAGATGAACCAGGGCACAATCGCAGTAGTTCTCCCAGTGCTACCTTAGCCGATATAGCGGAACGTAAGGTACCAAAACATGGGAGCCGGGCAAACCCAACTATTGACCCAAGACATGATTCAGAGCTGATGCATATAATGTTATAAGTTCGGGGTGCCGCACTGTCGAAAGTGTTCGGACTTCTCATGCCGTATTATGGGGTACGCTTAAGCCCCTAGCGTATTAGCCGTACTAGAGTGTACGGGTGCTGAATGTCATGAATGAACACATATATATATATAAAAGAATAGAGAATGCGGTAATAGTCTAGTGCTATGCATTGTTTATTCAAAAAGGTGCATCAAAGCAGAATGATACAAGTAGTGCGATAAGCAAAAAGTAGGACTATTTGACATGTCCCTTCCAAGGGCAAGCTGAGGAATGGTATTTAAAGCAGGTATTTCACTCGTTATCAGAGACCACCTGGGAGTTCCATGGTGCGACGTAGCTTTCTGCCTCGTTGGTTGTTGTATCGTGTGTCCGGCAACCGTACTGCCGGGCAGGGTTTCCAGAGAGTAAAGTCCTGAAAGAGAGAAAAAATAACAAAGCGGGAAGCCCCTAGTGCGGTTGAGCCGCATTTTGGGGCGTTCCGTAGTCGTGCCCCCACCTATGCCCATGGTATTTTCAATGCGTAATTATGTACGCGTGGCACGGATTTTGCCGTTTGGATGGGACTTGGGTGGGTGCCGCATTGCTATGCGAGCTCGGAACGGGCCAGGCGGTCTTGTTGCAGATTACTTCGGGCGCGCTTGACGGTGTCCGGGTGTTTAATCACCGAAATGGTGGATTTCCTGAAGAGGCTGCTTTGTGCTTCTGCTGCAAGGGCCGCAGTGTGCTCCTCCGTGCAAAGAGAGCGCTCTGTGTTTCCATTGACTGTGATGACCCCTTGAGGTCCTGGCATCTTGAGCTTGAGGTATGCATAATGCGGTACCGCATTGAATCTCGCAAATACGGTTCGCCCGAGCAGTGCGTGATAGCCACTGCGGAACGGGACTATATCGAAGATTAACCCCTCGCTTCGGAAGTTATCCGGGGATCCGAAGACCACTTCCAGTGTGACTGAGCCTGTGCAATGGGCCTCTACACCTGGTATGACGCCTTTGAAGGTCGTTTTTGTGGGTTTGATCCTGGAGGGGTCTATACCCATTTTGTGCACTGTGTCCTGATAAAGCAGGCTCAGGCTGCTGTCGCCGTCCATAAGGACTCGAGTGAGGTGAAATCCGTCGATGATTGGGTCTAGGACCAGTGCGGCGAATCCGCCATGACGGATACTAGTGGGGTGGTCCCTGCGATCGAAGGTGATCGGACAGGAGGACCATGGGTTGAACTTTGGGGCGACTGGCTCCAACGCATATACGCCCCTTAGCGCATGCTTCCGCTCCCTCTTGGGGATGTGGGTTGCGTATATCATGTTCACCGTCCGCACTTGTGGGGGGAACCTCTTCTATCCTCCAGTGTTCGGCGGCCGGGGCTCGTCCTCGTCATCGCTATGTAACCCCTTATCTTTGTTTTCGGCATTTAACTTGTCGGCCTGCTTGAACACCCAACACTCCCTGTTGGTGTGGTTGGCTGGCTTGTCGGGGGTGCCGTGTATTTGACACGAGCGATCGAGTATACGGTCCAAACTGGACGGGCCCGGAGTGCTTCTTTTGAATGGCTTTTTCCGCTGACCGGGTTTAGAGCCTCTGAATCCGGCATTGACTGCCGTATCCTCAGTATTGTCGCTGTTGACGCGGCGCTTATGTTTGTTGCGACGTGACCTGCCATTACTATCCTTGGTATCTGAAGTACCATGGTTCTTTGATATGTTATTGCTGCGAGCCAGCCAGCTGTCCTCTCCCGCGCAAAAGCGGGTCATGAGTGTCATGAGGGCTGCCATAGATTTTGGCTTTTCCTGGCCAAGGTGCTGGGCGAGCCACTCATCGCGGATGTTGTGCTTAAAAGCTGCTAGGGCCTCTGCATCCGGACAGTCGACGATTTGATTTTTCTTTGTCAGGAACCGTGTCCAAAATCGCCTGGCCGATTCCTATGGCTACTGAATTATGTGGCTCAAGTCATCGGCATCTGGTGGTCGCACATAAGTGCCCTGGAAGTTGTCGAGGAGTGAGGCTTCCAGATCTTCTCAACAGCCAATGGATTCTGCTGGCAGGCTGTTGAGCCAATGCCGAGCTGGTCCTTTGAGTTTAAGTGGGAGGTATTTGATGGCGTGTAGATCGTCACCGCGGGCCATGTGGATGTGCAGGAGGAAGTCCTCGATCCATACCGCATGATCTGTTGTGCCGTCGTATGATTCGATATTTACGGGTTTGAAACCCTCTGGGATTTGGTGATCCATTACTTCGTCTGTGAAGCATAGGGGGTGTGCGGCGCCTCTGTACTGGGCTATGTCACGACGCAGCTCAAATGAGTCTTGTCCGCTGTGTTCGGCCCGACCGGATTTATTTTTACTATATCCGGTGTGACGGTTATCGTCTCGCATAGTGGCACGCCCTCGTGATCCGTAGATCGATCTTGCTTGTTTTGCTTTGTCCTCCAATACGTCTCGCAGGTCTAGCGTATTTCCCCGTGCCTTGACATTTTTTTTTGAGTGGCGTCGGGGTGCGGGCTGAGCTTTTGGCTGAAGTGCCTCTCTGTCGCGGCCACGAGGTGGCCGATCAGCCGCGTCATACGTTGGAGATGTAGGTTTTAATGCTTCCTCCTCCAGTCGGGGTAGCAACCTGCGCTTTGGGTAACTCTTGGAGGGGCGTTCGAGTTCATATTCCTCGGCCACAAGGACTTCAGTCCATCTGTCGGCTAGCAAATCTTAATCAGCTTGAAGTTGCTGTTACTTTTTCTTAAGGCTATTTGCCGTGGCTATAAGCCGGCACTTGAAGCGCTCTTGCTCGACGGGATCCTCAGGCATGACAAATTCGTTATTGTCGAGGCTTGCCTCGTCTTCGGAGGGAGGTGTGTAATTATCATCCTCCTCCTCTCCATCTGCCGCTCTCTCGGGAGGGCTGGCTTCTCCATTCTCCTACTCTAAATCTTGATGGAGGGGATTGTCGCCATCTTCGGCACTGTCCGGAGTGCTATTGTCTCCTTTGCCGGTATCACCGCTTTTGCCTTGGCGAGACTTAGAACGGCGCCGCTGACGTCGGCGCTTGAGTTGCTTCTTGGAGGGGTCATCCTCCGCTGTCCCATCGCCATTGCCTTCTTTGGGTGTGTCCACCATATATATATATATATATATATATCATATGATGAGGTGGTTGTCCAGTGCCCCGTGGGCAGTGGTTCTTGTTCGTCTCCTGCATCATCGTCCATACCGTCGATATCTTCGGAGTCGAAGTCGAGCATGTCGGTCAAATTGTCGACAGTGGTTACTAAGTGGGTGGTAGGTGGGTGGCGAATTTCTTCATCATCCGCATCCCAATCCCGCCGGACATAGTTCGGCCAGGACTCTCCTGACAGGGAGAGAGACCTTAATGAGTTCAGTATGTCGCCGAAGGGCGAGTGCGGAAAGATGTCCGCGGAGGTGAACTCCATGATCGGCGCCCAGTCGGATTCGATAGGCACGGGCGCAGGCGGTTCGGAGTCCGTGGCCGGGGAAGAATCCGGCAATTTGGCGTCACTACTCTCGTGATGGGTAAGGTCGATACTCGGCTCAATCGCCGCTGAGAATGCGGCCTCTGTGGCGGGGTCTATCTGCCCGTCCATGGATGGCGCAATTGGCTCCGAATTGAGGGTCGGAGCGGTTGCCGGTGCGGTCTCCTGAACACTGTCCGATGGTAGAGCTAAATCGTGCTCATCGTGACCGTGCGGCACACTCGGCAGGGGCTCGAATCCGTCGAACATCAAGTCTCCGCGGATGTCGGTCGTGTAGTTTAAGCTTCCAAACCTGACATTGTGTCCAGGGGCGTAACTCTCGATCTGCTCCAGATGGCCAAGCGAGTTGGCCCGCGGTGCGAAGCCGCCGAATACAAAGATCTGTCCGGGAAGAAAAGTCTCACCCTGGACTGCATCGCTATCGATGATCGAAGGAGCCATCAAGCCGACGACACAGAGGAACTCTCAATGAAAGCACCAATGTCAGTGTCAAAACCGGCGGATCTCGGGTAGGGGATCCCGAACTGTGTGTCTAAGGCGGATGGTAACAGGAGGCAGGGGACACAATGTTTACCCAGGTTCGGGCCCTCTTGATGAAGGTAAAACCCTATGTCCTGCTTGATTGTTCTTGATGATATGAGTATTACAAGAGTTGATCTACCACGAGATCGAAGAGGCTAAACCCTAGAAGCTAGCCTATGGTATGATTGTCTGTTGTCCTACGGACTAAAACCCTCCGGTTTATATAGACGCCGGAGGGGGCTAGGGTTACACAGAGTCGGTTACAAGGAAGGAGATCTACATATCCGTATTGCCAAGCTTGCCTTCCACGCCAAGGAGAGTCCTATCCGGACACGGGACGAAGTCTTCAATCTTGTATCTTCATAGTCCAACAGTCCGGCCAAAGGATATAATCCGGCTGTCCGGATACCCCCTAATCCAGGACTCCCTCAACATGGGAGATGTCTTGCTATAAGTAGTCATGTGAATTTGGTATTCGTTCGATATTTTGATGAGATGTATGTTGTCTTTCCTCTAGTGGTGTTATGTGAACGTCGAGTACCTGACACTTCACCATTATTTAGGCCTAGGGGAAGGCATTGGGAAGTAATAAGTAGATGATGGGTTGCTAGAGTGACAGAAGCTTAAACCCTAGTTTATGCGTTGCTTCGTAAGGGGATGATTTGGATCCATATGTTTCATGCTATGGTTAGGTTTACCTTAATACTTCTTTTGTAGTTGTGGATGCTTACAAGAGGGGTTAATCATAAGTGGGATGCTTGTCCAAGGAAGGGCAGTACCCAAGCACCGGTCCACCCACATATCAAATTATCAAAGTAACGAACGCGAATTATATGAGCATGATGAAAACTAGCTTGACGATAATTCCCATGTGTCCTCGGGAGCGCTTTCCTTTATATAAGAGTTTGTCCAGGCTTGTCCTTTGCTACAAAAAGGATTGGGCCACCTTGCTGCACCTTGTTTACTTTTATTACTTGTTACCCGTTACGAATTACCTTATCACAAAACTATCTGTTACCGATAATTTCAGTGCTTGCAGAGAATACCTTACTGAAAACCGCTTGTCGTTTCCTTCTGCTCCTCGTTGGGTTCGACACTCTTACTTATCGAAAGGACTACGATAGATCCCCTATAATTGTGGGTCATCAAGACCCTTTTCTGGCGCCGTTGCCGGGGAGTAGGGCTGGAAAAAGCTCGCAAGCTAAATGAGTAGCTCGTGACTCGGCTCGAATCGACTCGAACTCGAAGAATAACGAGCCGAGCTAAGCTTTAGTTTAAGATCATTTACATACCAAGTTAAACAATCCGATCTCACGAGTACTCGGGTAACTCGTTAAGCTCGGTAAAAAATCAATGTTTTTAGGGGTAGTAAAATACATCCACTAAACACCTTGCGTCCCAGCACAAGGCCCATCCGCTCAAGGCCGAGCCACCCAGGATACTCACACGTACAAGACCACATATGCACATGCTAAATTCTCAGTTAATCTTTTTATCGTATCTGTAAGGTCTAATGTTCATATCTTTAACGAGCTTAACAAGCTAAACGAGCCAGCTCGCAAGTTATACGGGTCAAGCCAATCTTGGATTTGAGCTCGTTATAGTAACGAGTCGACTCGGCTCGAATTCCACCCCTACCAGGGAGTGAAGCGCCTTTCGTAAGTGGAATTTGTTAAGGAAAAATTTATATAGTGTGCTAAAATTTACTATCACTTGTTACTATGGAAAGTAATCCTTTGAGGGGCTTGTTCGGGGTATCTTCACCCCGACCAATAGATCAAAGAGTTGCCCCTCAACCTACTGAACCTACTGAAAATGTTTACTTTGAAATTCCTTCGGGTATGATAGAGAAACTGCTAGCTAATCCTTTTACAGGAGATGGAACATTGCATCCTGATTTGCACCTAATCTGTGTGGATGAAGTTTGTGGGTTATTTAAGCTTGCAGGTATGCCCGAGGATGTTATCAAGAAGAAGGTCTTCCCTTTATCTTTGAAGGGAAAGGCATTGACATGGTTTAGGCTATGCGATGATATTGGATCATGGAACTACAACCGATTGAAATTGGAATTTAATCAGAAGTTTTATCCTATGCATCTGGTTCATTGTGATCGTAATTATATATATAATTTTTGGCCTTGCGAAGGAGAAAGCATCGCTCAAGCTTGGGGGAGGCTTAAGTCAATGTTATATTCATGCCCCAATCATGAGCTCTCAAGAGAAATTATTATTCAAAAAATTTATGCTCGGCTTTCTCTCAATAATCGCTCCATGCTCAATACTTCTCGTACTGGTTATTTTATGATGAAGACTATTGAATTTAGATGGGATTTATTGGAAAGAATTAAATGCAACTCTAAAGATTGGGACCTCGACGAAGGTAAGGAGTCAGGTATAACACCTAAGTTTGATTGTGTTAAATCTTCTATGGATACCGATGCTTTTCGTGAATTTAGCACTAAATATGGACTTGACTCTGAGATAGTGGCTTCTTTTTGTGAATCATTTGCTACTCATGTTGATCTCCCTAAGGAGAAGTGGCTTAAATATCATCCTCCCATTGAAGTAAAAGTAGTTGAACCTATTAAACTTGAAAAAAGACTATCACTTGTAATGTTGATCCTATTGTTCCTACCGCTTATATTGAGAAACCACCTTTTCCTGCTAGAATAAAGGATCATGCTAAAGCCTCAACTGTGGTTCGTAAGAGTAATACTAGAACACCTACACCCCCTGAGCAAATTAAAGTTGAACCTAGTATTGCTATGGTTAAAGATCTCTTGGTTGATAATATTGATGGGCATGTTATTTACTTTTGTGATGAAGCTGCTAGAATTGCTAAACCCGATACTAAAGATAAATATAGACCTGTTGTTGGCATGCATGTTGTTTCTATTAAAATAGGAGATCGCTGTTATCATGGCTTATGTGATATGGGTGCTAGTGTCAGTGCAATACCTCATTCCTTATACAAAGAAATTATGCATGATATTGCACCTGCTGAGATAGAAGGTATTGATGTTACAATTAAGCTTGCCAATAGAGATACTATTTCACCAATTGGGATTGTTAGAGATGTTGAAGTGTTGTGTGGGGAAGTTAAATATCCTACTGATTTTCTTGTTCTTGGTTCCCCAGAAGATGACTTTTGTCCCATTATATTTGGTAGACCCTTCTTGAATACTATTAATGCTAAGATAGACTGCAAAAAGGATATTGTTTCTCTTGGTTTAGGGGATATGTCTCATGATTTTAATTTTGCTAAATTTCGTAGACAACCCCATGATAAAGAATTTCCTAGTAAAGATGAAATTATTGGTCTTGCTTCTATTTGTCGTGCCTCCTAATGATCCTTTAGAACAATATTTGCTAGACCATGAAAATGATATGTTTATGAATGAAAGAAGGGAAATAGATGAAGTATTCTTTAAACAGGGACCAATTTTGAAACACAACTTGCCTGTTGAAATTCTAGGGGATCCCCCTCCACCCAAGGGTGATCCCGTGTTTGAGCTTAAATCATTACCTGATAGTCTTAAATATGCTTATCTTGACGAAAAGAAGATATATCCTGTTATTATTAGTGCTAACCTTTCAGAGCAGGAAGAAGAGAGATTATTGAAAACTATGAAGAAGCACCGTGCTGCTATTGGATAAACTCTTGATGATCTTAAGGGCATTAGTCCCACTCTATGCCAGCACAAAATAAAATTAGAGAAAGATGCTAAACCGGTTGTTGATCACCAACGACGGTTAAATCCTAAGATGAAAGAAGTGGTAAGAAAAGAAATACTAAAGCTTCTGGAGGCAGGTATAATTTATCCTGTTGCTGATAGTCAGTGGGAAAGTCCTGTCCATTTAATCCCTAAGAAGGGAGGCATTACTGTTGTTCCTAATGATAAAGATGAGTTGATCCCACAAAGAATTGTTACATGTTATAGAATGGTAATTGACTTCCGCAAATTAAATAAAGGTACTAAAAAGGATCATTACCCTCTAGCTTTTATTCATCAAATGCTAGAAAGATTATCCAAACATACACATTTTTGCTTTCTAGACGTGGTTTATCTCAAATACGTGTGTCAAAAGAGGATCAAGAAAAGACCACTTTTACTTGCCCTTTCGGTACCTTTGCTTATAGATGTATGCATTTGGTTTATGTAATGCACCTGCTACCTTTCAAAGATGTATGACTGCTATATTCTCTGACTTTTGTGAAAAGATTGTTGAGGTTTTCATGGATGATTTTTCCGTTTATGGAACTTCTTTTGATGATTGCTTAAGCAACCTTGATCGAGTTTTGCAGAGATGTGAGGAAACTAATCTTGTCTTGAACTGCAAGAAGTGCCACTTTATGGTTAATGAAGGTATTGTATTAGGGCATAAAATTTCTGAAAGAGGTATTGAAGTTGATATAGCTAAAGTTGATGCTATTGAAAAGATGTCGTGTCCAAAGGACATTAAATGTATAAGAAGTTTACTTGGTCATGCCGGTTTTTGTAGGAGGTTCATTAAAGACTTCTCAAAAATTTCCAGGCCTCTGATTAATCTCTTACAAAAAGATGTTCCTTTTGTCTTTGATGATGATTGTGTAGAAGCATTTGAAATACTTAAGAAAGCCTTGATTTATGCACCTATTGTTCAGCCTCTTGATTGGAATTTACCCTTTGAAATTATGTGTGATGCTAGTGATTATGTTGTAGGTGCTGTTCTAGGACAAAGAGTTGATAAGAAATTAAATGTTATCCAATATGCTAGTAAAACTATAGACAGTGCCCAAAGAAATTATGCTACTACTGAAAAAGAATTTTTAGCAGTTGTATTTGCTTGTGATAAGTTCAGACCTTACATTGTTGACTCTAAAGTAACTGTTCACACCGATCATGCTGCTATTAAATATCTTATGGAAAAGAAAGATGCTAAACCTAGACTTATTAGATGGGTTCTCCTACTACAAGAATATGATTTGCATATTATTGATAGAAAGGGAGCTGAGAACCCCATTGGAGACAACTTATCTAGGTTAGAGGATGTTCTTGATGACCCACTACCTATTGATGATAGCTTTCCCGATGAACAATTAGCTGTCATAAATGCTTCTCGTACTGCTCCATGGTATGCTGATTATGCTAATTACATTGTTGTTAAATTTATACCACCTAGTTTCACATACCAGCAAAAGAAAAAGTTTTTCTATGATTTAAGACATTACTTCTGGGATGACCCACACCTTTATAAAGGAGCAGATGGTGTTAGTAGACGTTGTGTACCTGAGCATGAACATGAACAATCCTACGCAAGTGTCACTCCGAGGCTTATGGAGGACACCACGTTGGAGATAGAACTGCACATAAGGTATTGCAATCCGGTTTTTATTGGCCTATTCTCTTCAAAGATGTCCGTAAGTTTGTCTTGTCTTGTGATGAATGTCAAAGAATTGGTAACATTAGTAGACGTCAAGAAATGCCTATGAATTATTCACTTGTTATTGAACCATTTGATGTTTGGGGCTTTGATTATATGGGACCGTTTCCTTCCTCTAATGGGTATACACATATTTTAGTTGCTTTTGATTATGTTACTAAGTGGGTAGAGGCTATTCCAACTAGTAGTGGTGATCATAACACCTCTATTAAGATGCTTAAAGAAGTTATTTTTCCGAGGTTTGGAGTCCCTAGATACTTAATGACTGATGGTGGTTCATACTTTATTCATGGTGCTTTTCGTAAAATGCTTGCTAAGCATGATGTTAATCATAGAATTGCATCTCCTTATCACCCACAGTCTAGTGGCCAAGTAGATCTAAGTAATAGAGAGCTTAAATTAATTTTGCAAAAGACTGTTAATAGATCTAGAAAGAATTGGTCCAAGAAACTTGATGATGCATTATGGGCCTATAGAACTGCATATAAAAATCCTATGGGTATGTCTCCATATAAAATGGTTTATGAAAAAGCATGTCACTTACCTCTCGAACTAGAACATAAGGCATATTGGGCCATTAAAGAGCTCAATTATGACTTCAAACTTGCCGGTGAGAAGAGACTATTTGACATTAGCTCACTTGATGAGTGGAGAACCCAGGCCTATGAAAATGCCAAACTGTTTAAAGAAAAAGTTAAAAGATGGCATGACAAAAGGATACAAAAACGTGAGTTTAATGTAGGTGATTATGCATTGTTATACAACTCTCGTTTAAGATTTTTTGCAGGAAAACTCCTCTCTAAATGGGAAGGTCCTTACATTATCGAGGAGGTCTATCGTTCCAGTGCCATACAAATCAACAACTTCGAAGGCACACATCCGAGGGTGGTGAACAGTCAAAGAATCAAACATTATATCTTAGGTAATGCTATAAATGTTGAAACTAATGTTATTGAAACCGTAACCCCAGAGGAGTATATAAGAGACACCTTCCAGAATGTTTCAGCCTCCGAAAAGGAAGAGGTATGTGGTACTGTAAGTAAACCGACTCCAAAACAGTTATAATAGCAAGTTTTCTCCGTTTTGGAATATTTAAGAAAATAGGAAAATAAGAAGCAATCCGGAAAGGACACGAGGCGTCCACGAGGGTGGAGTGCGCGCCCTACCCCCCTAGGCGCCCCCCTGCCTCGTGGGCACCTCGTGTGCCCTCCGGACTCCGTTTTCTTGCACGATACTTCTTTTGGTCTGTAAAAATTCATTATATAATCTCCCGAATGTTTTGACCACCCTACCATGCAAATATCTCTTGTTCTTGTTTCGAGCTGTTTTTCTGACAGATCTAGATCACCATGACGTCTTCAAGCTGTGACGCCCCCGATTCAATCATACACTAATCATACACGCAAACGTGTACGATCAAGATCAGGGACTCACGGGAAGATATCACAACACAACTCTACAAATAAAATAAGTCATACAAGCATCATATTACAAGCCAGGGGCGTCGAAGGCTCGAATACAAGAGCTCGATCATAGACGAGTCAGCGGAAGCAACAATATCTGAGTACAGACATAAGTTAAACAAGTTGCCATAATATGGCTAGCACAAACTGAGATTCAGATCGAAAGAGGCGCAGGCCTCCTACCTGGGATCCTCCTAAACTACTCCTGATCATCGTCAGCGGCCTGCACGTAGTAGTAGGCACCTCCCAAATAGTAGCAGTCATCATCGACAGTGGCATCTGGCTCCTGGACTCCATCGTCTGGTCGCAGCAATCGGGTATAGGAAAGGGGAAAAGGGGGAGCAAAGCAACCGTGAGTACTCATCCAAAGTACTTGCAAGCAAGGAGCTACACTACATATGTATGCATTGGTATCAAATGGAAAAGGGGGTAACATATGTGGACTGAACCGTAGAATCCCGGAATAAGAGGGGGATAGCTAGTCCTATCGAAGACTACGCTTCTGGTAACCTCCATCTTGCAGCAGAGGAAGAGAGTAGATGGCAATTTCACCAAGTAACATCACATAGCATAATCCTAACCGATGATCCTCCCCTCGTCGTCCTGTGAGAGAGCGACCACCGGTTGTATCTGGCACTTGGAAGGATGTATTTTATTAAGTATCCGGTTCTAGTTGTCATAAGGTCAAGGTACAACTCCAAGTCCTCCTGTTACCGAAGATCACGACTATTCGAATAGATTAACTTCCCTGCAGGGGTGCACCACATTTCCCCACATGCTCGATTCCCTTTGTCCGGACACACTTTCCTGGGTCATGCCCGGCCTCGAAAGATCAACACGTCACAGCCTACCTAGGCACAACAGAGAGGTCAGCACGCCGGTCTAAATCCTATGGCGCAGGGGTCTGGGCCATCGCCCATTGCACACATGCACGTTGCGAACGCGGCCGGTGAGCAGACCTAGCCTCCCTTATACAAGAGCAGGCGTTCCAGTCCAACCCGGCGCGCGCCACTCAGTCGCCGACGTCAAGAAGGCTTCGGCTGAGACCACGACGTCGAGTGCCCATAACTGTTCCCGCGTAGTTAGTTAGTGCGTATAGGCCAGTAGCCAGACTCAGATCAAATACCTAGATCTCGTTAAGCGTGTTATTTTGAAGTAATCGCGAACGCCGACCAGGGCCAGGCCCACCTCTCTCCTAGGTGGTCTCAACCTGCCCTGTCACTTCGCCACAAAGTAACAGTCGGGGGCCGTTGGGAACCTAGGCCCACCACTACCTGGGTGGAACCACCTGCCCCTTCAGCCCCCAACATCGGAATCACTAGCGGGTACTCAACAAGCTGACCCGACTTTAGTCACAATATGTATAGTATGTATGTATAGTATATACCCGTGATCAACACCCGACGTGATCATGACCCGATAGTATAGCATGGCAGACGGACAAGAATGTAGGGCCACTGATGATAATCTAGCATCCTATACTAAGCATTTAGGATTGCAGGTAAGGTATCAACAGTTGTAGCAACAATGACAGGCTATGCAACAAAATAGGATTAACGAAAAGCAGTAACATGCTACACTACGCTAATGCAAGCAGTAGAGAAAAGAGTAGGCGATATCTGGTGATCAAGGGGGGGGGGGCTTGCCTGGTTGCCCTAGCAAGAGAGAGGGTTCGTCAACACCGTAGTTGAACTAGGGGTCTTCGGCAGTCTCGGGGTCTACCGAAAAGAAGTAACGGAGGGGGAACACAATAAATAACAGAGCAATCAATGTAACAAAAAGCAAGATGCGGTATTACGTTGTGCTAGGGGGTGACTTGACATGGTACTAAGTGATACATGCAAAAGGGGGAACATCCAGGAAAGTATCCCCAGTGTTTCACGTTTTCGGACAGGTGAACCGGCGGGGGAAAGTTGCGTGTTTGCTATGCTAGGGATGCGTGGAGGACGAACGGGCTGCGTATCCGGATTCGTCTCGTCGTTTTGAGCAACTTTCATCTATGGACAAAGTTTTCCCATCCGAGCTACGGTTTATTTTCTATGATTTTTCCAAGTTTTAAAGCTTTTTTCAAGTTCATTAATAATTCGAAAACAATAGCAAAACTGCTATGTGTACCCAACTATGGCTAGCCACAGTGGCTTGCAGGTGGGACCAGTGAGCTGGGTTGACCCAGTCAACTTGACTAGTCATCAGGAGGTGGTGTGGCCCACATCTCATGGACTTACTTTAAGTTGAATTAAATTAATAGAGTTAACTAAGCTAGGATCCCACATGGCATAGACTAAATTAACCCTAGCTAAACTAAATAAACACTACACTAAACAAATACTAATCCTACTCTAATTAAACGGGCCGGCCAGAGGCACAACCATGCGTCCATGCCCATGGCTGGGCATACACGTGCATGAGCGCACAACTGCATGCCCAAAAGGGCTCGTATGGGTGGTGGCTAGGAGCAGCAGCCTGCGGCTGCGAGCAAGAAGGCACGCGCGCGCGAGGCCGATGCAGCTGGGCCGCGCGCAGGGCATGGTGCGAGCAGCAGCATGCAGCAGCTAGCAGGTAGCAGCGGGAATGGCAGCAGGGCAGCTGCGGCGCTCAGGCGTGCGCGGGTGCGGGCAGCTGCGTGGGCGCACCAGTGCAACAACAGGAGCAGAAGTGAGAAGGCAGTAGCAGTGGCGGCTCAAGCACGCACATACGCGTACGCGTACGCGGGAGCTCGGACGAGTTCGGCGACGGCGGCTACAACTACAAATCGAGGCGGGAAGAAGGGGGATTTGGGGGAGGAGCTCACAGCGAGCCCGGTGGCGAGGTCGGAAAGGCCGGGGATGGACCAGCGCGGCAGATTGATGAGGTGGACAACGACGGTTGTGGTTGGGGAAGAAGGCCGATGGCGACGTCTCGAGGCGCTCCGGATCGACCTAGCGCTTGCATACGGTGCAGAAGAGGACGACGGTGCTCCTCGACTTCCTCCCGAGCGCCGGGGAGGCTTGTGGCCACGAGCACGGTGACGGCACAGCGATGGCGTTCGGGCGACAGAGGAGGGAAGAGAGCGAGCGAGGAGGAGGGGAATGGATAGGGTTCGTCAAGGGGGGGGGGCGGCCTTATCCACCTCGGCGGTACTGTAGCGACCCGAGGAGGTGAGTGGGTGCGGTGGAGATGGCAACCGGCCTCGGACACGTGCGCGTAGAGGACAGCGAGCGAGGGGGAACATGAGGTTGAGGGTGACCGCGGTGGGCTGGGCCACCTCAGCGAGCGAGGGGGAACAGGAGTGGGTGGCCGGCCGGGCCTGCTGGGCTGAAGCGGTTCCCTTTCCATTTTTTCACCTTTTACCTTTTCTGTTTTCTTTTAGTTCCTAATTATTTTGGTTATAATAAAATACCAAAGTGGCACCTAAATTGATGTTACAAATTATGTCACCACCACAAAAGTTTCATCCCAAAATAATATAGTTTAGTATTTTACAAAATATAAAAGGCATTTAACTAATGGTTTTAGCTACTGATTTAATTAGTTTAGTGCACTTAAGAATTTTATAAAGACTTGGTTTCTCCACCATACTTACATATGCATTATTTGGCTCACTCCAAACATTTTAGTTTTAATATTTGAAAACTCTTATTGTTTGCTCGATTTTGAATTTGAATCCGAACTGGTTTTCGAACTAACGCGGGATTATCAACACTAACCGAGGTGACATGGCATCATTAGCGGGGGATTACTGTAGCTTAATTATCCGGGCATCACAAATCTCCTCCACTACAAGAAATCTCGTCCCGAGATTTAAGAGGGGGAGTAATGGGGAAATGATTTGGTTACGAAATTCTAACGAGTCTTCTCGGTCTAGGTTGCTCTTCTCGAAGTGGTCGATCCATAGCGTTGATGTCTTCATTCCTATGCATCAATACATCATGATGAGGTTGTCGTCCTTCCTTCAGGAACTTCACCGAACTTACGAAAGGATAAGAGGGGAAAAACTCTATAAGGACGGGTTCTAACAAGATTGAGCATCAGACGGTTAACTCATGGGAAGAAGCATAAGTATCTCTCGAATTGAAACTTAAGAAGATATCGAGAGCAAAGTAATAAGGTACCATGAGAAGTTTCAAACGGATAGACAATCATTCGTTGCCTGAAACACGGTGCGAAAGGGGTTCAAGGCGACGGGAATAAGTATTATGTCTGATACCAGAATTGATGATCTCTCGGAAGGTGGCTCGTGAATTACATACGAGGCCACGCACGAGGAACAACCTTGGGAGCAGGGGGTGTACAGGAGAGTCAGGTTTTGATCCTGTGGAACTGTGGGTTATGGGCCCACCATGTGTGTTAAAGTAGGAAGGGCGGTGATGTCTTGCATGATCATGTACGCAAGGCATGTCAGAGGGTAGCTGGTCAGTTATGTCGGCAACAACATCGGTACCAAGGGCGAGGGATGAAGAGAACCATTCTCCTATTCGTTGAACGAGGCGGACCAATAGGCAAAGTTCTCGTCCATCGGTGGTTACCGGAATGTCATCAACAATAGTAACAGGGTCTTACCGACACGACTGTACACCTAGGTGTTTACATAAGCAGGAGAATATTACTGCTTAGATCATACAGATCACAAGAAAGGTTGAACAAAACAATGGAAAGGAAAATTTGACTAGCAGATTAAACAGAACAATGGAAAGGAAAATGTGTTTAAACACACATTTTAGGGGTATAGCCTTCCCAAGGACAAGCAGAACATGATATCCATGACGAGATAGTAAGGAGAAAACCCTTTAGGTAATGGGAGGGAAATTTCATGACATTACCCATACAACGGTGTTTGGACAATTGAGCAGGAAACATTTAGCATTGGCTTCAAATGTTCTTGTTGAAAATCGAAGTACCATAGACATGCTTCGAAATAGCATTGACATGGTCATCAGGTGAAGATCAGACTTTGGAAACACAATGGATCCATCAGGAATGACTTGTAAAATAAGCCTTACAATTTCCTCATGGAAGAATGGATGACCTTGCTGAAAAGGAATCTATAACAATAGGGCCTCCGACTAGGTGTGCTAAGCACGACATCACCTTACCGGGTCATACAAAGACCATCGTTATAACTCTTGGAAATATGTTCCAACCATCATATCAGACCGAGATTCAGTTCTGATAGGTGGCAGGATACCTCAGACTCAGGATGCCTGAGAAGGAAAGGTGCAACACAAATTGACGAGATGACATTGTAAGATTCTCGGAAAATGTACTATGGAAGCGAGTTTCGAAACAAGAGCTCTTCATTAAAACAGGGAGAGGGTGAGGAGATGGCTGATGGACTCGGTGACAATGCATCGAGATTTTCAAAAGAAGGATCTCCCCAATTATGTGAACAAGGAGATAACATTTGTCAAATCAAAATGGTATAATGATGTATGCTTGAGGAAAACATACACAATTAAACATTGGTTCAAAGCAATAGGGTTGCTGGAAGTTTTGAATTCACACATCATAGTTCATTTGTCGGTATTCCGGTTAGGAACAACACGAGGACCAAGAAGGAATGGTGATGGTGATAAGTATTACTTGTATCAAGAATTCTCAGGAGGTGGTGAAATTCTCACTACATTCTTAACATCAAAGATGGTAATACTCCAAGGTAAAGAAGAATAATTGTTGGATAGCACGGATCTCCAGGTATAACACAAAACACGAACAAGTTTGTGTTGGAGGGAAAGCAATAATGTTGTCGGTGATAACACAAATCATCGAGGGCAAGCATGGAATTTCTCATCATGAATTCAATTGATATCTCAGAAGAAGTTAAAATGTTGACGATGATCACGACACACTTGTCGAGAGGTTTCTTGAAGATGTAATCGATCGGCGATGACATCAAGTCAACAGAATGATGAAGCAAAAAATTATTGGAACCACAAGTACGACACAAACTCGAAATCAAGCTTGTTGTTCAAGATGAAATGATATGACGAGGAAAATCGACGTAAGCTTAGCTCATCGTCAAAAGTGGTGCTCTGGGGATAAGGACCAGGTAGCACAGTTAAAAATTAGCCCAATAATGGTACAGCCGATCAGGCTAGGAATGATGAGAAGGATTATTAAACTCATAAGCAACGAAAATTAATTAGGGTTATCGAACTGGAATGAGGAATCGGTTCACATATCGATGTTCTTGGTTGACGACAACCCAGAACCCAGAAAAATTGAAATCGGTGAGAAATAACAGTTGATGAAGAACCCATAAGAAGTTATGCAGTTCCATGACATTATCAAGATATCCTAGTGTAATACTCGATGGTAGATCAAAGTAAAGGTTGGACAGGTGCAATGATCTGCACAAGACAAGTACTTAACTTGTCTGATAAATGGTATTAATGAGAAAATATGGTCGGAGCCATGATTGCAAAGGACCAAACATAGATACAGGACAAACTTACAACAAGGGGATTAATATCCTTTACAAGAAGCTTCGATGATAAGTTTCACATCAGGTCCATGGGCATGAACGCAAAGGCTCAAGGTAGACTCCCACTTCTTCCATGCATAACCTTTCATTTTACTTCTCGCTTTTGATGAAGCTGTAGTGTAGAAATTTTATTTAGCAAAATACCAGAAGAGTATGACTCGTGAAAACTTTCGAGTTCACACATAATAAGGAAGGCATAGGTTCAACCCGTTAGGGTATCGTGGAAACATATACCACAAGCTTCAATAGTAAATACCACCAGCTCGATAACAAAGCATGGTTAAGGAAGCAGAGGATACAATTTACCAAAGGCTTTATATATCCGTGGAAAGGCTCACAAGGTTACTTGAATATGAAGGACACTGTCCGATAATAATCCAACAAGAGGTCTGGTGGTCTATAAGGGAGCTGATGTGAGTATCGGTACTCTATCAAAGGAAGAAGGAATGCATGTGCATCTGATTATAGAAACAACTGACTAACTCAAGGCTCAAATGCAAAGGAATTATGAATTCCAAGACAAAGGATCAGAAGCAATGCTCTGATTAGGGATGGATAAGTTGAATAGCCTAAGGGGTACAATCGACGACAATTTGATTGGTCGAGATCCAGCTCATGTGTTAAAATGACGTCTGAGCCAGAAGGATGGATTCTAGGATTCGATAGAGGATTGCATGCATTCACAACATATTGAATCAAGGGACTCGAAATGATAGTGACAAAGGATGTCAACGTGGATTACTAGAAATATGGAATTAACCATAATGCAGGAAGGCAAGGAATTCAGGAGCAATAGGCTGCTGAGGATTTTCATAAAATAGAATAGTATTTCGAAGAATTTTGTGAACCACATGAACAACTGGGGATGAGCGATACTCGGTAAGTGCGAGGAATTATCTATAGGGGTATTTCTGCGGCAAAGAGCTGCAAAGCGGTGGGCACAAAGGATTCTCGAATTATCGAAGAAATTTTTAGGGTATCAAGTAATAACATGGGCAACTGGGAACAAAGGTAAGAACGACAAGTGTAAGCAGTTATCCATAAGGATTTATCGGTGGTCGGGAATAGCAAAAGTGGTGGGCACAAGGTCTTGAGAGAATAATGGGGAGTATCTTCGGAATCTTCTGGTGAAGCAGGCCATCATCTATGATAAGGGCTCTCCGGGAGGAAGTAGTTATGAGAACCTAGAGCCGGAGTTAGTAAATTCATTTTAATCCGAATAGAAGAGAGATTAGAGGTCCAGAGTATAGGTCGAGGAATAAAAGATCCTAATACTACCCAATGGCGACGTGGGCCCATGGGCCGCACAACCAAGTTAGTAAAACAATTTTCATCGACTAGACTCAACTTCGGCCAAGGAGTGTGGAAGGGGGATTCCTACAGGTAGTCGGCTCTGATACCAACTTGTGACGCCCCCGATTCAATCGTACACTAATCATACACGCAAACGTGTATGATCAAGATCAGGGACTCACGGGAAGATATCACAACACAACTCTACAAATAAAATAAGTCATACAAGCATCATATTACAAGCCAGGGGTGTTGAAGGCTCGAATACAAGAGCTCGATCATAGACGAGTCAGCGGAAGCAACAATATCTGAGTACAGACATAAGTTAAACAAGTTGCCATAAGATGGCTAGCACAAACTGAGATTCAGATCGAAAGAGGCGCATGCCTCCTACCTGGGATCCTCCTAAACTACTCCTGATCATCGTCAGCGGCCTCACGTAGTAGTAGGCACCTCCCGAATAGTAGCAGTCGTCATTGACAGTGGCGTCTGGCTCCTGGACTCCATCGTCTGGTCGCAGCAATCGGGTGTAGGAAAGGGGAAAAGGGGGAGCAAAGCAACCGTGAGTACTCATCCAAAGTACTCGCAAGCAAGGAGCTACACTACATATGTATGCATTGGTATCAAATGGAAAAGGGGGTAACATATGTGGACTGAACTTCAGAATGCCAGAATAAGAGGGGGATAGCTAATCCTATCGAAGACTATGCTTCTGGTAACCTCCATCTTGCAGCAGAGGAAGAGAGTAGATGGCAATTTCACCAAGTAACATCGCATAGCATAATCCTAACCGATGATCCTCCCCTCGTCGTCCTGTGAGAGAGCGACCACCGGTTGTATCTGGCACTTGGAAGGATGTATTTTATTAAGTATCCGGTTCTAGTTGTCATAAGGTCAAGGTACAACTCCAAGTCGTCCTGTTACCGAAGATCACAACTATTCGAATAGATTAACTTCCCTGCAGGGGTGCACCACATTTCCCAACACGCTCGATCCCCTTTGTCCGGACAGACTTTCCTGGGTCATGCCCAGCCTCGGAAGATCAACACGTCGCAGCCCTACCTAGGCACAACAGAGAGGTCAGCACGTCGGTCTAAATCCTATGGCGCAGGGGTCTGGGCCCATCCCCCATTGCACACCTGTACGTTGCGAACGCGGCCGGTGAGCAGACCTAGCCTCCCTTATACAAGAGCAGGAGTTCCAGTCCAACCCGGCGCGCGCCGCTCAGTCGCTGACGTCAAGAAGCCTTCGGCTGATACCACGACGTCGAGTGCCCATAACTGTTCCCGCGTAGTTGGTTAGTGCGTATAGGCCAGTAGCCAGACTCAGATCAAATACCCAGATCTCGTTAAGCGTGTTATTTTGAAGTAATCGTGAACGCCGACCAGGGCCAGGCCCACCTCTCTCCTAGGTGGTCTCAACCTGCCCTGTCACTTCGCCACAAAGTAACAGTCGGGGGCCGTTGGGAACCTAGGCCCACCACTACCTGGGTGGAACCACCTGCCCCTTCAGCCCCCAACATCGGAATCACTAGCGGGTACTCAACAAGCTGACCCGACTTTAGTCACAATATGTATAGTATGTATGTATAGTATATACCCGTGATCAACACCCGACGTGATCATGACCCGATAGTATAGCATGGCAGACGGACAAGAATGTAGGGCCACTGATGATAATCTAGCATCCTATACTAAGCATTTAGGATTGCAGGTAAGGTATCAACAGCAATGACAGGCTATGCAACAGAATAGGATTAACGGAGAGCAGTAACATGCTATACTACGCTAATGCAAGAAGTAGAGAGAAGAGTAGGCGATATTTGGTGATCAAGGGGGGGGGGCTTGCCTGGTTGCTCTGGCAAGAGAGAGGGGTCGTCAACACCGTAGTTGAACTGGGGGTCTTTGGCAGTCTTGGTGTCTACCAGAAAGAAGTAACGGAGGGGGAACACAATAAATAACAAAGCAATCAATGTAACAAAAGGCAAGATGCGGCATTATGTTGTGCTAGGGGGTGACTTGACGCGGTACTAAGTGATACAAGCAAAAGGGGGGAAACATCCGGGAAAGTATCCTCGGTGTTTCGCGTTTTCGGACAGGTGAACCGGCGGGGGAAAGTTGCGTGTTTGCTATGCTAGGGATGCGTGGCGGACGAATGAGCTGCGTATCTGGATTCGTCTCGTTGTTTTGAGCAACTTTCATGTACAAA
Source organism: Triticum urartu (assembly GCF_056163025.1). Lineage (NCBI taxonomy): Eukaryota > Viridiplantae > Streptophyta > Magnoliopsida > Poales > Poaceae > Triticum > Triticum urartu. The sequence continues at coordinate 486,199,158 of NC_141873.1, read as the reverse complement.
GTTTTCCCATCCGAGCTACGGTTTATTTTCTATGATTTTTCAAGGTTTTAAAGCTTTTTTCGAGTTCATTAGTAATTCGAAACAATAGCAAAACTGCTATGTGTACCCAACTATGGCTAGCCACAGTGGCTTGCAGGTGGGACCAGTGAGCTGGGTTGACCCAGTCAATTTGACTAGTCATCAGGAGGTTGTGTGGCCCACATGTCATGGACTTACTTTAAGTTGAATTAAATTAATAGAGTTAACTAAGCTAGGGTCCCACATGGCATAGACTAAATTAGCCCTAGCTAAACTAAATAAACACTACACTAAACAAATACTAATCCTACTATAATTAAACGGGTCGGCCAGAGGCACAACCATGTGTCCATGCCCATGGCTGGGCATACACGCGCATGAGCGCACAACTGCATGCCCAAAAGGGCTCGTATGGGTGGCGGCTAGGAGCAGCAGCCTGCGGCTGCAAGCAAGCAGGCACGCGCGCGCGCATGCGCGAGGCCGGTGCAGCTGGGCCGCGTGCAGGGCATGGTGCGGGCAGCAGCATGCAGTAGCTAGCAGGTAGCAGCGGGAACGGCAGCAGGGCAGCTGCGGTGAGCTCAGGCGTGCACGGGCGCGGGCAGCTGGGTGGGCGCACTAGTGCAGGAATAGGAGCATAAGTGAGAAGGCAGTAGCAGCGGCGGCTCAAGCACGTACATACGCGTACGCGTACGCGGGAGCTCGGACGAGTTCGGTGACGGCGGCTACAACAATGAATCGAGGCGGGAAGAAGGGGGATTTGGGGGAGGAGCTCACAGCGAGCCCGGTGGCGAGGTCGGAAAGGCCGGGGATGGACCGGTGCGGTAGATCGATGAGGTGGACGACGACGGCCGTGGTTGGGGAAGAAGGCCGATGGTGACGTCTCGAGGCGCTCCGGCTCGACCTAGCGCTTGCATACAGTGCATAAGAGGACGGCGGTGCTCCTCGACTTCCTCCCGAGCGCCGGGGAGGCTTGTGGCCACGAGCACGGTGACGGCATGATGATGGCGTTCAGGCGGCAGAGGAGGGAAGAGAGCGAGCGAGGAGGAGGGGAATGGATAGGGTTCGTCGAGGGGGGGGGCGGGGACGGCCTTATCTGCCTCGGCGGTACTGTAGTGACCCGAGGAGGCGAGTGGGTGCGGTGGAGACAGCGACCAGCCTCGGGCACGTGCGCGTAGAGGACAGCGAGCGAGGGGGAACAGGAGGTTGAGGGTGACCGCGGTGGGCTTGGCCACCTCTGCGAACAAGGGGGAACAGGAGTGGGTGGCCGGTCGGGCCTGCTGGGCCGAAGCGGTTCCCTTTCTTTTTTTTTCACCTTTTACCTTTTTTGTTTTCTTTTAGTTCCTAATTATTTTGGTTATAATAAAATACCAAAGTGGCACCTTAATTGATGTTACAAATTATGTCACCACCACAAAAGTTTCATCCCAAAATAATATAGTTTAGTATTTTACAAAATATAAAAGGCATTTAACTAATGGTTTTAGCTACTGATTTAATTAGTTTAGTGCACTTAAGCATTTTATAAAGACTTGGTTTCTCCATCATACTTACCTATGCATTATTTGGCTCACTCCAAACATTTTAGTTTTAATATTTGAAAACTTTTATTGTTTGCTCGATTTTGAATTTGAATCCGAACCGGTTTTCGAACTAACGCGAGATTATCAACAATAACCGAGGTGACCTGGCATCATTAGTGGGGGATCACTGTAGCTTAATTATCTGGGCGTCACACAAGCGCCCCCAAGGACAAGTTTTTCGAGAGGGTCATCAACCCCTACCTCGCGGAGGTGCTACAACACCCTTAGACCATTGAGTTGCATGAGGGGGTGCTGCACATCCGCGATGTTGAGGGACCAAGGAGGGCCGGAAGCGTGGAGACAAGACTCGAAGCAATGGAGCAACAAGTTTTCAAGTGCCAAGGGATGGTGGAATGCGGACTCGATGCCAACCACATGATGATCGCGGAGTTCACCAACAATCACAAGCTAGATGCCAAGAACATTGGGGAGCCCATCTTCAAGCTTCACAAGAAGATCGAGCACCTCCAAGCCCAGATCTATGACCTACAAAACCAAAACTGTGAGTATGAATATAGATTCAAGAGGATGAGTTTGGCTACAGATTTGAGGATCCCGGAGACTCGATCATCCTTCTATGATGGTGAGCCTATGCGTTGGAAGATGGACGACAAGCCTATATCATCAACAACTCCATCATCACTACCACCAAAGGAGAATTAAGTATCGGGTATGGGCACTCCCCTTGGCAACTGCCAAGCTTGGGGGAGTGCCCCGGTATCGTATCACCATCACACTCCTATCTTTACCGTTTTTCTTAGTTTGATCCTTTTGGTAATATCTTGATCTAGTAGAATAAAGTTTTAGTATGATTTAGTTTTGAGGTTTGCTTTATGATCCATCTATGTAATCGAGTCCGTGAGCTATATATAATAAAGATTAGTTTTGAGTCGAGGGCTTCGTTATCTTGCTATGATCTTGAAGGAAAAAAGAGAAAGAATAAAAAGAAATAAAGAGATCATATTGATCTTATGGAGAGTAATGACTTCACACATATAAAGAGTATGATGAATAAAAGTTGTTGAGAGTTGACAAACATAGTTTTGGTCATCGTTGCAATTAATAGGAAGTAATAAAGAAAGAGAGGTTTGCACATATAAATATACTATCTTGGACATCTTTTATGATTGTGAGCACTCATTAAAATATGACATGCTAAAAAGTTGATGTTGGACAAGGAAGACAACGTAATGGGTTATGTTTTCTTACATCCAAAATAAATTATATTGTCATGGATCATCCAACATGTTGAGCTTGCCTTTCCCCCTCACGCTAGCCAAATTCTTTGCACCAAGTAGAGATACTACTTGTGCTTCCAAATATCCTTAAACCCAGTTTTGCCATGAGAGTCCACCATATCTACCTGTGGATTGAGTAAGATCCTCCAAGTAAGTTGTCATTGTTGCAAGCAATAAAAATTGCTCTCTAAATATGTATGATCTATTAGTGTGGATACAATAAGCTTTTACGATCTTGTGATGTGGAAGAAGTAAAAGCGACGGATGATACGTCTCCAATGTATCTATAATTTTTGATTGTTCCGTGCTATTATATTATCTGTTTTGTATGTTTAATGGGCTTTACTATGCACTTTTATATTATTTTGGGGACTAACCTATTAACCGAAGGCCCAGTGCAAATTGCTGTTTTTTGCCTATTTCAGTGCTTCACAAAAAAGGAATATCAAACGGAATCCAAACAGAGTGAAACCTTCGCGAGGATCTTTTTTGGAACAAATGCAATCCAGGAGACTTGGAGTGGACGTCAATGAAGTATCGAGGAAGCCACGAGGCAGGAGGGCGCGCCCAGGGGGGCCAGGCGCGTCCCCCACCCTCGTGGGCCCCTCGCAGCTCCACCGACCTACTTCTTTCGCCTATATATACTCTTATACCCTAAAACCATCGGGGAGAGCCACGAAACACCTTTTCCACCGCCGCAACCTTTTGTACTCGTGAGATCCCATCTTGGGGCCCTTTCCGGCACTCCGCCGGAGGGGGATTCGATCACGGAGGGCTTCTACATCAACACCATAGCCTCTCCGATGATGTGTGAGTAGTTTACCACAGACCTTCGGGTCCATAGTTATTAGCTAGATGGCTTCTTCTATCTCTTTGGATCTCAATACAAAGTTCTCCTCGATCTTCTTGGAGATCTATACGATGTAATTCTTTTGTGGTGTGTTTGCCGAGATCCGATGAATTGTGGGTTTATGAACTTGATTATCTATGAATATTATTTGAATCTTCTCTGAATTCTTATATGCATGATTTTATATCTTTGCAAGTCTCATCGAATTATCGGTTTGGTTTGGCCTACTGGATTGATCTTTCTTGCAATGGGAGAAGTGCTTAGCTTTGGGTTCAATCTTGCGGTGCTCGATCCCAGTGACAGAAAGGGAAATGGCACGTATTGTATTGTTTCCATCAAGGATAAAAAGATGGGGTTTATATCATATTGCTTGAGTTTATCCCTCTACATCATGTCATCTTGCCTAATGCGTTACTCTGTTCTTATGAACTTAATACTCTAGATGCATGCTTGATAGTGGTCGATGTGTGGAGTAATAGTAGTATATGCAGAATCAGTTCGATCTACTTGTCACGGACGTGATGCCTATATTCATGATCATTGCCTTAGATATAATCATAACTATGCGCTTTTCTATCAATTGCTCGGCAGTAATTTGTTCACCCACCGTAATACATGCTATCTTGAGAGAAGCCACTAGTGAAACCTATGGCCCCCGGGTCTACTTTACATCATATAAGTTTCCAATCTACAATTCTAGTTTACTATTTATTTTGCAATCTTTAATTTCCAATCTATACAACAAAAATACCAAAAATATTTATCTTATTATCTTTATCAGATCTCACTTTTGCAAGTGGTCGTGAAGGGATTGACAACCCCTTTATCACGTTGGTTGCAAGGTTCTTGATTGTTTGTGCAGGTACTAGGCGACTTGCGTGTAGTCTCCTACTGGATTGATACCTTGGTTCTCAAAAACTAAGGGAAATACTTACGCTACTTTGTTGCATCACCCTTTCCTCTTCAAGGGAAAACCAACGCATGCTCAAGAGGTAGCAAGAAGGAATTCTGGCGCCGTTGCCGAGGATATCTACGCACAAGTCAAGACATACCAAGTACCCATCACAAACTCTTATCCCTCGCATTACATTATTTGCCATTTGCCTCTCGTTTTCCTCTCCCCCACTTCACCTTTGCCTTTTCTTCGCCTTCTTCCCCTATGTATCTTTGTTTGGGTTTCCATGTGCCTTCTATTTGCTTGCTAAAAATCTATTGATATGGATCCACTCAAAGTGTTCTACTTGGATCATCTTCGATCCTTATGCGCTCGTGCTGAAACCCCAACTAGCCTAGTTGATGGGAAATCTTTAGATGAGCATGCTCATTTCTACGTCATCGTTTGTCTGAAAAGGGAGACTCTTATGGGATCAAATAAACAGATTGCTGTGTTATGCTTGGAATCTTTGTGGAGTTTATGATTTTACTTGTTGCTCTAAGAACCCTAAAAAACACCTCCCCTACCTATGTGAGTTTAATGACAATGAAATCTTATCTTCTTATGCAAATGGTGTTTATAGTTACTACGATATCAAACAAATTGAAGAATTTGTTGCTTTTAAGGGTGTTTATGAAGTTGCTTCTTTGATTGAAAAGTATGATTTTACTCTCTACGAATCTGAAATTTTTGACATAGTTAAATTTGCTATGAAAACTATGCTCATAATGTCTATGTCAAAGAATTTATTGAAAGGATGACCGTTGCTTCGGAAGAAAATAATGTTATGCATGAATCTATAGATAATTATGATTTTGATGATTTGATTGAAATATCCCTTGATGAACATGATGCTTGCTATTATTGTGGCCATGATGCCAATATTTATGAAGATGAATTTGCCATAGTTCCCTATGTTAAACATGAGATCGTTGCTATTGCACCCATACTTGATAGTTCCTTCGATGAAAAGCATGATTGCAATAATGTTATTATAAATTCTCTTAATGTCAATTGTGTTAATGATATGCAAAACCTCAAGCTTGGGGATGCTAGTTTTGCTATGACTACTATTTGTTGCAATGATCATGATTGGGGTGATTCTTCTTATGATCTTGAAAATTTATTTAAGCCCCATGATGAATGAGATTGATAATAATGTTTGCAATAGTATTGAAAGTGGGTTTGGAAGAGTGTCAACTTTAGATCCCACATATTTGGAGAATGTTTAATCTTATGAAGTTTTTTTATAAAAGTGCGTTTGGAGAGGTCATGACTTTAGTTAATGTTAATCCCACTATTTTGGAAGAGTGTCAATACATGTGGATCGTGTTAAGAATATGTTTTGTGATAGCTATATTGTTGAATTTTCTCATGATCCTACATGTAATTATTATGAGAGAGGAAAATATGGTTGTAGAAATTTTCATGTTACTAAATTACCTCTCGTTATGTTGAGATTGCTATTATTTCTTTCCGCTTCCTTGCATATGCTAGTTTTTTTGCTTGCCTTGATAATTTTTTTGCCTATAAGATGCCTATGCATATGAAGTATGTTAGACTTAGATGTGTTTGTCACGTGTTTCATGATGCTCTCTTTGTGCTTCAATTCTTGTCTTTCATGTGAGCATCATTGAAATGTCAATGCCTAGCTAGGGGCGTTAAACGATAGCGCTTGTTGGGAGGCAACCCAATCTTATTTTTATTCCTTGCTTTTTGTTTCTATTTAGTAATAAATAATTCATAATGCTACTATTATTATTGTGTTTTTTGTGTCTTAATTAGTGTTTGTGCCAAGTAAAGCCTTTAGGATCTTCTTGAATGATAGTTGTTTGATCTTGCTGAAAAGAACAGAAAGTATGTGCTCACGAGAATAATTTTCATTTTTTACCACAGAGCAAAAAAATACCAATTCCAACTACAGTAGATCAATATACAAATTATTTAGGACGTCCTAATTTCTCAGGATTTTTGGAGTTACAGAAGTATTTGAAACCTACATATTGCTACAGACTGTTCTGTTTTTGACAGATTCTGCTTTTCGTGTGTTGTTTGCTTATTTTGATGAATCTATGGCTAGTATCGGGGGGTATGAACCATAGAGAAGTTGGAATACAGTAGGTTTAATACCAATATAAATAAAGAATGAGTTTATTACAGTACCTTAAGGTGGTGGTTTGTTTTATTATACTAACGGAGCTCATGAGAGTTTCTGTTGAGTTTTGTGTTGTGAAGTTTTCAAGTTTTTGGGTAAAGATTTGATGGATTATGGAATAAGTATTGGCAAGAGCCTAAGCTTGGGGATTCCCAAGGTACCCCAAGGTAAAATTCAAGGACAACCAAAAGCCTAAGCTTGGGGATGCCCGGAAGGCATCCCCTCTTTTGTCTTCGTCCATCGGTAACCTTACTTGAGGCTATATTTTTATTCACCACATGATATGTGTTTTGCTTGGAGAGTCTTGTATGATTTGAGTCTTTGATTTTTAGTTTACCACAATCATCCTTGATGTACACACCTTTTGGAGAGACACACATGAATCAGAATTTATTAGAATACTCTTTGCGCTTCACTTATATCTTTTGAGCTAGATAATTTTGCTCTAGTGCTTCACTTATATCTTTTAGAGCATGGTGGTGGTTTTATTTTATAGAAATTATTGATCTCTCATGCTTCACTTATATTATTTTGAGAGTCCTTTAGAACAGCATGGTAATTTGCTTTGGCTATAAAATTAGTCTTAATAGGATAGGCATCCAAGATGGGTATAATAAAAACTTTCATATAGAGTGCATTGAATACTATGAGAAGTTTGATACTTGATGATTGTTTTGAGATATGAAGATGGTAATATTAGAGTCATGCTAGTTGAGTAGTTGTGAATTTGAGAAATACTTGTGTTAGAGTTTGCAAGTCCTATAGCATGCACGTATGGTAAACGTTGTGTGACAAATTTGAAGCATGAGGTGTTTCTTTGATTATCCTCCTTATGAGTGGCGGTCGGGGACGAGCGATGGTCTTTTCCTACCAATCTATCCCCCTAGGAGCATGCGTGTAATGCTTGGTTTTTGATGACTTGTAGATTTTTGCAATAAGTATGTGAGTTCTTTATGACTAATGTTGAGTCCATGGATTATACGCACTCTCACCTTCCCATCATTGCTAGCCTTTTCGGTACCATGCATTGCCCTTTCTCACCTTGAGAGTTGGTGCAAACTTCGCTGGTGCATCCAACCCCCGTGATATGATACGCACAATCACACATAAACCTCCTTATATCTTCCTCAAAACAGCCACCATACCTACCTATTATGGCATTTCCATAGCCATTCCGAGATATATTGCCATGCAACTTTCCACCGTTACGTTTATTATGACATGCTTCATCATTGTCATATTGCCTTGCATGATCATGTAGTTGACATTGTATTTGTGGCAAATCCACCATGCATAATTTCATACATGTTACTCTTGATTCATTGCCCATCCCGGTACACCGCCGGAGGCATTCATATAGAGTCATACTTTCTTCTAGTATCGAGTTGTAATCTTTGAGATGTAAATAAATAGAAGTGTGATGATCATCATTAATAGAGCATTGTCCCCCCCAATGGGATGGCCAAATGAAAACAAAGAAAGGCCAAATAAAAAAAGAAAATAAAAGGGACAATGCTACTATCCTTTTTCCACACTTGTGCTTCAAGGTAGCACCATGATCTTCATGATAGAGAGTCTCTTATATTGTCACTTTCATATACTAGTGGGAATTTTTCATTATAGAACTTGGCCTGTATATTCCAACAATGGGCTTCCTCAAATGCCCTAGGTCTTCGTGATCAAGCAAGTTGGATGCACACCCACTTAGTTTCTTTTGTTGAGCTTTCATACATTTATAGCTCTAGTGCATCCCTTGCATGGCAATCCGTACTCCTCGCATTGACATCAATTGATGGGCATCTCCATATCCTGTTGATTAGCCGCGTCAATGTGAGACTTTCTCTTTTTTGTCTTCTCCACACAACCCCATCATTATATTCTATTCCACCCATAGTGTTATGTCCATGGCTCACGCTCATGTATTGCGTGAAAGTTGAAAAAAGTTTGAGATTACTAAAGTATGAAACAATTGCTTGGCTTGTCATTGGGGTTGTGCATGATGAGAGCATTTTTGTGTGACGAAAATGAAGCATAGCAAAACTATATGATCTTGTAGGGATAAGCTTTCTTTGGCCATGTTATTTTGAGAAGACATAATTGCTTAGTTAGTATGCTTGAAGTATTATTATTTTTATGTCAATATTAAACTTTTGTCTTGAATCTTTTGGATCTGAACATTCATGCCACAATAAAGAAAATTACATTGAAAATTATGTTAGGTAGCATTCGACATCAAAAATTCTATTTTTACCATTTACCTACCCGAGGACGAGCAGGAATTAAGCTTGGGGATGCTTGATACGTCTCCAACATATATATAATTTTTTATTGTTCCATGCTATTATATTATCTGTTTTGGATGTTTAATGGGATTTACTATGCACTTTTATATTATTTTTGGGACTAACCTATTAACTGAAGGCCCAGTGCAAATTGCTATTTTTTTGCCTATTTCAGTGTTTCGCAAAAAAGGAATATCAAACGGAATCCAAACGGAAAGAAACCTTCGCGAGGATCTTTTTTGGAACAAATGCAATCCAGGAGACTTGGAGTGGACATCAAGGAAGCAGCTGATACGTCTCCATCGTATCTACTTTTCCAAACACTTTTGCCCTTATTTTTGACTCTAACTTGCATGATTTGAATGGAACTAACCTGGATTGACGCTGTTTTCAGCAGAATTGCCATGGTGTTATTTTTGTGCAGAAATAAAAGTTCTCGGAATGACCTAAAAATCAATGGAAATTATTATTGGAATATATAAAAAATACTGGAAGAAGAATCCATGTCAGGGGGCCCACACCCTGTCCAAGAGGGTGGGGGCGCGCCTACCCCCCTGGGCGCGCCCCCTGCCTCGTGGGACCCTGACACTCCACCGACCTCAACTCCAACTCCATATATTTGTGTTCAGGGAGAAGGATTCATCGCGTTTTACGATACGGAGCCGCCGCCAAGCCCTAAACTCTCTCGGGAGGGCTGATCTGGAGTCCGTTCGGGGCTCCGAAGAGGGGAATCTGTCGCCATCATCATCATCATCATCAACCTTCCTCCATCACCAATTTCATGATGCTCACCGCCGTGCGTGAATAATTCCATCGTAGGCTTGCTGGATGGTGATGGGTTGGATGAGATTTATCATGTAATGGAGTTAGTTTTGTTAGGGTTTCACTACTAGGGAAAAGCCTAGCAGCAGCGCGGGTTTTAGGCCTATCAGTAGCGCGGGGCGATGCACTACTGATAAGGCGCTACAGCTAACGTATAGCAGTAGCGTGCCTCCGCCCATGCTACTGCTAAATCGACTTAGTAGTAGCGACTTCCCGGAGGAGCGCTACTGGTAATTAGTAGTGGCGCTTCTCCCTGCCGCGCTGCTACTATTATTTTATATTTTATTTCTTTTTTATTTCAGTGTATTCGTACACCTTTACACAAGTTTTCATACAACAGGATTTAGAAATTTTTTTTACATCATAATGAGTTATTACATCACGGGGTGAAAGAACCGTGGACTAGTTTCAAGTGGATGGACATCCACTTGAAACTAATCCGCGGTTATTTCACCCAATGATATAATAAATATCATCATCATATCATTAACAACTTATCATCATAATACATCATTGTCATATGACACCTCCTCAAGATCATCATTTTCATCAATGAGACATCACATAGCAAATTGGTCACTAGTCGTAATCACAAGTACTCCTCATCATCAACTCTAACACATTGTATCACATAATAAACATATTGTACCTCATAGGACCTACTACATTCTCTTAGGACCTACTATATTCTCTAAGGTAAAATAGCAAAAAACAAGATAGCCCCTGACTCTCCATTATGGAGAATGGAGATTATCCTGTCTCCAATTCTTGCCTTTCGCTTAATGTTACTTCCAAGAACCTCCTTGCGAATGTCCAAACATTTTTTCCATTCTTTGATTAGCATGTGTTCACCGGTTTTAGAAATCTGATATGCACAGGTGAGCCCCTTAGATTGACCTGGCTGTATGTTCAGAACTGCAAGGCGACCATTCTAATACATCAAATGAGGCACACAATCCATCAGGATTTTCTGTTGAAAAACATAGTAATAACTTCGTAGTTAGCAATGATGTACTAGTTTTAGAAGTATGCAAAAGATGCACTGATGTCGTAATAGTAAAAAATCTTACCAGGGTATCTCCATAGAAGTTACCGTGGTTCAACACATGCACTATTGGCACGTATTCACCATAATTTGGAGGAGTTCGATAATAGGTATTGTAATTCTCAAGATAAGTACAATAAGCAATCAGATGACTTTTCTCCTTATAAGTTAATTCGGATCCATCAATGTAGTGGGTTTTGTCTACCATCTTCTGCACATTCTTTGAAGATTCAAAATAAGTTGTCAATGGAAATAAGCTGTCAACTATTTTGAAATAAACAATTTAAATTAGTTAATAACTATGTTTGAGAAACTCACATTGTGGTAGAATCGGAAGCGTATCAACAAGGACCCAAATGTCCATATTGTCTTGCTCGATGTCAGGATCACCAAGATCCATGGTGACAATCATACCCTCATAAAAACCATACATTTTGCAAAGTGCTTCCCAATTTTGGCAACCAAAATGGGTTACGCTCTGAGAATTGTACAGATTTACTTCAAAATCGATATCATGATGGGTCCTTAGGTGTATTTTCTTTGTTTGAAAATTTTCATGGTCTTCAAAACCCATCCTCTCCAAGACATAGCGTCTTGCATCGCATGGGATAAGCTAGTCGAATTGTAAAAGATGAAAATTAGACGTTGAAATAGTTGAACTCATGCTTAATTACGAAAAAAATACTTGTCGTTGTTGCGTACCATTTCAACATCGAAGGTCTCCTCGAGCTTAATGCTGAAGCGCCGATCTTCGTCCAGCTCAACAAACCTGTCGCACATACCTCGATCGTCGTGGCACCAGCTCCACTCCCCCGGGAGACTGTCGTCGTCCGAGTATGACATTTCCTACATTCATAATTCAAAGATTAAACTTGTACAATTAAATATATGTACTAAAAAACCTAAATTAGATCGTTATTTTTCGAGAAAATCCAGGCCACTTGATATTTCCTACATATTCTAGCACAAGTCATGCCAGAATTCACGGAAAAATCCGGCATGACCTTTGCTAAAAAGGACATATCGAGCGCCTGAAATTTGCCGGAACAGAAATTAATCAACACTCCGGCAAAACATAGGCCACTCGGAGGTGTAAACTGAACATGAACGGTCACTTGGGCAACCACATATCCTATTTGAGCAACACAAGATATACATGGATATTTGGCTGGTCTCACCTCGATGTCGGAGGGGGTCGGTGACGGGGACGACGGCGGGGATGATGGAGGGGCTCCTTGATTTCTGCAAAAGCAAAAACCGTATAAGTTATCACTAATACATCCCGAATAATTGCTTAAACTAAAAAATAACAACAAATATGACATGTTCAACTAGTTTTATTAATTCTACTAGTTCTTACTAAATATAAACCTACTATAAATAGAAAAAACTAGTTCTTTCGAAAAATAAAGTAGTTCAACTAGTTATATTAATTATCTTACTAAAAATACATTAGTTCTATTAATTCAACTAGTTCAACTAGTTTATTAATTTACTTACTAAACTAGTTCAACTACAACTAAAGTAGTTCAACTAGTTTATTTATTTACTTACTAATTATTTTAAACACTTACTAAAAACAGTAAAAATAAACTACATTATACAATAGTTAACTAGTACCATCACTACTACTAATTAACATCTACTACTGCTAAAAATCATTGTCTATGAACCCTAAATTAGCATCTACTACTACTACTAAAAAACATCTAGTACTAACTAAGCAGAGAGAACGAGGGTGGGGGAGGGGTGGGGGGCTTACAGAGAGGGGAGAGACGGTGGCGGGGAGGTGCTCGGCGACGGAGAGGTAGGGGCGGCGAGGGCGGGCTCGGGATCGGGAGGCGGCGGCGGGGTTGGGGGAGGCGGCGGTGACGGTGAGGTTGAGAGCGGCGGTGAGGTCGAGAGCAGAGGGGGTGGGGGAGGCGGCGGCGACGGTCAGGTCGAGAGCGGCGGCGGACGGCGGCGGTGAGGTTGACGGCGGCCTCGGGCGGCGGCGACAGAGGAGTAGGGGAACAGTGGGGGGAAGGAGGACTTAGCAAAATTTTAAGCGGGCGGGTGGTTAAGTCGAACTAGCAGTAGCGCACTTCAGGAAACACGCTATAGCTAAAGTAGCTATAGCGCGTTTTCAGGAAAAACGCTACTGCTAAGTCTAAGCACACATCAAAAATATACGTGGGTCATCATTGATCTTTTTGTGTAGAATCTAAATAGTCAACATATTTAAGGTGGTAAACACCTTGTTCGCTTAGCAGTATGGGACTAAACTTAATTAGGTGCAACACTTAGCAGGAGCGAGTTTTGCAGAAATACGCTGCTACTAAGTACTTTAGCAGCACCGCGTCCAGGGAAGGGCGCTACTACTATATCTAGCCTGGGGGCAAATCCGTGGCAATTATAGTAGTATCGCTTGTTTCACCTAGAGCGCTACTGCTATCTAGTTATTAGTAGCGCAGTTCCTTTAAGCTCGCTACTGCTATTTAGCAGTAGCGCCTGTTTTTAAACCGCGCTGCTGCTAAGATTCTGTGTATAACGTTTTCCCTAGTAGTGTTTGATCCCTAGTATCCACTATGTTCTGAGATTGATGTTTCTATGACTTTGCTATGCTTAATTCTTGTCACTAGGGCCCGAGTGCCATGATTTCAGATCTGAACCTATTATGTTTTCATGAATATATGTGAGTTCTTGATCCTATCTTGCAAGTCTATAGTCATCTATTATGTGTTATGATCCGTTAACCCCGAAGTGACAATATTCGGGACCATTACCGGTGATGACCGTAGTTTGAGGAGTTCATGTATTCACTATGTGTTAATGCTTTGGTCCGGTACTCTATTAAAAAGAGGCCTTAATATCCCTTAGTTTCCAATAGGACCCCGCTGCCACGGGAGGGTAGGACAATAGATGTCATGCAAGTTCTCTTCCATAAGCACGTATGACTATATTCGGAATACATGCCTACATTACATTGATGAACTGGAGCTAATACTGTGTCACCCTATGTTATAACTGTTGCATGATCGATCGCATCCGACATAATTATCCATGTAACATCCCAAATTTTCAATTTGGAATGTTATACACTAGATCATCATTGCATATCATATTTATTGCATTTTGGTTGATCCTAGAAATTTCACGCAACTCAAGGACCCTCGGAGAGAGTTGGGGATTTCGTTATTTTCATATTTGAGTTGTCTCAAAATTTGAAAATAGGATCATTTGATTTTATTTATTTTATCTTCAAATATTTCTATTATACAAATTATGAGAGAGGGAATAAAATGACTTTCCCAAAATAAAGAAATATTGGGGATTTAATAAAAAATCAAATAAGATTTTATTTGGTTTATTTGCTATTTTATTTGAATTTAGGAAGAATGCGTTTTTCTCAAAATTGCATTTAGGCCCCAAATAAATGTTCATCCTGTGAGGCTTGATTTTACAAGCCGGGGAAAATTTATTTTGGGATTTTTGGAGTCCGTTTAGTATTCCTTTTTTTTTCTGAGCGTAATTATTAAAAAAAAGTCCGAACCGACCTTGGGCCGTAACCGGCCAGGACTCCTCCTGGCCGGGCCTTTTTATAGCGCCCCGAGGCCCCGGCCAAGCCCAGCCGCGCCCCGCCCCAACCCTAACCCTAGCCGCCAACGCCGCCGCCCTGCGCCGCGCCGCCGCCGCCGCCCGCGCGTCGCCCCGCCGCCGCCGCCCGCCCGCGCCGCCCGCCCGCACCGCCGCCGCCCGCCGGAGCGCCGCAGCCGCCGACATCGCCGCCCGCCGGATCCGCCGCCGGAGGTTGTCTCGCCGCCGCCGGTTTTTCTCGAAAAACCGTTCGGTTTTCCGACAGTTTTGTTCATTTTTTTTAGTTTCGCTTTTTTTATAGATCGGTTTTTCTAGTTTATTTAATTAGCGAGCATTCGTCCGTCCGTTCGTTCTAACGAACGTTCATCGTTTTTCTTTTTCTCGGATTAAATCCGCGATTTTTCAGATCGCGATTTCTGATTCGATTTTCGTTTTAGTCTAACTTTTCGCTCGTTTATCGGAATCAGGCGATTCAAGCGCCTGGAGTTTCGTCTCGAAACCCTCTTTCCGTTTAATCAACTCAAACAAGTTTTTGCCACTGTAAAAATTGCCCTAGATCCAGAATAGTAAATGAAGCCTGTTTCTTTTACCGTTTGTCTTTCGTTGATTCGTTCGATTTGATTCTTTTTGCCAACCGGAGTTCTTAAGTTGAACTTTCTGGTTAGATCTCTTATTTGAGTTTTACTTGTGCATTAGTTGAGTACTTATTGTATGCTTGTTTGTTTGCGATAGAGTACCTGGAGTGCGACGCTTGCTACTTCGAATCGCTAGGTTTCCCGGATCATCAGCAAGGCAAGTAACACTTTGATCATGCTTTCCATCTACCCAGTTTTATTGCATTAGATCAATCCTCACACATTGCATGATTAGGATCTAATTAAATTGTGGGTTTGGGAAGTAGTTGAGGTAGTACCTATTACCTGTTATTATCAAACCTTTGGGAGTTACTTCTACGTTTGCTTATTATGCCATGCTATGCTAGTAGACGTGGATTGGGTGAGTGTATCCATGACAGATGTGAGATTGTTAATTTAATGGTTTATTTAAGGTGGCAACCTAAACACACATCTGGGTGGATTGAGGCACCTGGGTATTCCAGCGATTTCCTGTTTTTCTTTTGGACCGCCACCCAGGCTCAAAGGGATCATGAGATTAGTCATGCTAGAAACTTCCGTGTGCAGCCACAAGCTATTCTGGGCTCTAGCATAGTTGATTAAGTTGTGCGAACTCTTACAGTGGTAGACTAGCAGATGTAGGGGAAAGTAGGTGTAACGGTCTACCCGATCGTAAGGTGCTAGCGCTTCTGAAAGACTATGTCTCGGTCATCCGTCTTCTCAAACACCATGTAGTGCGAGAAACCAAACGGAGGCGATCGAGTCTTGTGGGGAAAAGTGCGCAAACCTCTGCAGAGTGTATAAACTAATCATGATTAGTCGTGTCCCCGGTTATGGACATCTTGAGTATCTAGTACTTGGATTATCATGTGAATCTCAACATGTTACTCTAAAATTTAATTTGTTGGGTTTTGTTTAATGATGATGCTTAATTGGGATTGAGAATGCTGTCAACCATTCTCAATGTTTAACAACTACCATGATAGTTAAATAAAATTTATTCCTTTGCAGTAGGGAAAAATTGGCTTTACACAAAACTGTAACCATAGAGCTTTCCACCAGCCAAATATGCATATAGATTAGCCTATTTCATTCCATTACTCTCTATGTGTTATTTTGCCAGCATATTCCATGTGCTGACCTGTTTCGGGCTGCAACGTTAATGTTGCAGACTTTTCAGACGACGATTAAGGTGTTTTAGGTCGTGGTTCTATACTCAGTGATGCCGTTGGAGTTGATGGACTCACTTATCTTCCAAGCCTTCCGCTGTTATCGTTATTAGATGTCCTTAAGCCATATTTATTGTAATAAGTTCTCTTTGGAGACACTCGATGTAATAAGTGTGTGATTGCTACTCTGTTATAAATCCTTCAAGTACTGTGTGGTGTCAGCATTACTGATCCAGGGATGACACCTGAGCACAGAGATTAGACCGTTTGAGGTCTGGTCACTACAATCCATCATTGATCCAATGCCTACGAGCTTTTCATATATTGTTCTTTGCTTATTTACTTTTTCGTTGTTGCTATTACAATCACTATAAAACCAAAAATATTACTTTTGCTACCGTTACCACTACTATCATATTACTTTGCTACTAAATACCCTGCTGCAGATATTAAGTTTCCAGGTGTGGTTGAATTGACAACTCAGCTGCTAATACTTGAGAATATTCTTTGGCTCCCCATGTGTCGAATCAATAAATTTGGGTTGAATACTCTACCCTCGAAAACTGTTGCGACCCCCTATACTTGTGGGTTATCAAGACTATTTTCTGGTGCCGTTGCTGGGGAACATAGCTCTATTCTTTGAGTCACTTGGGATTTATATCTGCTTATCACTATGAAGAACTTGAAAAATCAAAGAACCAAGATTTTTTCCCTCAACTACGAGTGGAGGTAAGGAATTACCATCTAGCTTTGCACTTGGTTCACCTTCTGTTTTGAGTAAACTTGCGACACCTACTCCTGCTATTGATTCCGATAGGACGGATGTTATTGATGATGCCACTTCTGCTTTGCATGATACTTATGATGAAACTACTTCTATGCTTGATAATACTGTGCCATGATAACCCACAAGTATAGGGGATCGCAACAATTTTCGAGGGTAGAGTATTCAACCCAAATTTATTGATTCGACATAAGGGGAGCCAAAGAATATTCTCAAGCATTAGCAGCTGAGTTGTCAATTCAACCACACCTGGAAACTTAATATCTGCAGCAAAGTATTTAGTAGCAAAGTAATATGATAGTAGTGGTAACGGTAGTAGAAGGTAACGGTAGCAAAAGTAATATTTTGGGTGTTTTGTAGTGATGATAACAATAGCAGCGGAAAATTAAATAAGCGAAGAACAATATATGGAAAGCTCGTAGGCAATGGATCGGTGATAGAGAATTATGCCGGATGCGGTTCATCATGTAACAGTCATAACCTAGGGTGACACAGAACTAGCTCTAGTTCATCAATGTAATGTAGGCATGTATTCCGAATATAGTCATACGTGCTTATGGAAAAGAACTTGCATGACATCTTTTGTCCTACCCTCCCGTGGCAGCGGGGTCCTATTGGAAACTAAGGGATATTAAGGCCTCCTTTTAATAGAGTACCGGACCAAAGCATTAGCACATAGTGAATACATGAACTCCTCAAACTACGGTCATCACCGGGAGTGGTCCCGATTACTATCACTTCGGGGTTGCCGGATCATAACACATAGTAGGTGATTATAGACTTGCAAGATAGGATCAAGAACTCTCATATATTGATGAAAACATAATAGGTTCAGATTTGAAATCATGGCACCCGGGCCCTAGTGACAAGCATTAAGCATAGGAAAGTCATAGCAACATCAATCTCAGAACATAGTGGATACTAGGGATCAAACCCTAACAAAACTAACTCGATTACATGATAAATCTCATCCAACCCATCACCGTCCAGCAAACCTATGATGGAATTACTCACGCACGGCGATGAGCATCATGAAATTGGTGATGGAGGATGGCCGATGATGACGATGGCGATGGATTCCCCTCTCCGGAGCCCCGAACGGACTCCAGATCAGCCCTCTCGAGAGAATTTAGGGCTTGGCGGCGGCTCCGTATCGTAAAACGTGATGAATCCTTCTCCCTAGTTTTTTTCTCCCCTAAAGTGAACATATGGAGTCAAGGTTGATGTTGGTGGAGCGTCAGGGGGCCCACGAGGCACGGGGGCGCGCCGGGGGGGGGGGGGGGGGTAGGGCGCGCCCCCACCCTCGTGGACAGGTGGAGGCCCCCCTGACGTGGATCTTCCTTACAATATTTTTTATATATTCCAAAATAATTCTCTATTGATTTTCATGTCATTCCGAGAACTTTTATTTCTGCACAAAAATAACACCATGGTAATTCTGCTGAAAACAGCGTCAGTACGGGTTAGTTCCATTCAAATCATGCAAGTTAGAGTCCAAAACAAGGGCAAAAGTGTTTGGAAAAGTAGATACGATGGAGACGTATCAACTCCCCCAAGCTTAAACCTTTGCTTGTCCTCAAGCAATTCAGTTGATAAACTGAAAGTGATAAAGAAAAACTTTTACAAACTCTGTTTGGATCTTGTTGTTGTAAATATGTAAAGCCAGCATTCAAGTTTTCAGCAAAGATTATGAACTAACCATATTCACAATAACATTTAGGTCTCATGCTTACTCATATCAATGACATAATCAAGTAGTGAGCAATAATAATAAATCTCGGATGACAACACTTTCTCAAAACAATCATGATATGATATAACAGGATGGTATCTCACTAGCCCTTTCTGAGACCGCAAAACATAAATGCAGAGCACCTTTAAAGATCAAGGACTGACTAAACATTGTAATTCATGGTAAAAGAGATCTAGTCAAGTCATACTCAATGTAAACTAACAGTAATGGATGCAAATGACAGCGGTGCTCTCCAACCGGTGCTTTTTAATAAGAGGATGACGACTCAGCATAAAAGTAAATAGATAGGCCCTTCGCAGAGGGAAGCATGGATTTGTAGAGGTTCCAGAGCTCGGTTTTGAAATAGATGTGAATAATATTTTGAGCGGTATACTTTCATTGTCAACATAACAACCGAGAGATGGCGATATCTTCCATGCTACACACATTATAGGCGGTTCCCAAATAGAATGGTAAAGTTTATACTCCCCCTCCACCAACAAACATCAATACATGGCTTGCTCGAAACAACGAGTGCCTCCAACTAACAACAGTCCTGGGGGAGTTTTGTTTGCAATTATTTTGATTTGTTTTGCATAAAGCATGGGACTGGGCATCCCGGTGACCAGCCATTTTCTCGTGAGTGAGGAGCGGAGTCCACTCCTCTTGAGAATAACCTGCCTAACATGGAAGATACGGACAACCCTAGTTGATAGATGATCTATTCGAGCATACAAAACAGAATGTTTATTTGAAGGTTTAGAGTTTGGCACATACAAATTTACTTGGAACGGCAGGTAGATACCGTATATAGGTAGGTATGGTGGACTCATATGGAACAACTTTGGGGTTTATGGAATTGGATGCACAAGAAGTATTCTCGCTTAGTACAGGTGAAGGCTAGCAAAAGACTCAGAAGCGACCAGCTAGAGAGTGACAACAGTCATGAACATGCATTAAAATTAATCAACACCGAATGCAAGCATGAGTAGGATATAATTTACCATGAACATAAATATCGTAGAGGCTATGTTGATTTTGTTTCAATTACATGAGTGAACATGTGCCAAGTCAAGCCACTCGAATTGTTCAAAAGAGGATACCACCCTATCATACCACATCATAACCATTTTAATAGCATGTTGGCACGCAAGGTAAACCATTATAAGCTCCTAGCTAATTAAGCATGGCATAAGCAACTGTAATCTCTAATTGTCATTGCAAACATGTTTATTCATAATAGGCTAAACCAGGAACGATGAACTAATCATATTTACAAAAACAAGAGAGGGCGAGTTCATACCAGGTTTTCTCATCTCAATAAGTTCATCATATAATCATCATTGTTGCCTTTCGCTTGCACGACCGAATAGTGTGGACAATAATAATAGTGCACGTGCATTGGACTAAGTTGGAATCTGCAAGCATTCAATTCAAGAGAGAAGACGAGGTAATATGGGCTCTTTGTTAGATCAACAATAATGCATATGAGAGCCACTCAACATTTTAATTATGGTCTTCTCCTCTCGACCCCCAAAGAACAAGAAAAGAAATAAAACTATTTACAGGGAAAGCTCCCAACAAGCAAAAGAAGAACGAGAAATATTTTTGGGTTTTCTTTTTAATTACTACTACAAGCATGGAAAGTAAACTAATTAAAAGCTACAACTAATTTTTTTTGTTTTTCTTAAGGTTTATTAAACACACAAGAAGAAAGCATAAAAAAGGAAAATAAACTAGCATGGATGATACAATGAAAAAGTATGAGCACTGAGACCTAGCATGAGTGTGACCATGAATGTAATGTCGGTGAGAGATACGTACTCCCCCAAGCTTAGGCTTTTGGCCTAAGTTGGTCTATGGCCACGGCTGGCCCGGCGGATATCCAAAGTAATAGTTGGGGTCGTACTGTGAAGAAGCCTCGGATTGCCACTGGTTGGCAATCACCTCCGGATCCCACTGGTAATCAGACTGTCGTGGAGGATCAAATTGTGGTTCTGGCTCTGGCTCTGTAGCTGATGTAGGGTTCCGGTAGGCGTGAATGGCCACCAACGGAACAAGGTACTTGCCTGCAGATAAATCAAACAAGGAAGGAGCAGGCAAGGTAATAGTGTTAGGATGATTTTTACCAAATATTAATTTGTACTTAAGCGCCTTTTCCCCATTCTTAACAATAAAATCATGTGCTACCATACTCTTATAATCTAAATAAACAGGAGGCAGCAACTTCTCTTCCTTCTCATAATGCCTAATAGTTATGTTAAAGTGTACAGCGAGGCGCGAGGCGAAGATGCCTCCAAGGACGGGGCCCTTAGTACGGTTAATATTTAACCGCTTTGCAACAATAGCGCCCATACTGAATGTGTCATCACGAAATAAGGCATGGCACAAAATAACAATATCAGGGGCACTCAGGTTTCCATAGTTTCCGCACCCAATTAAGCATCTACTAGCAAATATAGCAAAGTAACATAGAACAAGAAAGTGTATGCTAGTAATTCGTGCGTCGGAAACCTTCCTCGTTTCCACTACAGTAATGGTATCAATAAACCCATCCATATCATCACGATGTGGTTCCTCTATGCTGCCCTTGAAAGGGATCAAACAAACCGGACAAAAATCACGAAGTGACATCTCCTTATGCTCATCACAAATAAATAAAATTCCACCATAGGTGGTGAGCTCCTAGCATGGAAATGAAAGTTTTGCACAAAGATATTGGTGAGTAAGAGATACTGTTCGTGTTGGTCCTGGAGGAAGGCGGTGAGGCCTGCATTCTCAGCCAGTTCATAGAAATCATCATAAATCCCGGCTGCTCTCAAGAAATGATCACAAGGCCATTCACATGGCCGAACACCCGCGGTGCGAGGAAGATTATATTTGGGCCTCTTATCCTCCTCACTTTGCTTATACTTCGAGCTTCGGCTCGATGAGCCCCTCAAACATCTCTTCATATTTTTCTGGAAATTTCTGAAATTTTTAGTAACTTCAAAATAAAAGTGAACCAAACTCAACAAAATTGATAGTAACTACTCCTACAAGTGCCTAGAGGCAATATCATGCATCAAAACTACTTTTGACCATATAAATTTGACATGCAAGCTCAAGAACAAGGTCATCTAAGCAGCAAAAATATTCAATGAATAAAGCACTAGAACAAAAACTAATTGGACCATTGGAGGAGTCACATAGCAAGGAAAAATCCCCCAAAGCAGTTTTTTGAAAGGAACTTTGAGCAAGGAGATCAAAAATGGCAGCAAAATGAGCTTGGACTCGGGTTTGAGATGGTTAGTGATGTTTGTGGGAGGAAGAAGGAGTGTGTGGTAGATGGAATAAGTAGAGGGGAGCCACCGTGGGCCCACGAGGCAGGGGGTAGAGCACGCCCTCCACCCTCATGGCCAGGTGCTTGCTCCCCCCTACTATGTTCTTAGTGCCAGATATTATCAAATATTCTAGAAAAAAATCATATTTAAGTTTCAGGGCATTTGGAGAACTTTTATTTTCAGGGTATTTTTTATTGCACGGATAATTTAGAAAACAGACAGAAAATACTATTTTTGCTTTATTTAATATAAATAACAGAAAGTAAAAAGAGGGTACAAAGAGTTGTGTTTTCTAAATTCATCCATCTCATGCTCATCAAAAGGAATCCACTAACAAGGTTGATCAGGTCTTGTTAACAAACTCATTCTAAATAACATGGAACCGGAGAATTTTCGAATAACAGTAGGTTACCTCAACGTGGATATGCACATTCCCAACAATAAGAATATCATATTTCTTCTTGACAGTAGGAATAGGAAATTCAAAACCTCCAAAAATAATCGATGGAATTTTTCCAATAGAGTTTATACTATGAACTTGAGGTTGCTTCCTCGGAAAGTGTACCGTATGCTCATTGCCATTAACATGAAAAGTGACATTGCCTTTGGTGCAATCAATAACAGCCCCTACAGTATTCAAAAAGGGTCTTCGAGGAATAATAGACATACTATCATCCTCGGGAATATCAAGGATAACAAAGTCCGTTAAAATAGTAACGTTTGCAACCACAACATGCACATCCTCACAAATACTGACAGGTATAGCAGTTGATTTATCAGCCATTTGCAAAGATATTTTAGTAGGTGTAAACTTATTCAAATCAAGTCTACTATATAAAGAGAGAGTCATAACACTAACACCGGCTCCAAGATCACATAAAGCAGTTTTAACATAGTTTCTTTTAATGGAGCATGGTATAGTTGGTACTCCTGGATCTCCAAGTTTCTTCGGAATTCCGCCCTTAAAAGTATAATTAGCAAGCATGGTGGAAATTTCAGCTTCCGGTATCTTTCTTTTATTTGTAACAACTTCTTTCATATACTTAGCATAAGGATTCATTTTGAGCATATCAGTCAAACGCATATGCAAGAAGATAGGTCTAATCATTTCAGCAAAGCGCTCAAAATTGTCATCATCCTTTTTCTTGGATGGTTTAGGAGGAAAAGGCATGGGTTTCTGAACCCATGGTTCTCTTTCTTTACCGTGCTTCCTAGCAACAAAGTCTCTCTTGTCATAACATTGATTCTTTGATTGTGGGTTATCAAGATCAACAACAGGTTCAATCTCTACTTCATTGTCATTACTAGGTTGAGCATCAACATGAACATCATTATTAACATTATCACCAGGTTCATGCTCATTACCAGATTGTGTTTCAGCATTAGAAATAGAAATATCATTAGGATTCTCAGGTGTGTCAACAACAGGTTCACTAGAAGCATGCAAAGTCCTATCATTTTCCTTTTTCTTCCTTTTAGAAGGACTAGGTGCATCAATATTATTTCTCTGAGAATCTTGCTCAATTATCTTAGGATGGCCCTCAGGATACAAAGGTTCTTGAGTCATTTTACCACCTCTAGTCATAACTCTAACAGCATTATCATTTTTCTTACAATTCAATTCATTGAGCAAATCATTCTGAGCTTTGAGTACTTGTTCTACTTGAGTGGTAACCATAGAAGCATGTTTACTAATAAGTTTTAGTTCACCTTTAACATTAGCCATATAATCACTCAAGTGTTCAATCATATAAGCATTGCGTTTTAATTCTCTACCGAAATAAGCATTGAAGTCTTCTTGCTTAACAATAAAGTTATCAAACTCATCCAAACATTGGCTAGCAAACTTAGTAGGAGGGATTTCAGCTTTATCATATCTATAGAGAGAATTTACCTTTACTACCTGTGTCGGGTTATCAAGACCATGTACTTCTTCAACAGGCGGTAAATTGAGACCATGTATTTCTTCAATAGGAGGTAGATTCTTAACATCTTTAGCTTTAATACCTTTTTCTTTCATAGATTTCTTTGCCTCTTGCATATCTTCAGGATTGAGAAATAGAATACCCCTTTTCTTCGGAGTTGGCTTAGGAGTTGGTTCAGGAATTGGATTAGGAAGTGTCCAATTATTTTCATTGGTCAACATATTATTCAATAGAATTTCAGCTTCATCTGGTGTTCTTTCCCTGAAAACACAACCAGCACAACTATCCAGGTGGTCTCTGGAAGCATCGGTTAGTCCATTATAGAAGATATCAAGTATTTCATTTTTCTTAAGAGGATGTTCAGGCAAAGCATTAACTAATTGGAGAAGCCCCCCAAGCTTGTGGGAGACTCTCTTCTTCAATTTGCACAAAATTATATATTTCCGTTAAAGCATCTTGTTTCTTATGAGCGGGGAAATATTTAGCAGAGAAGTAATAAATCATATCCTGGGGACTACACACACAACCAGGATCAAGAGAATTAAACCATATCTTAGCATCACCCTTTAATGAGAATGGAAATAATTTAAGGATATAATAATAGCGAGTTTTCTCATCATTAGTGAACATGGTGGCTATATCATTTAATTTAGTAAGATGTGCCACAACAGTTTCAGATTCATAGCCATAGAAAGGATCAGATTCAACTAAAGTAATGATCTCAGGATCAATAGAGAAATCATAATCCTTATCAGTAACAAATATAGGTGAAGTAGCATAAGCAGGATCATATTTCATTCTAGCATTCAAAGTTTTTTGTTTCAGCTTAGCTAATAATTTCTTAAGATCACTCCTATCATTGCAAGCAAGAAAGTCTCTAGCAGTTTCTTCATCCATAACATAACCTTCCGGAACAACATGCAATTCATATCTAGGGGGAGAATCTTCATCATCACTTTCATCAATATTATCAGTTTCAATAATTTCATTTTCTCTAGCCCTAGCAAGTTGTTCATCAAGAAATTCACCAAGTGGCACCGTAGTATCAAGCATAGAAGTAGTTTCATCATAAGTATCATGCATAGCATAAGTGGCATCATCAATAACATGCGACATATCAAAATTAATAGCAGAATCAGGTTTAGGTGTCGCAAGCTTACTCAAAACAGAAGGTGAATCAAGTGCAGAGCTAGATGGCAGTTCCTTACCTCCCCTCGTAGTTGAGGGATAAATATTGGTTCTTGGATCTTTCAAGTTCTTCATATTGATAAGCAGATATAAATCCCAAATGACTCAAATAATAGAGCTATGCTCCCCGGAAACGGTGCCAGAAAATAGTCTTGATAACCCACAAGTATAGGGGATCACAATAGTTTTCGAGGGTAGAGTATTCAACGGTGCCCAAATTTATCGATTCGACACAAGGGGAGCCAAAGAATATTCTCAAGTATTAGCAGCTGAGTTGTCAATTCAACCACACCTGGAAACTTAATATATGCAGCAAACTATTTAGTAGCAAAGTAATATGATAGTAGTGGTAATGGTAGTAGAAGGTAACAGTAACAAAAGTAATATTTTTGGTGTTTTGTAGTGATGATAACAATAGAAATTGTCGGTGGGAACGACACCTATGGGATCACAAGAATCCCTACTGTGGTTAGCGGGGCGTGGGGTCGTGAGAAGAGCGGATCAAACAGATAGCACACGGTTCGTTTATCCAGGTTCGGGCCGCGAGGATGCGTAAAACCCTACTCCTGCTTTGGTGGATTGTATATATGTGTTCTTGAGCTAGCTATGGGGCGTGAGGAGCTCCAAAAAGCCGAATCCTTCCCCTGGTCGCCTCGGGCCTCCTTTTATAGAAAAAAGGGGTTGCCACAGTGGCACACAGGAGGTGGAAAGGGTACAGTGCTGCGAGGTTATCCCTCGCATCACATGACAAGGCGCATTTAATGCGTCTTGCTTAGGTGTCCTTGCTTTATCGGGGATGGGGGAGAAACCTGTCTCGTCCGTCGCCGCTCCTTCTTGTGTTGACATGCGCCCTGGCCAGCGATGCCTGCGATGCCATGTAGGTAGGCAGGCAGCTGAGGTGGCGCAGTGGTGGGTCTTCACGAAGATCTGCATGCCGCCACGCAGGTGCCTGCCTAGCTGGTTGGGTCGGCAGCTGCATGATGATTGGCTCCGCAAGACAGCTAGAGAGTTGACCACAACAGGATGCACGGATGCGGAAAAGGTGAAGTTTGCCACACACCAGCTTGAAGGACCCGCAACATCATGGTGGGAGAATTTCACAGCCACTTTCCCTGTCGACACTGTCACGTGGGACCAGTTTCAGCAGGCTTTTCGAACTGCCCATGTTTCGGCAGGAGCTATGGCCATGAAGAAGCGAGAGTTTCACAACTTGCGCCAAGGAGGACGGACAGTTGGCCAGTATGTGGAGGACTTTAGTAAATTAGCACGTTATGCCCTAGATGACGTTGCTACGGATGCAGCTAAGCAGGAGAAGTTTCTGGAAGGACTGAATGATGAGTTGAGCATGCAGTTGATGGTAGCCACCTTCAACAACTACCAGGAGTTGGTAGATCGTGCTCTCATGATTGAAGGGAAGCAGCAGCAGATTGAAAATCGCAAGAGGAAGTATGGACAAGGGAAGCACACTTCGGGAGCTCAGCAGAAGCCATGTTTTACCCCTAGACTGGGAGGACATTTTCAGCATATCCATGGAGGAGGTAGCTCGCACAATCACAATGGCACCAAGAATGGTAATGGGAATGGAGGAAGCAACGGCCAGAACCACACCAACCCATTGACCCCAGCCAAGAGAGACCTGAGCCAAGTCACTTGTTTTAAGTGCCAGAAGATAGGACAATATGCCAATGAATGTCCTGAATCACAGAATGGTAATGGCAATGGAAGCTCTGGGAAGAAGCCGAACTGTTTCAACAGGGGACAGGTGAACCACGTTAACGTGGAGGAGGTTGAAGAGCAGTCGAATGCAGTAATCGGTAAGTTTTTGGTTAAGTCATTTACTGCACTCGTTCTTTTTGATACTGGTGCATCGCATTCATACATATCAAGGGGATTTGTGGATAAGTATAACCTACCCACCAAAGTTCTTAGAACACCTATGTTAGTAAGCTCACCAGGAGCGGAATATATGGCTAGTCAAGGATGTTTTCAAGTGCCACTAAGTATAGGTAGGCATGTGTTTCCCTCGGATTTGATAATATTGGAATCACAAGGTTTGGATGTAATTCTGGGAATGGATTGGTTGTCGATGTATGGAGGAAACATCGATTGCCCTGGTAAAACGATCTTGCTTACCACCCCAGAAGGGAGAAGGATCAAGTATGTATCCCGGCATGTGCCGAAGAGGATTCAAGTAAATTGTTTAACAGGAGTTGTGCAGGCGGAAGTACCAGTAGTGAAGGATTTCCCTGAAGTATTTCCAGAAGAGTTGCCAGGCATGCCACCGGATAGAGATATTGAGTTTTTGATTGAGCTTTTGCCAGGCACAGGGCCAATATCAAAGAGACCATATAGGATGCCCGCAAAGGATTTGGTGGAGATTAAGAAGCAAATTAAGGAGTTACTGGATAAAGGATATATTCGCCCAAGTTCATTGCCTTGGGGATGCCAGTACTTCTAGTGGAGAAGAAGGATGGATCGTTAAGGATGGTTGTTGATTATCGAGGATTGAATGAAGTAACCATCAAGAACAAGTACCCACTACCGATGATCAATGATCTGTTTGATCAATTGCAAGGAGCTAAGGTATTTTCCAAGATCGATCTGCGATCAGGATACCACCAGTTGAAGATTCGAGAACAGGATATACCTAAGATGGCTTTTACCACCAGGTATGGGTTGTACGAGTATACCATTATGTCATTTGGTCTGACTAACGCACGTGCATATTTTATGAACATGATGAACAAGGTGTTTATGGAGTTCTTGGATAAGTTCGTCGTAGTGTTCATTGATGATATCCTGGTTTACTCGAAGAATGAAGAGGTGCATAAGGAGCATTTGCATTTGGTTCTTGGAAAGCTCAGAGAACATCAATTATATGCCAAGTTTAGCAAATGTGAGTTTTGGTTGAAAGAAGTTGGATTTCTCGGACACGTTATATCCGGAGAAGGTATAGCAGTAGATCCCACTAAAGTTGATACCGTGACCAAGTGGGAAGCGCCAACAACAGTTGGAGAGAGCCGGAGTTTCCTTGGACTCGCAGGATACTACCGGAGGTTTATTGAGAATTTCTCAAAGATTGCGAAGCCTATGACGGAATTTTTAAAGAAGGATACCAAGTTCATATGGACTGAGGAATGTGAGGCTAGTTTTTAGGAGTTGAAGAAACGTTTGGTTACCTCACCAGTGTTGATTTTACCGGATCAGACCAAGGGTTATGAGGTGTATTGTGACACTTCACATCGAGGACTTGGAGCAGTTCTTATGCAGGAAGGAATAGTTGTTTCATATGCCTCACGACAGCTTAAGCCCCATGAGTTGAATTATGCTACGCATGATTTGGAGTTAGCAGCCGTAGTGCATGCATTGAAGACTTGGAGACATTTTCTGATTGGAAACCATTGCGAGGTGTACACGGATCACAAGAGTTTGAAGTATATTTTCACACAGAAGGAGTTGAACCTCAGACAAAGGAGATGGTTGGAGCTCACCAAGGATTATGACATGAGATTGCATTATCACCCTAGAAAGGCTAACGTAGTAGCTGGCGCGTTGAGCCATAAGAGTCATGTCAACACCCTAAAGACAGGATATTTACCAAGGGAGTTAGCCAAGAATCTTCGTGAGCTATGTTTGGAGATAGTCCCGAGAGGCTATGTAGCAGCATTGGAGATTCAGTCTACTTTGATGGATAGGATCAGAGAAGCCCAAAAGACTGACAAGGAGATTGCCTCTATTAAGGAGAAAATGAGTAAAGGAAAAGC
Organism: Triticum urartu; assembly: GCF_056163025.1. Lineage (NCBI taxonomy): Eukaryota > Viridiplantae > Streptophyta > Magnoliopsida > Poales > Poaceae > Triticum > Triticum urartu. Next base: position 486,170,159 of record NC_141873.1, on the reverse strand, counting down.
TAAGGGATTTCGTGAGGATGAGCACGATACCCTATGGTTTGAAGACCGTGTCTATGTACCAAATGATTCAGAGATTAGGAAGTTAATTTTACAAGAGGCCCATGATTCACCGTACTCGATTCACCTAGGAAATACCAAGATGTATTTAGATTTGAAGGATATTTTCTGGTGGACCGGAATGAAGAAGGATATCACGGAATATGTAGCAGTTTGTGATGTATGTCAGAGAGTAAAGGCAGAGCATCAGAAGCCAGCCGGATTGCTACAGCCATTGCCGATACCCGAATGGAAGTGGGATAAGCTAGGCATTGATTTTATTACAGGATTGCCCAGAACACGTTCAGGCTATGACTCGATATGGGTTGTAGTGATCGTTTGACAAAGGTAGTACATTTCATTCCAGTGAAGATGAAAGCACAAGTGCTCCCTAGGTGGTTTTGATAATTGATGACAACATATCTCTTGTTGGACTAACATTTCTATCTAGCATGTTTCAGATAAGTTCAACAATGGAGTGGCATGGACTAAAGGTTGTGGGAACTCCTTCAAGATGCTAAGGACAAAGGATTGGCTAAAGCTTCAAGCTCAAGACTCTTCATTTTACATTTTAGTGATCCAAGATCACATTGAGTCCATAGGAAAAGCCAATACTATCAAGGAGGGATGAGGTGTTGCTTAATGAGCCTCTTGCTTCATGTGCTTAATGATATGCTCCAAAATCCTCAACTACTTTCCCATATCCACATATGACCTAAACCCTAAGCCAAACTCGGTCCTACCGATTCTTTCTATCCGGCGCCACCGAGTTTCACTTGTCATAAGCCACTGCCAAACCCTAGCAATTCGGTTCTACCGATAGGGGTCTCGGTCTCACCGAGATGGGATTGCAAACTCTCTGTTTCCCTTTCGTAACTTTTCAGTCTCACCGAAAGAGCGAATCGGTCCCACCGAGATTGCAATGTAAACTCTCTATTTCCCTTTTGTAACTTTTCGGTCTCACCGAAAGAGCAAATCGGTCCCACCGAGTTTACCTGACCAACTCTCTGGTTAGCTTATTACCAAACTCGGTCTCACCGATTTTGTGTAATTGGTCTCACCGAGATTACATTATGCCCAAACCCTAACCATATCGGTCCTACCGAGTTGCATGTCAGTCCCACCGAAAATCTCTAACGGTCACTAGGTTTACCTTTTCGGTCCGACCGAGTTTGTTGATTCGGTCCCACCGAGATTGGAAAACTGTGTGTAACGGTTGGATTTTGTGTGGAGGCTATATATACCCCTCCACCTCCTCTTCATTCGTAGAGAGAGCCATCAGAACACATACACAATTCCAACTCATATGTTCTGAGAGAGAACCACCTACTCATGTGTTGAGACCAAGATATTCCATTCCTACCATATGAATCTTGATCTCTAGCCTTCCCCAAGTTGCTTTCCACTCAAACCTTCTTTCCACCAGATCCAAATCCTATGAGAGAGAGTTGAGTGTTGGGGAGACTATCATTTGAAGCACAAGAGCAAGGAGTTCATTACCTACACACCATTTGTTACTTCTTGGAGAGTGGTGTCTCCTAGATTGGCTAGGTGTCACTTGGGAGCCTCCGACAAGATTGTGGAGTTGAACCAAGGAGTTTGTAAGGGCAAGGAGATCGCCTACTTCATGAAGATCTACCGGTAGTGGGGCAAGTCCTTCGTGGGCGATGGCCATGGTGGGATAGACAAGGTTGCTTCTTCGTGGACCCTTCGTGGGTGGTTGCTTCTTCGTGGACCCTTCGTGGGTGGAGCCCTCCGTGGACTCGCGCAACCATTACCCTTCGTGGGTGGAGCCCTCCGTGGACTCGCGCAACCGTTACCCTTCGTGGGTTGAAGTCTCCATCAACGTGGATGTAGGATAGCACCACCTATCCGAACCACGGGAAAAACATCCGTGTCTCCAATTGCGTTTGAATTCTCCAAACCCTTCCCCTTACATTCTTGCAAGTTGCATGCTTTACATTCCGCTGCTCATATACTCTTTGCATGCTTGCTTGATATGTATTGTGTATGTTGAAATTGTGCCTAAAACTCCACTCAAACCAAAAAGGCCTAAAAATTGCAACTTTAGCACTAAGTGTCTAATCACCCCCCCCTCTAGACACATCTACTTCTAGATCCTACAAGTGGTATCAGAGCTTTGGTGTCCATTGCCTTGGTTTAATCACCATTGCAGGAAGATGGATGTGTCTACCTTAGGGAGTCTTAGACATAGAGTGCCTATTCTTGATGGAGAGTATTTTCATGAGTGGAAAAATGAGATGCTTGTAATTTTCAATCAATATCATTTGAACAAGTATATTGCTAGCCCTTGTTCACCTCATATTGATCCTTTGCATCCTACCCTAGATGAAGATATTGACATGATTCGCAATCTTAGAACTATTGAGCTCATCATTAGAGGATTGCCCAAAAATTTGATTGCTAGTTTGCCTACTCTTAATTGTGCCTATACTATATGGAAATTTCTTGAGGAACAATTTCCTGATCATTCCTTGAAAACTTTGGATGAAATTCTCCATAAATCTATTGCCTTGAGTAAGATGAACTCTAGTGATCCTAGTTTTGGTAATTGTCTATTTGAACTTACCAATCTTAAGCATGCTAAAGGAGATGTTGGAATCATTAGTGATATCATATTCGAAGCTATAAGAATTCATAAAATTGACCACTTTGATGATCATTTATCTAATGAATTACCCTCTCTAGGAAATGATGAGTCAGAAGATCATGATGAACATGGATACTATGATGATGATGATGATAGTGACTTCGATCTTGATGATGCAATGAGACATTTTGGTCTTATGGCAAATCTTCGGGGATATGAATTAGGAGGAAAGGAATGGGTTCTTGATAGTGGATGTACTGATCATATGATCGGAGATGAAGAGATGTTTCGTGAGCTTGCCGAAAATGACGGCCCTCAAAAATATGTCACCTTTGGTGATAATTCAAAGGGTAAAGTGGTTGGCCTTGGTAAGGTGGCCATCTCACATGATAGTTCCATTCAAAATGTCATGCTCGTTGAATCTCTCGGCTACAACTTACTTTCAGTATCTAGACTTGCTGATTTCGGTTTGAATGTCCTATTTACTGAGGTAGATTGCCAAGTATTTCGTCGAGACAATCATAAAATGGTCTTTACGGGTATGCGTAGAGGTGATCTTTACATTGTCGATTTCTCTAAAAAGGCACAACCTAAAACTTGCTTTGTTGCTAAATCCTCAAAAGGTTGGTTGTGGCATAGATGACTAGGTCACGTTGGCATGAGAAACCTTGACAAGCTTATTAAAGGAAATCATATCCTTGGAGTTAACGATGTCATATTTGATAAGGATAGACTTTGTAGTGCTTGTCAAGCAGGTAAACAGGTTGGAGGAAGGCATCCCGTGAAGAACATCATGACCATAAGAAGGCCACTCGAGCTACTTCATATGGATCTTTTTGGTCCCAACGCCTACAAGAGTCTCGGTGGAAATTCTTTTGGTCTAGTTATAGTTGATGATTTTTAAGATTTACGTGGGTGTTCTTTCTTAATGACAAGTCACAGGTCCAGAAGATCTTCAGAAACTTCGCTAGGAAGGCCCAAAATCAGTTTGACGTGAAGATCAAGAAGGTTCGGAGTGACAACGGAATGGAGTTCAAGAACGCAAATGTGGACACCTTTCTTGACGAAGAAGGGATTTCACACGAGTTCTCGGCTACGTACACACCTCAACAAAATGGAGTTGTTGAGAGGAAGAACCGGACGCTCATCGAAATGGCAAGAACGATGCTTGATGAATACAAGACGCCGAAGCACTTTTGGGCAGAAGCGGTTGAGACAGCTTGTCACGCAACAAATCGCTTATATCTTCACAAGCTACTCGGCAAGACGGCATATGAGCTTCTCACCGGTAACAAACCCCAAGTTGGATACTTTCGAGTATTCGGCTCAAAGTGCTACATTCTTGATAAGCATCGTCGTTCAAAGTTTTCTCCTAAATCTCATGAAGGTTTTCTACTTGGTTATGGCTCAAACTCTCACACTTACCGTGTCTACAACAATTTCACCCGAAAGGTTAAAGAGACGGTAGATGTGAAGTTTGATGAATCTAATGGCTCGCAAGTAGAGCAATTGCCAATTGATGTAGGAGACAAAGACCCTTCAGAAGCAATCCAAGACTTGTCCATTGGCAAAATTCGTCCAACGGAGGTGAAGGAGAGTACTTCATCCGTCCAAGTGGAAGCTTCTACTTCATGACAAGGTGAACCAAGAATCGACACGGAAGCATCCACAAGTGGGACACACCAAGATGAACAAGACAAGGAAATGCATCAAGACGAACATCAACAACCTCTTTCTCCACCACGACAAGAGAACGACGACGTCAACAATGAAGAAGGCCAAGAAGAAGAACAAGATGAAGAAGATGTTCAACGAAGACCCAAGCAAAAGCTCTCACGAGTTCGAGCAAGAATTGCCAAAGATCATCCCGTCGAGCAAATCCTCAATGATATACAAACCGGGAGAATCACTCGCTCAAAAACTCGTTTAGCTAACTTTTGTGAAAACTATTCATTCATCTCTAGAGTTGAACCTATGAAGGTTGAAGAAGCATTGGAAGATCCGGATTGGATAAACGCTATGCATGAAGAGCTACACAATTTTGAGAGAAACCAAGTTTGGACATTGGTTGAGAAGCCCGACAACAACCACAACATCATTGGTACCAAATGGGTGTTTTGCAACAAGCAAGATGAAGATGGACAAGTGGTTCGCAACAAAGCACGTCTCATCGCCCAAGGGTACACACAAGTCGAAGGTATGGACTATGGTGAGACATATGCTCCCGTTGTTAGACTTGAGTCCATTCGCATCTTACTTGCCTATGCTAATCACCATAATATCACCTTGTACCAAATGGACATTAAAAGTGCTTTTCTAAATGGTGAAATAGAGGATGAAGTTTATGTCAAACAACCTCCCGGCTTTATCAATCCTAAGAAACCAAATCATGTTTACAAACTTCACAAAGCTCTTTATGGTCTTAAACAAGCTCCTAGAGCATGGTATAAATGCTTGACCAAGTTCCTTATTACAAGTGGTTTTGAAATTGGTAAAATTGATTCTACTCTTTTTACTAAAAGGGTTAATGGAGAACTATTTGTATGCCAAATTTATGTCGATGATATCATATTTGGTTCAACTAACCCTCTCTTTACTGAAAAGTTTGGAAAGCTAATGTCAGAGAAGTTTGAGATGTCTATGATGAGTGAACTCAAATTCTTTCTTGGTTTGCAAATCAAGCAAACTAAGGAAGGTACATTTGTCTCTCAAACAAATTACACCAAGGACTTATTCAAGAAGTTCAATATGCAAGAATGCAAAGGTATGTCTACACCCATGCCTACTAGTGGACATAATGATTTAACCAAAGATGGTTAACCGGTTGATCAAAAGGTTTATCGCTCTATGATTGGTTCATTGTTATACCTATGTGCTTCACGTCCCGATATTATGCTAAGTGTGTGCATGTGTGCACGATATCAAGCTGCTCCTAAAGAATGTCATCTTAAGGCTGTGAAAAGGATAGTGAGATATTTAATCCATACACCAAAATTTGGCATTTGGTATCCTAAGAGGTCTTCTTTTGATCTTGTTGGCTATTCCGACTCGGATTATGCCGGAGACAAGGTTGATAGAAAGTCCACTTCGGGTACTTGTCAATTTCTTGGTAGATCTCTTGTGTCTTGGTCTTCCAAGAAACAAAACTTGGTATCCTTATCCACCGCCGAAGCGGAATACATTGCCGCTGGTTCATGTTGTGCTCAATTACTTTGGATGACCCAAACTCTTAAAGATTATGGGATTTATGTGAAACATGTTCCACTGCTTTGTGACAATGAAAGTGCTATCAAAATTGGTCATAATCCTGTACAACATTCTCGAACTAAGCATATTGAAGTTCGTCATCATTTCATTCGAGATCATGTTGCTAAGGGTGACATTAATCTTAAGCACGTTCACACCGATAAGCAATTAGCGGATATATTTACTAAACCTCTTGATGAGAAAGTATTTTGCAGGTTGAGAGGTGAATTGAACATCATTGATGCTTCGAACTTGGAGTAGAAACTCCATTGGATACATGCAAGACATGAGCTTATGACTAATCCATGATATATCTCTTATGATGACTAACCCATGTAGGTGCTTGGTTGAATCTAATTCCATGAGATTGCGACTCACTCACATATTGAGCAATCTCTACATCACCAAGTCTCTACACAATGGCGGTTGAAGACAAGGAAGCACAAAACCATTCAAACATATCCTTTGACAAATTCTATGTTGAGCTTCATGATTGTCATTTTTTGATACACAAGTGCTCTTCCTTGCAAGAACTAACCCATGTAGGTAGATGAACTCAAACTCCAAGTGGTACTCTCAACTCTTGATGAGCTACATCAACCTTGAGCACCCACACAAGTTCAACTACATGATCAAGAACCACACCACAACCCAAGGTATGTTATTCGATCTTAGAGAAGCTTTACTCCAAGACATGAGTCAAAGCAACTCAACAAGATGTGAATACATCAAGATGCTTAAACGAAAAATGGTAACCCCATTTTGAGCTTAAACGATGAGTATGACCTATGATCAAGTGTTCTCACTTGACTCCTAAGTCAATATACTCTAACATAGGTGACTATGTCACCGCCCAACTCTAGATGAAGTTCTCTTGTGTTCTTTTTGTATGTATCTCATGCATGTTTACTTTCTTTCTCTTTTTCAAAAACAAAAAAACTCCATCTAGATTTTTCAGTCTCTTCTCTTTTCTTTCTGTTTATGTTCTGCATTTTCTGCATTTAATTCCTTGCAAATCCTTCAGGTAATTCATTGCAAATCTTTGTGAGATCCTACATGTCTAGTGAGCTGAGGTGACAAGTGTTTTTCTCTGTGTGAACTCGGTTTCACCGACTTGTAATTTTCGGTCCAACCGAATCTTTTCGGTGCCACCGAAACATTCCACTCGGCGCCACCAACTTCGCAACAGGAAAAACAGTTTGCCACTTGTTCTATATTTCTTCTGATCCAGCTCTACTCAATGAATCTTGTCCTCTATAAGCATCACAGTTTTATCCATTGCTTTGTGCTGAGTCTCAAGGACCAAACCTATACGACGGATTCCAGAAAGCCCTTCTTGGAAATTGATGTCAAAGGGGGAGAGAGAGAGATCACATCAAAGCTTGTAGGAGAGAGAGATCACATCAAGGGAGAGAGAAAGTCTCAAGGAACAAACCTACAAGAGAGAAAGTATTAAGGGGGAGAGAGAGACTTCCAGGGGGAGAGAATACTCAAGGATCCCAGATGTCCCAGATGCTTGATGCTTGATGTTCAAGAGGAGAGATGTCACATGTCTTTTTAGGGGGGAAAGACATGTTCATTTGTATCTTTCAGCTCTGATTTGCTATTCCTTATCTTCTCCCAATATCCCATGTAAGATTCTGGGGGAGCAAGACACGTAAGGGAAAGAAATCAGTCAAATTCATTGCATATCTTTATTCTTGGGGACATGTTGAATCCAATGTGGTACCTTGTACTCACTCTCTACATGTCATCCCAATCTTGGTATTCTTGTGGTTTCTTTTGTTTGCTCTGGCTAGTGGATGTACCTGTGTTATCTAACTTTGTTTGTGCAGGTTCATTCCATCCTAAGGCAACTCAAGACCACAAGGTAAGTATATGCATCAAAATCATGAGTATGAGGAGTTCTTGCTTATGTACATACTGTTTGCAAGAAGGACTCATGAGCATGAAGTTATTTTCCTTGATAATCTTTTGCTCTGATGCATATGGCCAAGATACATGTAACACATTGCCTACTCTGTCATGGTTATGCTCTCACATGCCTCTATATTTCATATTTACATGAGTGCATACATGTAGGGGGAGCCTATGCTTGTTACATGTCCTTCCAAAGCTTTACTTGCTGTTCTTTATATCTTTATCTAAAGCTTTGATGTATGTTGCCATCAATTACCAAAAAGGGGGAGATTGAAAGCACAAGTGCGCCCTAGGTGATTTTGATAATTGATGACAACATATCTCTTATTGGACTAACATTTCTATCTAGCATGTTTCAGATAAGTTCAACAATGGAGTGGCATGGACTAAAGGTTGTGGGAACTCCTTCAAGATGCTAAGGACAAAGGATTGGCTAAAGCTTCAAGCTCAAGACTCTTCATTTTACATTTTAGTGATCCAAGATCACATTGAGTCCATAGGAAAAGCCAATACTATCAAGGAGGGATGAGGTGTTGCTTAATGAGCCTCTTGCTTCATGTGCTTAATGATATGCTCCGAAATCCTCAACTACTTTCCCATATCCACATATGACCTAAACCCTAAGCCAAACTCGGTCCTACCGATTCTTTCTATCCGGCGCCACCGAGTTTCACTTGTCATAAGCCACTGCCAAACCCTAGCAATTCGGTTCTACCGATAGGGGTCTCGGTCTCACCGAGATGGGATTGCAAACTCTCTGTTTCCCTTTCGTAACTTTTCAGTCTCACTGAAAGAGCGAATCGGTCCCACCGAGATTGCAATGTAAACTCTCTATTTCCCTTTTGTAACTTTTCGGTCTCACCGAAAGAGCAAATCGGTCCCACCGAGTTTACCTGACCAACTCTCTGGTTAGCTTATTACCAAACTCGGTCTCACCGAGTTTGTGTAATTGGTCTCACCGAGATTACATTATGCCCAAACCCTAACCATATCGGTCCTACCGAGTTGCATGTCAGTCCCACCGAAAATCTCTAACGGTCACTAGGTTTACCTTTTCGGTCCGACCGAGTTTGTTGATTCGGTCCCACCGAGATTGGAAAACTGTGTGTAACGGTTGGATTTTGTGTGGAGGCTATATATACCCCTCCACCTCCTCTTCATTCGTAGAGAGAGCCATCAGAACACATACACAATTCCAACTCATATGTTCTGAGAGAGAACCACCTACTCATGTGTTGAGACCAAGATATTCCATTCCTACCATATGAATCTTGATCTCTAGCCTTCCCCAAGTTGCTTTCCACTCAAATCTTCTTTCCACAAAATCCAAATCCTATGAGAGAGAGTTGAGTGTTGGGGAGACTATCATTTGAAGCACAAGAGCAAGGAGTTCATTACCTACACACCATTTGTTACTTCTTGGAGAGTGGTGTCTCCTAGATTGGCTAGGTGTTACTTGGGAGCCTTCGACAAGATTGTGGAGTTGAACCAAGGAGTTTGTAAGGGCAAGGAGATCGCCTACTTCGTGAAGATCTACCGCTAGTGAGGCAAGTTCTTCGTGGGCGATGGCCATGGTGAGATAGACAAGGTTGCTTCTTCGTGGACCCTTCGTGGGTGGTTGCTTCTTCGTGGACCCTTCATGGGTGGAGCCCTCCATGGACTTGCGCAACCATTACCCTTCGTGGGTGGAGCCCTCCGTGGACTCGCGCAACCGTTACCCTTCGTGGGTTGAAGTCTCCATCAACGTGGATGTAGGATAGCACCACCTATCTGAACCACGGGAAAAACATCCGTGTCTCCAATTGCGTTTGAATTCTCCAAACCCTTCCCCTTACATTCTTGCAAGTTGCATGCTTTACATTCCGCTGCTCATATACTCTTTGCATGCTTGCTTGATATGTATTGTGTATGTTGAAATTGTGCCTAAAACTCCACTCAAACCAAAAAGGCCTAAAAATTGCAACTTTAGCACTAAATGTCTAATCACCCCCCCCCTCTAGACACATCTACTTCTAGATCCTACAGAAGACTACCTATACTAGTGCAAAGTTGGCAAAGATATACATGACTAGAATCGTTTGTCTGCATGGAGTTCCAGGGAGCATAGTATCAGATAGAGGAACCCAATTTACCTCAAAGTTCTGGAATCAGTTGCATGAAACTTTGGGTACCAGACTGGAGTTTAGCACAACTTTCCACCCACAGACAGATGGACAGACTGAGAGAGTCAATCAGATTTTGGAGGATATGCTAAGAGCTTGTGCGCTAGATTAGGATCTAGCTGGGACGAGAATTTGCGGTATGCAGAGTTCTCTTACAACAACAACTATCAAACCAGTTTGAAGATGGCCCCTATCGAAGCCTTGTACGGAAGAAGGTGCAGGACCCCATTGTCTTGGGATGAAGTTGGAGATCGCCAGTTGTTTGGACCGGATTTGATAAAGGAGTCTGAACAGAAAGTGAAATTGATTCGTGATAGGCTCAAGGTAGCTCAATCCAGGCAGAAGAGTTATGCAGATTCTAAACGCAAGGAGACAGTTTACGAAGTCGGAGACCGAGTTTATCTTCGAGTATCACCACTTCGAGGAGTTAAGCGCTTTGGAGTTAAGGGAAAGTTAGCGCCACGTTTTGTAGGCCCATACAAAGTTTTGGAGCATATGGGAGAAGTTGCCTATAAGTTGGAATTGCTCGAAGGATTGTCAGGAGTTCACGACGTGTTCCACGTATCCCAGTTGAAGAAGTGCCACACAGAGATGGCTGACATACCGCTGAGAGATACGGTACCACTGGAAGCGATTCAGTTGGATAGTGATTTGACCTATGAGGAGAAACCAGTTAAGATTTTAGAGTATGCCAGTCGAGTCACCCGCAGTAAGGTTATCAAGTTTTGCAAGGTGCAGTGGAGCCACCACATGGAGGATGAAGCCACCTGGGAACGAGAGGAAGATTTGCTAAAGGACCACCCTCACCTATTTTCTAGCCAACCCGAATCTCGAGGGCGAGATTCATCTTAAGGGAGGTAGGTTTGTAACATCCCAAATTTTCAATTTGGAATGTTATACACTAGATCATCATTGCATATCATATTTATTGCATTTTGGTTGATCCTAGAAATTTCACGCAACTCAAGGACCCTCGGAGAGAGTTGGGGATTTCGTTATTTTCATATTTGAGTTTTCTCAAATTTTGAAAATAGGATCATTTGATTTTATTTATTTTATCTTCAAATATTTCTATTATAAAAATTATGAGAGAGGAATAAAATGACTTTCACAAAATAAAGAAATATTGGGGATTTAATAAAAAAATCAAATAAGATTTTATTTGGTTTTATTTGCTACTTTATTTGAATTTAGGAAAAATGCGTTTTTTTCAAAATTGCATTTAGGCCCCAAATAAATGTTCATCCTGTGCGGCTTGATTTTAGAAGCCGGGGAAAATTTATTTCGGGATTTTTGGAGTCCGTTTAGTATTCCTTTTGTTTTTTTCCGAATGTAATTATTAAAAAAAGTCCGAACCGACCTTGGGCCGTAACCGGCCAGGACTCCTCCTGTCCGGGCCTTTTTATAGCGCCCCGAGGCCCCGGCCAAGCCCAGCCGCGTCCCGCCCCAACCCTAACCCTAGCCGCCGCCGCCTCGCGCCGCCCCGCGACGCGCGGCCGCCACCGCGCCGCCCGCGCCACCGCCGCCGACATCGCCGCCCGCCGGATCCGCCGCCGGAGGTTGTCTCGCCGCCGCCAGTTTTTCTCGAAAAACCGTTCGGTTTTCCGACGGTTTTGTTCATTTTTTAGTTTCGGTTTTTTTATAGATCGGGTTTTCCGGTTTATTTAATTAGCGAGCGTTCGTTCTTTCTAACGAACGTTCGTCGTTTTTTTTCTCGGATTAAATCCACGATTTTTCAGATCGCGATTTCTGATCCGATTTTCGTTTTAGTCTAACTTTTCGCTCGTTTATCGGAATCAGGCGATTCAAGCGCCTGGAGTTTCGTCTCGAAACCCTTTTTCCGTTAAACAACTCAAACAAGTTTTTGCCACTGTAAAAATTGCCCTAGATCCAGAATAGTAAATGAAGCCTGTTTCTTTTGCCGTTTGTCTTTCGTTGATTCGCTCGATTTGATTCTTTTTGCCAACCGGAGTTCTTAAGTTGAACTTTCTGGTTAGATCTCTTATTTGAGTTTTACCTATGCATTAGTTAAGTACTTATTGTATGCTTGTTTGTTTGTGATAGAGTACCCGGAGTGCGCCGCTTGCTACTTCGAATCGCTAGGTTTCCCGGATCATCAGCAAGGCAAGTAACACTTTGATCATGCTTTCCCTCTACCCAGTTTTATTGCATTAGATCAATCCTCACACATTGCATGATTAGGATCTAATTAAATTGTGGGTTTGGGAAGTAGTTGAGGTAGTACCTATTACCTGTTATTATCAAACCTTTGGGAGTTACTTCTATGTTTGCTTATTATGCCATGCTATGCTAGTAGACATGGATTGGGTGAGTGTATCCATGACGGATGTGAGATTGTTAATTTAATGGTTTATTTAAGGTGGCAACCTAAACACACATCTGGGTGGATTGAGGCACCTGGGTATTCCAGCGATTGCCTGTTTTTCTTTTGGACCGCCACCCAGGCTCAAAAGGATCATGAGATTATTCATGCTAGAAACTTTCGTGTGCAGCCACAAGCTATTATGGGCTCTAGCATAGTTGATTAAGTTGTGCGAACTCTTACAGTGGTAGACTAGCAGATGTAGGGGAAAGTAGGTGTAACGGTCTACCCGATCGTAAGGTGCTAGCGCTTCTGAAAGACTATGTCTCGGTCATCCGTCTTCTCAAACACCATGTAGTGCGAGAAACCAAACGGAGGCGATCGAGTCTTGTGGGGAAAAGTGCGCAAACCTCTGCAGAGTGTATAAACTAATCATGATGAGCCGTGTCCCCGGTTATGGACATCTTGAGTATCTAGTACTTGGATTATCATGTGAATCTCAACATGTTACTCTAAAATTTAATTTGTTGGGTTTTGTTTAATGATGATGCTTAATTGGGATTGAGAATGCTGTCAACCATTCTCAATGTTTAACAACTACCATGATAGTTAAATAAAATTTATTCCTTTGCAGTAGGGAAAAATTGGCTTTACGAAAAACTGTAACCATAGAGCTTTCCACCAGCCAAATATGCATATAGATTAGCCTATTTCACTCCATTACTCTCTATGTGTTATTTTGCCAGCATATTCCATGTGCTGGCCCGTTTCGGGCTGCAACGTTAATGTTGCAGACTTTTCAGACGACGATTAAGGTGTTTTAGGTCGTGGTTCTATACTCAGTGATGCCGTTGGAGTTGATGGACTCACTTATCTTCCAAGCCTTCCGCTGTTATCGTTATTAGATGGCCTTAAGCCATATTTATTGTAATAAGTTCTCTTTGGAGACACTCGATGTAATAAGTGTGTGATTGCTACTCTATTATAAATCCTTCAAGTACTGTGTGGTGTCAGCATTACTGATCCAGTGATGACACCTGAGCACAAAGATTAGACCGTTTGATGTCTGGTCGCTACAATCCATCATTGATCCAATGCCTACGAGCTTTTCATATATTGTTCTTTGCTTCTTTACTTTTCCGTTGTTGCTATTACAATCACTATAAAACCAAAAATATTACTTTTGCTACCGTTACCACTACTATCATATTACTTTGCTACTAAATACCTTGCTGCAGATATTAAGTTTCCAGGTGTGGTTGAATTGACAACTCAGCTGCTAATACTTGAGAATATTCTTTGGCTCCCCATGTGTCGAATCAATAAATTTGGGTTGAATACTCTACCCTCGAAAACTGTTGTGACCCCCTATACTTGTGGGTTATCAAGACTATTTTCTGGCGCTGTTGCCGGGGAACATAGCTCTATTCTTTGAGTCACTTGGGATTTATATCTGCTTATCACTATGAAGACCTTGAAAAATCAAAGAACCAAGATTTTTTCCCTCAACTACGAGGGGAGGTAAGGAATTGCCATCTAGCTTTGCACTTGATTCACCTTCTGTTTTGAGTAAACTTGCGACACCTACTCCTACTATTGATTCCGATAGGTCGGATGTTATTGATGATGCCACTTCTGCTTTGCATGATACTTATGATGAAACTACTTCTATGCTTGATAATACTGTGCCATGATAACCCACAAGTATAGGGGATCGCAACAATTTTCGAGGGTAGAGTATTCAACCCGAGTTTATTGATTCGACACAAGGGGAGCCAAAGAATATTCTCAAGCATTAGCAGCTGAGTTGTCAATTCAACCACACTTGGAAACTTAATATCTGCAGCAAAGTATTTAGTAGCAAAGTAATATGATAGTAGTGGTAACGGTAGTAGAAGGTAACGATAGCAAAAGTAATATTTTGGGTGTTTTGTAGTGATGATAACAATAGCAACGGAAAAGTAAATAAGCGAAGAACAATATATGGAAAGCTCGTAGGCAATGGATCGGTGATAGAGAATTATGCTGGATGCGGTTCATCATGTAACAGTCATAACCTAGGGTGACACAGAACTAGCTCCAATTCATCAATGTAATGTAGGCATGTATTCCGAATATAGTCATACATGCTTATGGAAAAGAACTTGCATGACATCTTTTGTCCTACCCTCCCGTGGCAGCGGGGTCCTATTGGAAACTAAGGGATATTAAGGCCTCCTTTTAATAGAGTACCGGACCAAAGCATTAGCACATAGTGAATACATGAACTCCTCAAACTACGGTCATCACCGGGAGTGGTCCCGATTACTGTCACTTCGGGGTTGCCGGATCATAACACATAGTAGGTGATTATAGACTTGCAAGATAGGATCAAGAACTCTCATATATTGATGAAAACATAATAGGTTCAGATCTGAAATCATGGCACCCGGGCCCTAGTGACAAGCATTAAGCATAAGAAAATCATAGCAACATCAATCTCAGAACATAGTGGATACTAGGGATCAAACCCTAACAAAACTAACTCGATTACATGATAAATCTCATCCAACCCATCACCGTCCAGCAAACCTACGATGGAATTACTCACGCACGGCGGTGAGCATCATGAAATTGGTGATGGAGGATGGCCGGTGATGACGATGGCGACGGATTCCCCTCTCCGGAGCCCCGAACGGACTCCAGATCAGCCCTCCCGAGAGAGTTTAGGGCTTGGCGGCGGCTCCGTATCATAAAACGCGATGAATCCTTCTCCCTAGTTTTTTTCTCCCCTAAAGTGAACATATGGAGTCAAGGTTGATGTTGGTGGAGCGTCAGGGGGCCCACGAGGCACGGGGGCGCGCCGGGGGGGGGGGGGGTAGGGCGCGCCCCCACCCTCGTGGATAGGTGGAGGCCCCCCTGACGTGGATCTTCCTTCCAATATTTTTTATATATTCCAAAAGAATTCTCCGTTGATTTTCATGTCATTCCGAGAACTTTTATTTCTGCACAAAAATAACACCATGGTAATTCTGCTGAAAACAGCGTTAGTACGGGTTTGTTCCATTCAAATCATGCAAGTTAGAGTCCAAAACAAGGGCAAAAGTGTTTGGAAAAGTAGATACGATGGAGACATATCAACTCCCCCAAGCTTAAACCTTTGCTTGTCCTCAAGCAATTTAGTTGATAAACTGAAAGTGATAAAGAAAAACTTTTACAAACTCTGTTTGCATCTTGTTGTTGTAAATATGTAAAGCCAGCATTCAAGTTTTCAGCAAAGATTATGAACTAACCATATTCACAATAACACTTAGGTCTCATGCTTACTCATATCAATGACATAATCAAGTAGCGAGCAATAATAATAAATCTCGGATGACAACACTTTCTCAAAACAATCATGATATGATATAACAGGATGGTATCTCGCTAGCCCTTTCTGAGACCGCAAAACATAAATGCAGAGCACCTTTAAAGATCAAGGACTGACTAAACATTGTAATTCATGGTAAAAGAGATCTAGTCAAGTCATACTCAATGTAAACTAACAGTAATGGATGCAAATGACAGCGGTGCTCTCCAACCGGTGCTTTTTAATAAGAGGATGATGACTTAGCATAAAAGTAAATAGATAGGCCCTTCGCAGAGGGAAGCATGGATTTTTAGAGGTGCCAGAGCTCGGTTTTGAAATAGATGTGAATAATATTTTGAGCAGTATACTTTCATTGTCAACATAACAACTGAGAGATGGCGATATCTTCCATGCTACACACATTATAGGCGGTTCCCAAACAGAATGGTAAAGTTTATACTCCCCCTCCACCAACAAACATCAATACATGGCTTGCTCGAAACAACGAGTGCCTCCAACTAACAACAGTCCCGGGGGAGTTTTGTTTGCAATTATTTTGATTTGATTTTCATAAAGCATGGGACTGGGCATCCCGGTGACCAGTCATTTTCTCGTGAGTGAGGAGCGGAGTCCACTCCTCTTGAGAATAACCCGCCTAACATGGAAGATACGGACAACCCTAGTTGATAGATGAGCTATTCGAGCATACAAAACAGAATGTTTATTTGAAGGTTTAGAGTTTGGCACATACAAATTTACTTGGAATGGCAGGTAGATACCGTATATAGGTAGGTATGGTGGACTCATATGGAACAACTTTGGGGTTTATGGAATTGGATGCACAAGAAGTATTCCCGCTTAGTACAGGTGAAGGCTAGCAAAAGACTCAGAAGCGACCAGCTAGAGAGCGACAACAGTCATGAACATGCATTAAAATTAATCAACACCGAATGCAAGCATGAGTAGGATATAATGCACCATGAACATAAATATCGTAGAGGCTATGTTGATTTTGTTTCAATTACATGAGTGAACATCTGCCAAGTCAAGCCACTCGAATCGTTCAAAAGAGGATACCACCCTATCATACCACATCACAACCATTTTAATAGCATGTTGGCACGCAAGGTAAACCATTATAAGCTCCTAGCTAATTAAGCATGGCATAAGCAACTGTAATCTCCAATTGTCATTGCAAACATGTTTATTCATAATAGGCTAAACCAGGAACGATGAACTAATCATATTTACAAAAACAAGAGAGGGCGAGTTCATACTAGGTTTTCTCATCTCAATAAGTTCATCATATAATCATCATTGTTGCCTTTCGCTTGCACGACCGAATAGTGTGGATAATAATAATAGTGCACGTGCATTGGACTAAGTTGGAATCTGCAAGCATTCAATTCAAGAGAGAAGACAAGGTAATATGGGCTCTTTGTTAGATCAACAATAATGCATATGAGAGCCACTCAACATTTTAATTATGGTCTTCTCCTCTCGACCCCCAAAGAACAAGAAAAGAAATAAAACTATTTACACGGGAAAGCTCCCAACAAGCAAAAGAAGAACGAGAAATATTTTTGGGTTTTCTTTTTAATTACTTCTACAAGCATGGAAAGTAAACTAATTAAAAGCTACAACTATTTTTTTTGTTTTTCTGAAGGTTTATTAAACACACAAGAAGAAAGCATAAAAAAGGAAAATAAACTAGCATGGATGATACAATGAAAAAGTATGAGCACTGACACCTAGCATGAGTGTGTGAGCATGAATGTAATGTCGGTGAGAGATACGTACTCCCCCAAGCTTAGGCTTTTGGCCTAAGTTGGTCTATGGCCACGGCTGGCCTGGCGGATATCCAAAGTAATAGTTGGGGTCATACTGTGAAGAAGCCTCGGATTGCCACTGGTTGGCAATCACCTCCGGATCCCACTGGTAACCAGACTGTCGTGGAGGATCAAATTGTGGTTCCGGCTCTGGCTCTGTAGCAGATGTAGGGTTCCGGTAGGCGTGAATGGCCACCAACGGAACAAGGTACTTGCCTGCAGATAAATCAAACAAGGAAGGAGCAGGCAAGGTAATAGTGTTAGGATGATTTTTACCAAATATTAATTTATACTTAAGCGCCTTTTCCCCATTCTTAACAATAAAATCATGTGCTACCATACTCTTATAATCTAAATAAACAGGGGGCAGCAACTTCTCTTCCTTCTCATAATGCCTAATAGTTATGTTAAAGTGTGCAGCGAGGCGCGAGGCGAAGATGCCTCCAAGGACGGGGCCCTTAGTATGGTTAATATTTAACCGCTTTGCAACAATAGCGCCCATACTGAATGTGTCATCACGAAATAAGGCATGGCACAAAATAACAATATCAGGGGCACTCGGGTTTCCACAGTTTCCGCACCCAATTAAGCATCTACTAGCAAATATAGCAAAGTAACATAGAACAAGAAAGTGTATGCTAGTAATTCGTGCGTCGGAAACCTTCCTCGTTTCCACTACAGTAATGGTATCAATAAACCCATCCATATCATCACGATGTGGTTCCTCTATGCTGCCCTTGAAAGGGATCAAACAAACCCGACAAAAATCACGAAGTGACATCTCCTTATGCTCATCACAAATAAATAAAATTCAACTGTAGGTGGTGAGCTCTTAGCATGGAAATGAAAGTTTTGCACAAATATATTGGTGAGTAAGAGATACTGTTCGCGTTGGTCCTGGAGGAAGGCGGTGAGGCCTGCATTCTCAGCCAGTTCATAGAAATCATCATAAATCCCGGCTGCTCTCAAGAAATGATCACAAGGCCATTCACATGGCCGAACACCCGCGGTGCGAGGAAGATTATATTTGGGCCTCTTATCCTCCTCACTTTGCTTATACTTCGAGCTTCGGCTCGATGAGCCCCTCAAAAATCTCTTCATATTTTTCTGGAAATTTCTGAAATTTTTAGTAACTTCAAAATAAAAGTGAACCAAACTCAACAAAATTCAAAACCTCCAAAAATAATCGATGGAATTTTTCCAATAGAGTTTATACTATGAACTTGAGGTTGCTTCCTCGGAAAGTGTACCGTATGCTCATTGCCATTAACATGAAAAGTGACATTGCCTTTGGTGCAATCAATAACAGCGCCTACAGTATTCAAAAAGGGTCTTCGAGGAATAATAGACATACTATCATCCTCGGGAATATCAAGGATAACAAAGTCCGTTAAAATAGTAACATTTGCAACCACAACATGCACATCCTCACAAATACTGACAGGTATAGCAGCTGATTTATCAGCCATTTGCAAAGATATTTTAGTAGGTGTAAACTTATTCAAATCAAGTCTACTATATAAAGAGAGAGTCATAACACTAACACCGGCTCCAAGATCACATAAAGCAGTTTTAACATAGTTTCTTTTAATGGAGCATGGTATAGTTGGTACTCCTGGATCTCCAAGTTTCTTCGGAATTCCGCCCTTAAAAGTATAATTAGCAAGCATGGTGGAAATTTCAGCTTCCGGTATCTTTCTTTTATTTGTAACAACTTCTTTCATATACTTAGCATAAGGATTCATTTTGAGCATATCAGTCAAACGCATATGCAAGAAGATAGGTCTAATCATTTCAGCAAAGCGCTCAAAATTGTCATCATCCTTTTTCTTGGATGGTTTAGGAGGAAAAGGCATGGGTTTATGAGTGGTAACCATAGAAGCATGTTTACTAATAAGTTTTAGTTCACCTTTAACATTAGCCATATAATCACTCAAGTGTTCAATCATATAAGCATTGCGTTTTAATTCTCTACCGAAATAAGCATTGAAGTCTTCTTGCTTAACCATAAAGTTATCAAACTCATCCAAACATTGGCTAGCAAACTTAGTAGGAGGGATTTCAGCTTTATCATATCTATAGAGAGAATTTACCTTTACTACCTGTGTCGGGTTATCAAGACCATGTACTTCTTCAACAGGCGGTAAATTAAGACCATGTATTTCTTCAATAGGAGGTAGATTCTTAACATCTTTAGCTTTAATACCTTTTTCTTTCATAGATTTCTTTGCCTCTTGCATATCTTCAGGATTGAGAAATAGCATACCCCTTTTCTTCGGAGTTGGCTTAGGAGTTGGTTCAGGAATTGGATTAGGAAGTGTCCAATTATTTTCATTGGTCAACATATTATTCAATAGAATTTCAGCTTCATCTGGTGTTCTTTCCCTGAAAACACAACCAGCACAACTATCCAGGTGGTCTCTGGAAGCATCAGTTAGTTCATTATAGAAGATATCAAGTATTTCATTTTTCTTAAGAGGATGTTCAGGCAAAGCATTAACTAATTGGAGAAGCCCCCCAAGCTTGTGGGAGACTCTCTTCTTCAATTTGCACAAAATTATATATTTCCGTTAAAGCATCTTGTTTCTTATGAGCGGGGAAATATTTAGCAGAGAAGTAATAAATCATATCCTGGGGACTACACACACAACCAGGATCAAGAGAATTAAACCATATCTTAGCATCACCCTTTAATGAGAATGGAAATAATTTAAGGATATAATAATAGCGAGTTTTCTCATCATTAGTGAACATGGTGGCTATATCATTTAATTTAGTAAGATGTGCCACAACAGTTTCAGATTCATAGCCATAGAAAGGATCAGATTCAACTAAAGTAATGATCTCAGGATCAATAGAGAAATCATAATCCTTATCAGTAACAAATATAGGTGAAGTAGCATAAGCAGGATCATATTTCATTCTAGCATTCAAAGTTTTTTGTTTCAGCTTAGCTAATAATTTCTTAAGATCACTCCTATCATTGCAAGCAAGAAAGTCTCTAGCAGTTTCTTCATCCATAACATAACCTTCTGGAACAACATGCAATTCATATCTAGGGGGAGAATCTTCATCATCACTTTCATCAATATTATCAGTTTCAATAATTTCATTTTCTCTAGCCCTAGCAAGTTGTTCATCAAGAAATTCACGAAGTGGCACAATAGTATCAAGCATAGAAGTAGTTTCATCATAAGTATCATGCATAGCAGAAGTGGCATCATCAATAACATGCAACATATCAAAATTAATAGCAGAATCAGGTTTAGGTGTCGCAAGCTTACTCAAAACAGAAGGTGAATCAAGTGCAGAGCTAGATGGCAGTTCCTTACCTCCCCTCGTAGTTGAGGGATAAATATTGGTTCTTGGATCTTTCAAGTTCTTCATATTGATAAGCAGATATAAATCCCAAATGACTCAAATAATAGAGCTATGCTCCCCGGCAACGGTGCCAGAAAATAGTCTTGATAACCCACAAGTATAGGGGATCGCAACAGTTTTCGAGGGTAGAGTATTCAACGGTGCCCAAATTTATCGATTCGACACAAGGGGAGCCAAAGAATATTCTCAAGTATTTGTAGCTGAGTTGTCAATTCAACCACACCTAGAAACTTAATATATGCAGCAAACTATTTAGTAGCAAAGTAATATGATAGTAGTGGTAACGGTAGTAGAAGGTAACAGTAGCAAAAGTAATATTTTTGGTGTTTTGTAGTGATGATAACAATAGAAATTGTCGGTGGGAACGACACCTATGGGATCACAAGAATCCCTACTGTGGTTAGCGGGGCGCGGGGTCGTGAGAAGAGCGGATCAAACAGATAGCACACGGTTCGTTTATCCAGGTTCGGGCCGCGAGGATGCATAAAACCCTACTCCTGCTTTGGTGGATTGTATATCTGTGTTCTTGAGCTAGCTATGGGGCGTGAGGAGCTCCAAAAAGCCGAATCCTTCCCCTGGTCGCCTCGGGCCTCCTTTTATAGAAAAAAGGGGTTGCCACAGTGGCACACAGGAGGTGGAAAGGGTACAGTGCTGAGAGGTTATCCCTCGCATCACATGACAAGGCGCATTTAATGCATCTTACTTAGGTGTCCTTGCTTTATCGGGGACGGGGGAGAAACCTATCTCGTCCGTCGCCGCTCCTTCTTGTGTTGACACGTGCCCTAGCCAGCGACGCCTACGATGCCATGTAGGTAGGCAGGCAGCTGAGGTGGCGCAGTGGTGGGTCTTCACGAAGATCTGCATGCCGCCACGCAGGTGCCTGCCCAGCTGGTTGGGTCGGCAGCTGCATGCATGCGGTGGTGGAGGTTTAGTCGGCGTGGGCCTAATGGTGGCCCTGCGGGTGTCCTCGGTAAGGGCCTTGCCGGGGCCTCAGCAAGGGTCTTGCCGACGCGCCTGCTGTCATCCCCGGCAAGGCGCTTGCCGGGGGCCTTATGGTCTTCCTCGGCTGGAATCCCGCCAAGGGTTGTCATCTCCTTAGTGCGTATCTGATCTTGAATGTCTTCACAAAGATTTGCATGCCGCCACGGGGATGTCTCCCGAATCCTTGCCCTTTGGGGGCTGTGGACTCAAGGGTGATTTGCTCCGTAGGTGCGGGACGAGTCGCCGTGGCAAGGGTCTTGCCAGGGCTGCTAGAACTGTCCCCCGGCAAGGATCTTGCTGGGGGAGTCCGCTTCGTCCCCTTTGCTCTTTGTGGTCTTGGCCTTGGTGTCGTTCTAGTTCTCTTGAGCTTTGGTCTTACCCTGGCTCACCTCCCTTGCCTTGCTTGGTGTGGTGGTATCCGCGGCTCAGACTGCCCGTGCACAGTTATAGGGGTACAAAAAGTGTACCCCTCTTTTTGTACACCGACAGGAGCCCCCGGGCCTGGGCCACACATAAGCGCAACGCGTTGTTGGGCTAGGCCCAAAAACGGTGCGCGGGCAGGCGGGGCAGTTTTTACCGCGGTAAGATTCTTTGCGCGCTGCGCTTCCCACGATTCCCGCGCATGGCGCAGCATGAGGAGGCGCATGTGACGTGGGCGGCATGCGTGGGGTTGGTTCTTGCAGGCATGCGTCACATCGTAGTAAAGGGGCGGTTCGCGCCTTCCCCATAAACGGAGGGAGGCGTGGAGGCGCGGCCCATTTACTGAATGGGGCTGAGGCGCGGTCTTCAAGGTGTCCACTCCCCATGATCACGGGGTGGGGAGTGGTCGTCTCACCCGTCCCCTCGGTTTTGCACGTCCGCCATGTGTCTCCCATGCGCCTGGGGTGGCAAACAGTGGAGGCGGGAAACCGGGCCGTCGCTGGTTGGGGCGGCGGGTCGGTCCTGGCTCCCTGTGCCTTCCGTATCTTGATTGGCCGAGCGGGGCGGCCGAGCCCCAACCCCGATCCTTTATAAAGAGTGGGTGGGGGGGGGGGATGGCGTCCCGCATTCTTTCATCTTCTTCTTCCTTCAGCTTCTGCTCCTCCCTTCCATCCGTCATGGAGAGAGGGAATCCCGGTCCTTCAACAATGGCGGCGAGGGTCGCCGCTCGACAACGCGTCCCTCCTTCTCCTGCGCCTGCGGTGGCAGAGCCAGCCGCGAGGGGAAGGGGAAGGGGGCGAGGCCGTGGGCGAGGCCGGGGCGCTCGGGGAAGAGGAGGACGGGTTGGTGCGCCGGCCTCGCCTCCGCCAGCAGCTCCTCCTCCAATGGAGGGCCATGTTGGGGATGACCCTTGTGAGTTCTTCGTCAGGCTGCGCTGGCCGCCACGCCGTCGCCTTCGTCTCCCGACTCCATTTGCGCGGGAGATGGAGCTGGATCCGCCGGAGTCGTTGCGGCTGCACATGAGGGGCTGCGGGGTCAGTGACACGCGGGTCCGCGTCGACTTCCCTGCCCCTCACGTGATGTATCTTCATCGGGGATGGAAGACGTTTGCTCATATCCACCAATTGACGGAGGGGCTCACTCTCCATTTTAAGCTGATGGAGGGTGGCCTTCTGATAGAGGCAAAGGTGTCCCGATGTTTCGATGAGATGGTGGCTATCGTTTTCTGTGGGAGTCGACCTTGACGATCCGACTACGAATGTGTGAGATGTCGCGCCTTAGCAATCGCTAAACCAACTTCCGAGGGTTATTGACCACGCCGGAGCACGATCAACTTGACCACGAGGGTCTGTTTCCTGCGAGCAAACGAAGAACAAGCAAGAAACTGAGATTGCAATCTGGATATTGCGAATATACGATGAAAGCTTTATTGATCAAGGTGGGGTTCTGTGACGTCTTGGTCTGGTCTTTGGATACAAACGAAGTACGCGGAGTTGCAGCTATGGCAAACTTTTAATCTAAACAAAACCCAAAGCCTAAACGATGCCCTAAGGGTTGTATATATGGAGGAGAGAGGGGGAATTTCGTGGCCCTTGGTGGAGGGGTCCGAAACCAACCCTAACTCTTGTTTCCCCACACATACGAACTCTAAAAATAGCCTATACTTAAGTACTTCGAAAATACATGGGCCTGGCCCAATAATAAGGTGACGCAGCACCTAAAATAGCCTCTGGACGAAATTTATGAAGTGGCATCTTGTATATTTCGTCCCATGCTTCATGCACTCATTATGGTGCCTTCAGAGTCCTGGAATCATCACTTGTAACTCCGTTCTTGTTCCCCTTGCGCATGCCATCATCTCCATGCTTGAACTTGCTCCAAGGTTCATCTTTCTTGTCCAAGCTAGGCCCTTCATTTGTAAGCAAAACAAATGTATCCAATTTAGGCAGCATCATATTCTCATGAACATTAGAATCGTTACCAAGAAACGAAAGTACCTGATAATTCAATTGGCGTGCGCGAGCTCTAGTAATCGGTCCAGTATGTATAGCAGCAGGGGCTGTGGGTGTAACAATGGTATTGATGTCCTCATCACCTTCTCTCCGTCAAGGTCTTCGGGCTCTTTGGGACCCATGCAAGGTGCTGCGTGGAGAGCTCTTCTGATAGTGAAGACTCCTCCTCGGGCGGGAGTGACGAGGAGGACAGCGGCAGCGACGACGAGGGTAGTAGGCGGCAGGATGACGGGTCCGACTAGGTGTCGGGTGCCACTTCGTGCGGCACCGGCGACCCCATCATCCGTGTCGCCGGCTCTCTGAACTTCTCGGGGTCGTCTCCTTGGGCGGCTGGCGTTGGGAGGCTGCGGAAGAGGAAGAGGGCGGGCGGCAAGGCCGTCAAGTCGGAGTACGCGGGCACCGACGCCTTCGACGCATGCTGACGTCCTTCCGCCTCGTCTTCGAGCTCTGCTTCCGGCGCCACCATCACCATCCAGCCTTTGGACGGCCACCAAGATGTTCTCTTGGTGTCTTCTGCCACCCGTAGCTCGCCTAGGCTCTCCTTTTGTCCCTTTCGCCTCCTTGACCTGCCTCCTGAGGAGAGGGACAAGAAAGGGATTACGGGCACCTTATCTCTTTTTAGTTTGTAAGCCTTCGGGCCTTTGTTGAATTTAAAACTTGTAATCCCATCATTCATGTTTTTCATTCCCTATGGACTGTACCTGAGTGGAATGTTTTTTTAATGAAAAAGGGATGCTTGCCGGGTCATTTATTTGCGGGTGGAACCTACGACAAGGAGTAAATCCTTGATATCTTCAAGATAAACATTTCCTTGCCCGGCAATAGGCCTTGCCGTCTCCCCACTTCGCCCGACCTTCCTCACGCCTTTGGCGGAGGCAGGGATGAGGCGGGTTCAGGCTCCTTGTTTCATCCTTTCGCTGTCGCGACTACGACCAAACTTGGCCCCAGGAATGAGCCCTAGGGCCTAGAGTTGTGGGAGCATGGTAGCTTAGGGGAAAACGAGGTTTCACATACCTCAGTCCATAATGGAATGCATGATAAGGGATGAAGAACTTATCTGAAGCTGCAGTCCCTGGCAACCCTGGTTCACCGTGGGTGAATCTTTGCTCTTGCAGCCCCCGGCAATACTAGCTTGCCGGGGGCTAGATGCCGGTCTGTTCCTCTTTTTTTTCTCCCCAAGTGGTTCGACACGGATATTTGTGTGTCCTGTGAACCAAACAAGACAAAAGAAAGACAAAGAGACTCACACTCGACCTCTAAGCTAGGGGTTAGTCGCCGCTAAGCACTATCAACCCTAACCAAGGACGAGACTCGACCTAGCATGCATGCTATAACTTAGGGCGCCAGCGCTTCATTTATTTATGCTCAGGGTCTGCGCCTGGCTTTGTACAAAGGGTTACATGCGTCATCGGCAAGGCTCGTACAAAAGGTGGCTTGCCGGGGGGGCCCGGCAAGCCGCGCCTCATGGGTAAAACTTGCAAAGATGCTCAATGTTCCAGGAGTTACTCACCAAAACGGCATCTTCGGTCTCCAGGCGGACTGCGCCGGGCCTGGTGACTCGTATTACCCGATAAGGGCCTTCCCACTTTGGCGTCAACTTGTAGGAATTCTTGGCCGATTGAACGCGCCAAAGAACAAGGTCGCCTTCCTCAAAGCTTCGGGCATGAACCTTGCGGCTATGGTAGCGGCGCAAGGCTTGCTGGTAGCGCGCTGCTCTCACAGCCTCCTGAAGACGATCTTCCTCAAGGAGCGTTGCGTCATCTTGCCGCAATTGCTCTTGCTCAAGCTCTTCATAAGCGAGTACTCGAGGTGACCCGTATATCAGTTCCTTGGGGAGAACTGCTTCTGCCCCGTATACCAGGGCAAAGGGTGTCTGGCCGGTGGCTCGATTTGGTGTCGTTCTGATTGACCAAAGAACCGCCGACAATTCATCAATCCAGTGCCTTCCACTCTTGTGCAGTCTGTCAAAGGTCTTTGTCCTCAGGCCTCGTAGTACTTCAGCATTTGCCCTCTTAGCTTGACCATTGCTTCGTGGGTGAGCAACGGAAGCGAAACATACCTTGCTGCCGAGGTCTTGAATATATTGCATGAAGGTGTGGCTTGTGAACTGCGTGCCGTTGTCGGTGATAACCCTATTGGGTACACCAAAACGGCACACCAGTCCTTTGAAGAACTTGACGACTGACTGTGCTGTGACCTTCCTCACTGCTTCCACTTCTGGCCACTTTGTGAACTTGTTGATTGCAACGTACAAGTACTCAAAGCCCCCGAAGCACGGGGGAAAGGGCCCAGTATGTCGAGCCCCCAGACCGAGAAAGGCCAGGAGAGAGGAATGGTTTGAAGGGCTTGAGCTGGCTGATGAAGCTTCTTTGAATGGAACTGACACGCTTCACACCTGGTGACTAGTGTCGTCGCATCCTGGAGGGCGGTGGGCCAGAAGAAGCCTTGCCGAAACGCTTTGCCGGCAAGGGCCCTTGACCCGATGTGGGATCCACATATGCCTCCATGTATCTCCGCCAACAGCCCCAGTCCTTCCTCTCGAGGGATACACTTCAATTTCAAGCCGTTCGACCTCTTTCTGTACAGGACGTCATCGACAAACTGGTACATAGTAGAGCGACGGGCTACTTTTTCCGCTTCTTCCTGCTCCTCAGGAAGTTCCCCTGTTTGGAGGAATCGGACGGTATGCTATGCCCACGCTGGAGCCTGGGGCTCGACGGCGAGGACTAAAGGCATATCCTCCGCTATCGGAGCGGCTGTCTCCATGGCAAGAGCTTGATGCTCTGTCGGAGCTAGCCGTCCCGTGGCGGGCTCAGTGTCTCCGGCAACATCTGAAAGTGCGTTATATCGACTAGAGGGGGGGTGAATAGGCGATTTTTATGAAAGTCTTCAAAACGTGGAAGTTTCGAAGACAAACAATAGAAATAAACCTATTACCATGCAGCGGAAGGTAGACTACACTAGGCAAACCATAGTCAAGTATTCAATGGAGTGAGAGCACAATGACTAATGGCAGCAATGTAGTAAGGATCAGGTAGGAAGATATTATGAAGCCAAACAGAACACACAGTCACTCAGTGAAGACAAAAGATAGTGCAAACATATAATGACTTCACAAGGAGTAATAGTAAGTAAGGGGAAGGGAAGGATGAAACCAGTGACTCGTTGGAGACAATGATTTGTTGGACCAGTTCCAGTTGCTGTGACAACTGTACGTCTGGTTAGGGCGGCTAGGTATTTAAACCTGAGGACACACAGTCCCGGACACCCAGTCCTGAACACGCAGCTCAGGACACCCAGTCCTCACCGTATTCCCCTTGAGCTAAGGTCACACAGACCTCGCCCAATCACTCTGGTAAGTCTTCGAGGTAGACTCCCAAACCTTCACAGACTTCGTTCACCGGCGATCCACAATGTCTCTTGGATGCTCAGAACGCGACGCCTAACCGGCTGGAGGATTCACAGTCCTCAAGTGTAATAAGTCTTTAGATCACACAGACAAGAAGACTTAAGTGATGCCTAATTCTCTTTGGCTCTGGGTGGTTAGGGCTTTATCCTCGCAAGGAATTCTCTCTCAAAGGCTTCAAGGTGGGTTGCTCTCAAACGACAAAAGCCGTACACTAACTCTGAGCAGCCAACCATTTATGGTTGTAGGGGGTGGGCTATTTATAGCCACTAGGCAACCCGACCTGATTTGTCCGAAATGACCCCGGGTCACTAAGGAACTAACATGTGTTCCAACGGTCAGATTTCAAACTCACACGGCAACTTTACTTGGGCTACAAGCATAGCTGACTTGTCCAACTCTGGACAAGATTCGCTCTCACAGTCTTCACTCGAAGACATAGGTTTTGGTTAAGCATCACTTCAGTCATTCTGACTGGTTCTCTTGGACCCCACTTAACAGTACGGTGGTTCCTATGACTCAACAAAGAAGAAAAAAGAACTACGAAAGATCTAAGTCTTCGAGCTCCATAGGCTTCATGCGATGTCTTCTCTTGTCATAGTCTTCAATGTGAATATCTTCATATACCACCTTTGACATCAATGCCTTCATACATTTTTAGGGGTCATCTCTGGTAGGAAAACCGAATCAATGAGGGACTTCTACCTGTGTTATCCTGCAATTCTCACAAACACATTAGTCCCTCAACTAGGTTTGTCGTCAATACTCCAAAACCAACTAGGGGTGGCACTAGATGCACTTACAACATCCTTGCCGGCGGCTTCGGGGAGCTCGGCGGGAAAGTACTTGCCGTTGTACTTTTCGCCAACGTCAGGTTTGAAGGTGCGGTGAGTGGGCCACTGGAACTACCGCAGCTCACGGGTAAAAGCCGGACAGCCTACCTTGTAAGGTAGGCCTCCAGGGCTCTCCGGGGCCGGGTGGTTCACAGCAGGCCCTACTCGCCTGTCTGACTGGTGGCGCGCTCCGCGCCGGCGCTCGATAGTGGTTCGAGCGTCTTCATGGGCTCGTTCCCGAAGAACTTGGCGCTGGTCACAGTGGGTCCGCGGGTCAGACGATGTTATGGAGATGTCGTCGCCCGCGACGTCGCGACGAGCCGGCGTCCGTGGTACCGGATGGGGAAGAGGTGAATTCACCATGGTCGTGGCGCCGCTGGCTTTTCCGCCACTGGTCCGCGGGGCTCCATCGGAGCGTCGACCCGGGGGCCCCACCGGACTTGGTTCGTCTTTGTTGGCCACCGCAACAAGGCTTCGGATAGTGGCTCTCCATTCGTTGAGTTTCCCCGTAGTGGGAGGAAAGTCGAGGAGCAACTGCACGCGCGCCAGGGCCTCTGCTAGCGTCGGTGGCGGCGAAACCTGCACGGATCGCGACGCGCTTTGACTTCTGACCATGTCAGAAGGAGCTCTATCATGACCCCGCGGTCGCATGTCGTTTTCACCAGCGCCTCGGCGAGTGGGCAGGTCTTCTACGTCCCGGGAGTGGCGCTCGGGGCTCTTCCCGCAGTGACGCCCGGGATCTTCGGCGTGATTACACCGTTCGTCGCGCGTTGTTGGTGCCAACATGGGAGTCTTGGAGGCCCTTGCGTCGCCTTCGGGCGGGGCGGCGATGACCTTGGAAGGCCCCGCTCCACCCGCGAAGGGCTTGGCTCCGCCTTTGGATTTGGCGACGTGTGGCCCGTTACCAGGCGCGCAAACATCGCCGCCTCCCAAACTCCGGCTACTGGGATGGTGTTGGTGTTCGCGAGCAGCGCCCCGGGTCCTTTCTGCGACCGGTCCGCTGCTCGCCCGCGTCGGGACGGGCTGTCCAGCTTCCGACTGGCCAACTGCCACTGTCTTCTTCTTCTTGGGCGCCATGATGATGAAGAAGCGCCGAACTAACTGCTAAAGCCGATTCTCACAACTGCGTTCCCCTACCTGGCGCGCCAAAGATGTCGGTGGGAACGACACCTATGGGATCACAAGAATCCCTACTATGGTTAGCGGGGCGTGGGGTCGTGAGAAGAGCGGAACAAACAGATAGCACACGGTTCGTTTATCCAGGTTCGGGCCGCGAGGATGCGTAAAACCCTACTCCTTCTTTGGTGGATTGTATATCTGTGTTCTTGAGCTAGCTATGGGGAGTGAGGAGCTCCAAAAAGCCGAATCCTTCCCCTGGTCGCCACGGGCCTCCTTTTATAGAAAAAAGGGGTTGCCACAGTGGCACACAGGAGGTGGAAAGGGTACAGTGCTGCGAGGTTATCCCTCGCATCACATGACAAGGCGCATTTAATGCGTCTTGCTTAGGTGTCCTTGCTTTATCGGGGACGGGGGAGAAACCCGTCTCGTCCATCGCCGCTCCTTCTTGTGTTGACACGCGCCCTGGCCAGCGACGCCTGCGATGCCATGTAGGTAGGCAGGCAGCTGAGGTGGCGCAGTGGTGGGTATTCACGAAGATCTGCATGCCGCCACGCAGGTGCCTGCCCTGCTGGTTGGGTCGGCAGCTGCATGCATGCGGTGGTCGGCAGCTGCATGCATGCAGGTTTAGGATAGGTGGCTTCAATAGACATATCCACATCAGGCAGAAAGATCCGATGATTGCGAGCAGATGGCTGATATGAGATAGCGGAGTGAAGTTTGATCAGCCGCATTACCCATGGGGCGTAGAACTTCAAGCCAAAAAGATCAGAGCCTGATGCAGCAAGTTGGTGAATGAAGAAGTCCTGTGCATTGAAGCATTTGCCATGAAGAATATAGAAGACCAAAGTCTTCATTGCACCTTCCAGCTTGGCATGTGGAGAGTGCCCTTTGATGGGCCAGAGAGTTCGCCTTATGATGTGATAAATAGTCCTTGGCAGATACTCTAGGTCTTCAACAAAGAACTCTTTGGGATATGCAGCATCTTGGGGCAATGGCTTCATCATACTGAGCATCTGACTCATGTTAGGTTCAGGCTTCTGAAAGATGCTCTCCACAGCTTCACTGTGAAGTTGACAGCCAGATTCGTAGAGATCGCCAGGAGTGGGTAGACCAGTGAGCTCAATGATGTCAATGGCTTTGGCTTCGTGATGAACATTTCCTGTCATCCACTCCAGGACCCAAGTCTTCGGATCTCTGTTATACCCGCGGATGTGAAGTGTGGCATAGAATTGGAGCAGCAACTCTTCATTCCAATGCTCTTGGTCGGTGACGAACGGCAGCAGTCCAACCTCTTTGAAGCAATCTAGAGCTTCTTCCAGACAGGGCAGACCATCTATTGCTTCAATGTCAAGACGCTTGTGTGGGAAGATGCGACCTTGATTGTATAGAATGCAGGAGTAATAGCTTCGCTGCGGATAGCTCCAGAACCGATCAGATGATATTCTTTCCCTTGAGTAGGGGTTCCTGGAGCTATTGAAGAATGTGTTGTCTGCTCTGAAGCCATTGACATTGAAGGATCCAGGTGCTGATGCAGGACCTGGAAACCTGGGCAATCTTGGGATTGGCTTCTGTACCTGAGGCCTGTGCTCAACATGATAGTCGAACTGAGCACCGGCAGCAGGCGCAGGAACAGAAGCAGTGGGATCAGTGGCTTCGCTGACTTCTGGTGCTTGGGTTGGTGAAGGCTCCACATTAGCTTCAGCCATGACAGCGTGAGTGGCTTCATTGGTGTTGATGATGGCAGCCTCAAGATTTTCAACCTCCACTTGACGAGCTGGAGGGTCGGTTACAGTCACGTTCTCCTCGAGAACCACTTCTTGGTGGGACAGGGGAGTAGCAGCTTGTGGGGCTTCTTCTTCATCGGCTGATGTAGCCGGAATGTCTTCAGCAGCTTTAGCTTCAGACTTAGAGACTGGAGGCCTTGGTCCTTTGCGAAGCCTGCGCAACACTGGCGACGCCTGTGGAGTTGGAGTTGGCTGGGCCTCAAAGTCTTCTTCCTCTTGTGGGCGATCAGCCCATGAAGTATCCTGATCAATTGGCGTCAGAGGACGACCAATGCTGATGAGTTCGCTGTGCGTTAGCACAGGCGATGATACCTGTTGGTGCTCGAGCTGAGGAAGGACTGCATCATCTTCAACATGGTCATGGTGACCAATGTCTTCAGCAGCGATAGGATCAGCAGCTGGAAAGTCTTCAGCTTCATGAGCCTCTGTGAAAGCAGGCTCATGGACCGTCAGTTGATGTTCTTGCGGTTTAGCGTCAGGGTGAACCATGGATATGGGTTCAACAATCAAGGGCTCTGTGGGAGCAGCCTGTTCCTTCTTGGTCTTCCTCTTCTTCTTGGAGGGGGCAGTAGCAGAGGTTTCAGGATGTTTCCTCTTCCTGGCTTTAGCCTCAGCAGTCCTCGTCTTCTTCAGCTCTGAAGCGGTTGACCGGGCCTTTGGCTTCGAGCCAGTCATGCTAGTTGGGAAGACAATGGGATCTGCTTCCTGCCTTGGTGCGTTGGGTTCGGCCACAATGGGCTTCTTCTTCTGCTTAGCAGCCATCTTGGGATCAATTCCCGGACGCCCAAGGGCCTTGCGCTTCTCAGCTTCGTTGTAGCCTTGCACACAGTTGTCAGCCAGGCTCTTCATGCGCTCCCGAGAACCCTGAGCTTCTGTGCGTTTCTTGAGAAAGGCTTCTTTGAGCTCGTGCAGCATAATCTTGAAGTTTTTCACCTCTTGCATGCTGAGTTTGGCCATATGCTTCTTGAACTGAGCCTTTTCATAGTCAATCTTTTGCTTCAGTTCGATGATGCGCTGAGCGAGAGCTAGCTCTGATGCAATGGCACCATGGAAGGCGACACTGAGGCCAATGGGTAGTTGCAGATCTTCGAAGCTGATGTTTGGCGTGTCAAACCACTCATCAATGAAGTTGTGGATGATTGTCACGTCAAAGAGATGCAGATCATTGAAGATTTCTGCTTCTTCTTTGCTCTTGATGAGTTGCTCAAGAGCGTCATCTGCAAGATCTTCATCACTGGACAGATCAATGGCATCGTTGCACAGAATGGCAGCAACTATCAGCTCTTGGCCGGTGTGTGGCAGAGGCATCTTGACCTTCTGGGGCTTGGAGATGCGTGACAAATCTTCAGACTGCACACTGTCTTCAGGAGGTGCAGTTGCCAGTGGCTTCGCCCATGAGATTTTTGGTGCATAGGCAGGCTTTGAAGCTTTTGGCTGCTTCAGCTTCTTTGGCTTCAGCGCTGCAGGCGCTTCATCTGATTCAGCGTCATCTGCAGGCTCATTCACTGCTGTCCCTTGAACCACAATGTGAGTGATGAGACCTTCCAAGTTGTAGAAGGGCCCAAGAAGATTGGGTTCAGCTTCGCGAGTTCCATCGGCACGGGGAGCAGAGGGACCAGGGTTGAAATCTAATCCCAAAGACTTCTTGTTCTGCTTCACTGAGTTCTGGGCAAACTGGAAGTTGTGCTTAAACAGATTGTTGTCACGACACCATAGCAGGGACGATGGGTCAGCATCCGTAGGCTGTGGTCCACGGACCATGCAGGGATCGAAGCCTTGTTCAATGGCTTCATCTCTGGTCCTGGGTTGAAGATTTTTGTAGAGGATGTCTCCCCATGGTCGCTTGATGGCATTCTTTTCAGCATATTCCTTTGTCACAAATCTGTACTTGAACCACTGTTCAGCCCAATAGCGTCAAATCCATTGGATTCGTGTCTTGCGCTGATTGTAATCCTCTTCAAGATCTGTCTTATACAGCTCTGAGAGGTCATCGGGCAGATCTCTTGATGTTTCTCCTCGATGCTTTCTGCCACCCTTCCTTGCTGATTTCTCTGAAGCCATGAACTTTAAACTGAAAGGCTTCAATACGTTCAAAGGCTTCAAAGGTTTTCGCTTGCTGG
Organism: Triticum urartu; assembly: GCF_056163025.1. Taxonomy (NCBI): domain Eukaryota; kingdom Viridiplantae; phylum Streptophyta; class Magnoliopsida; order Poales; family Poaceae; genus Triticum; species Triticum urartu. The sequence continues at coordinate 486,136,645 of NC_141873.1, read as the reverse complement.
ACAAACAGGAACTGGCTTCGGGAGAATTTATATGATGCTGTAAGAATTCTGCAAATGAATGCAGACTATGAGAACCAAGGGATTCTCCCACGGACATGTACCTGTGACAGCATTAAGGTGCGAGGGAAGGGGAAGAGGTCATATGCATTCTCAGAAGATTTTTAAGATAAATCAGTTTAGAAGACTTTGACCTCATCGTGTGAAGACATTCACTCATAGATAAGGAGTTGGTTCCAGATTTGTACGAATCCAGAGATCAGTATAAGTGAGGAATCTAACTACTTTGTGAAGCATAAGTGAATATACTAGGCATATTATGAGATGTAGTATGTAAGAGATCCAACTTGTGTGAACAGAAACTGCTTGTGGTAGAAAGTGACGAAGCTATAGGATCAAAGGGGCTGTAAAAAGGAAGTTTTATTTACCACACGAAGAACTGCTAGACGGAGTGGAAGAGGAGGCCGAGCAGTTCGATCGTCCGTGCCCTAACTTGGCGACAGCGGAGAAGACGATGTCCGCGGTCGGCGTGAAGACGGTGTCGGAGAGGTTGCGGCAGCGAAGCGCTTCGTCGCCGGCGTCATCGAGGGCTAGCGGTGGCGCTAGGGTTCGTGCGAGAGTGGAAGAAGAGATAATGACTGCGGTGAGGTGTGTATTTATAGGGACAGGGGTGGCTCAGTGTTATTACACAGGTGCCCCTGGCGATTCACATCTGAGGAACACATGGACATCATGCAGCATGTCGGAGGTTGTTCCACGTCCCACACATGCCTGGATTGTCGGGTGGTCGTTCCCACTTCTCCGGGTTTCAGGTGAAGGAATGAGCATTGAAAACAGACTTAATGTTTGTCTCTGTATCTTCTGCTGACAAGGACGCAGAGAAGACATTCGATAGTTTCAATAGAATGCATATGATTTGGAGAGATAGAGTTTGAGATAGAAAGCATAGAGAGGTTAGGGTCCGATCACATTCACTTAGTTCAAAAGATTCAACAAGAAGACATAGCTATAAGTGAATGTTGTAGAGGACAGAACACTAGTATATATATATATATTCAACATAGTGAAGATAATCATGAAGACATGTTGAGATTGAAGCCAAACCAAATGTGAAGACATAGCAAACGTAATGCCATGAGTGAAACACTTCAAACAGAACCTTTGGTGGTGGCGTTACCCACCGTATAGGAAGTATTAGACCCAGACACGACGCACAATTATCGTGGCGCTCCGAAGTCAAATTCCACATTAATGTATTCACACTTAGAATGTATGTCTTCATTGATTGAAGATATACTTTACTTCGTGTGTTGCACATCTAAGTCATCAATATGCATAAGTGTTAGGATGTGTGCCTGATCACAGGACATTTGAGGATTCCAAGATATTTAGCTCACACCGTAACTTGCAAAATCTCTTCTCATCCAAGGGCTTGGTGAAGATATCTGCCAATTGCTCTTCAGTGTTGACGTGTATGATATCAATATCTTCCTTCACAACATGATCTCTGAGAAAGTGATGACGAATTTCAATGTGCTTTCTCTTCGAGTGCTGAACTGGGTTGTTGGCAATCTTGATGGCGCTTTCGTTGTCGCAGTAGAGTGGCACTTGCTTCAGATGAATGCCATAGTCCTTGAGTGTTTGCTTCATCCACAGAAGCTAAGCACAGCAAGATCCAGCAGCAATGTATTCAGATTCAGCAGTGGAGAGAGATACACAGTTCTGCTTCTTTGAAGACCAACATACAATTTATCATCCCAGAAAATGACATGTGCCTGATGTAGACTTGCGATCCACCTTGTCACCAGCATAATCAGCATCCGAGAATCCAACCAGATCAAACTCTGAGCCCTTTGGATACCATAATCCTAGAGTTGGGGTGTGAGCCAAATATCAAAGAATTCGTTTCACAGCTAAGTGATGCGACTCCTTTGGTGCCGCTTGGAATCGAGCACACATGCAAACACTAAGCATAATATCTGGCCTAGATGCACATAGATAAAGCAAAGAACCAATCATGGAGCGGTATACCTTTTGATCGAACTCTTTACCATTGTCGTCGGGACCCAGATGATGTTTGGCTGGCATTGGCGTCGTGAAGCCTTTGCAGTCTTGCATACCGAACTTCTTCAGGAAATCTTTGAGAGACTTCTCTTGAGATATGAAGATGTCATTGCGTTGCTGTCGTATTTGAAGACCGAGGAAGAACTTCAGCTCTCCCATCATGGACATCTGATATTGCTCTTGCATCATATATCCAAACTCTTCACTGTACTTCTGATTGGTGCAGCCGAAGATAATGTCATCCACATATATTTGGCACACAAACAGTTCACCATCATATGTCTTCGTGAAGAGAGTGGGGTCAAGGGAACCAAGTATGAAGCCTTTGCTCTTCAGGAAGTCTTTGAGTGTGTCATACCAGGCCTGAGGGGCTTGTTTGAGGCCATACAGTGCCTTGTTGAGCTTGTATACCATGTCAGGATGTTTTGGATCTTCAAAGCCAGGCGGTTGTGCAACATACACTTCTTCTTCAATCTTGCCATTGAGAAAGGCGCTCTTCACATCCATTTGATATAGAAGTATGTTATGATGATTTGCATAGGCTAGCAGTATGCGTATGGCTTCCAGTCTAGCCACAAGAGCAAATGTTTCATCGAAGTCAATGCCTTCCACTTGAGTATATCCTTGAGCAACGAGACGAGCTTTGTTTCTGACAACTTGACCATGCTCATCTTGCTTGTTGCGGTATATCCATTTGGTACCTATTATGTTGTGCTTCCGAGGATCAGGATGCTTAACCAGTTCCCATACATTGTTCAGCTCAAACTGTTGAAGCTCTTCTTGCATAGCTTGAATCCATTCAGGTTCCATGAAGGCTTCTTCAACTTTCTTGGGTTCTGTTATTGAGACGAATGCGAAGTGCCCACAGAAGTTTTCTAGCTGAGTTGCCCTTGAACGAGTGAGCGGACCGGGTGCATTGATGCTATCAATTATTCTCTCAATCTGCACTTCATTGGCAACACGAGGATGTACAGGGCGAAGGTTTTGCTCTTGCTGATCATTGTCATTGTTAGTGGGATTGTCTTCAGGCTGAGCATTGTCTTCAGGTTGATCAGGTGCGGAGATGATAAGTTCCTCTTCAGGTTGAGCTTCAGAGGGTATGATTTCTCCGGTTCCCATAAGCTTGATTGATTCGCTGGATGGAACTTCATCTAGCACATTTGGGAGGTGCTCTCTTTGTGAAGCGTTAGTCTCATCAAACCGCACATCCACTGTTTCAACCACTTTATAATGAAAGAGATTGAAGACTCTGTAGGAGTGCGAATCCTTTCCATATCCAAGCATAAAACCCTCATGTGCTTTTGGTGCAAATTTTGAAGTGTGATGTGGATCCTTGATCCAGCACCTGGCGCCAAATACTCTGAAGTAACTGACATTTGGCTTCTTGCCAGTAAGGAGCTCATAAGATGTCTTGTTCAGAAGCTTGTGAAGATAAACACGATTGATTGTATGGCATGCAGTATCAATGGCTTCAGGCCAGAATTTTCTTGGAGTCTTGTATTCATCAAGCATCATTCGGGCCATCTCAATGAGTGTTCTGTTCTTGCGTTCGACGACGCCATTCTGCTGTGGCGTGTACGGGGCTGAGAATTCATGTGTGATGCCCAAGGTATCAAGATATGTATCAAGGCCGGTGTTCTTGAATTTAGCGCCATTGTCACTTCTGATGTGCTTTATCTTGGCGCCATAGTTGTTCATTGCTCGATTGGCGAAGCGTCTGAAGACATCCTGCACTTCAGTATTGTAGAGGATTATGTGCACCCAAGTATATTTAGAATAATCATCAACAATGACAAAGCCATAGAGACAAGCAGTAGTAGTAAGAGTTGAGTAATGAGTGGGACCGAAAAGATCCATGTGGAGCAGTTCGAAGGGTCGAGTAGTTGTCATGATTGTCTTCGAGGGATGTTTGGCCCTCGTCATCTTTCTTGCTTCACAGGCACCGCATAAGTGATCTTTCTTGAACTTGACGCCCTCGATGCCTATGACATGCTTCTTCTTTGCAAGGGTGTGGAGGTTCCTCATGCCAGCATGCCCTAGCCTCCGATGCTAGAGCCAGCATTCTGAAGCTTTTGCTAGAAGACATATGGCAAGTTGTGGTCCTGCTGAGAAATCTACCACGTACAAATCATATTTCCGATACCCTTCAAACACTAGAGACTTGTCAGATTCCATTAGTACAAGGCAGCGATATTTTCCAAATATTATGATCATGTTCAAATCGCAAAGCATTGAGACAGACATTAAGTTAAAGCCAAGGGATTCAACAAGTATGACTTTATCCATGTGTTGATCCTTTGAGATTGCAACTCTACCTAAACCCAATACCTTACTTTTACCAGTGTCAGCAAATGTGATGTGACTCTTGTCGGATGGACGTAAGGTTGATTCCATTAGAAGGCTTCTTTTGCCAGTCATGTGATTGGTACACCCACTATCAATAATCCATTCTGAAGACGCTGGTGTCGTACCCTATAGTGCAGTTAGGGGGATAGGCTTCACGAAGAGAATTGTGAAGCAAAAACATTTGACGAACCGGTGGGTTATGAAAGCTTAGATCCAGATTAGGACTGATAGGGAGAGTAGCAAGCGATTCAGGAACGAAGTACATAATAAGACCATTCGGGCATTTGATCTTGCGCCCTACAAGATGTTTAAGGTCCCTAGCAATAGCGTCAGATGATTTTGGTTTTCTGCTGGAGACCCTTCCCTGCAAAAGAGAGTTAAGCTTTCTTAGCCACCCACATCTTCAAGGGTGGCTTAGAAGCAATAAGTCTAAGTGCAGCATCTGAGAACTTTGGCTTTGGAGCCCTCGCAAACAGTCTTGCAGGTGGACAATAGTACTCATAAGAATAAGCAGAATAGTTCTTGGTCTTATGAACGTGGTGGTTTGATGAACCACGCTCATATTCATAGGCCTGAGTATGGTTTCCCTGCAAAACATTTGCGTTAGTGCGACTCAGGTGAGTCCTCTGTCTGTATGAAGCCTTTGGGCCGTATGAAGCCTATGGTATGGGGTTTGTCTTCTTCACCCGTGGTGTCATGATGACATTCATAGGAAGATTTTCCAAACACTTTTTCGGCACCCAGATCTTCTTCATAGGCGGTCCATTCCTGCAGTTAGTACCAATGTACCTGGCAAACACTTCACCATTCTGATTCTTAAACAGTTTATAGTTTGCATCAAAGGATTCATCAGTGACAATGGGGTTGGCACAAGTGAAGCCAGATAGATTTGATGGATCTGCTGAAGGTTCCTTTGCAGCAACCCATGTGGTTTTGGGGTACTTCTCAGGTTTCCAGTAAGAGCCATCAGCATTCATTTTCCTTACGAACCCAACACCCTCTTTTCTAGGGTTTCAGTTCAGGATCTGCCTTTTGAGGACATCACATAGTGTCTGATGCCCTTTGAGACTTTTGTACATCCCTGTTTCAAGCAATGTCTTCAACCTAGCATTCTCATCAGCAATAGCAGTGGTATCCTCAGCCGAGGGGTTAGTTACCACATCAACAGTTGAAGATATTGCAACAGTAGTAGCAGTAGAACATTAAGCAACAGAAGCAGCATTATCACGCTCAATGCATTTAAGACATGGTGGTTCAAATCCTTCCTGAGCGGAGCTGATCTGTTCGGCACGAAGTGACTCGTTTTCCTTTTGAAGATCTTCATGAGCCGCTCTCAATTTCTCAAGATCTTGCTTCCTTTGAAGATAATCATAGGAAAGCTTTTCATGAGTTGTTGAGAGCGTTTCATGATGACTTTCAAGTTCCTCATACTTAACGTGAAGATTTTTTATGTCTTCAATTAAGGACTCAGATCGAGTCATTTCAGCACCTAACAGATCATCGCTTCTGTCTAACAGTTTTTGAATATGTTCCATAGCTTTCTGTTGTTCAATTGAAATTTTAGCAAGTGTTTTGTAGCTGGGTTTTGAACCACAATCAGAGTCATCGTCACTAGTTGTTTGATAGTGAGTAGTGCGTGTGTTTACCTTGGCACCGCGTGCCATGAAGCAGTAGGTAGGAGCGGAGTAGTCCTTGTCATTTGCATCAGTGTCGGTGATGAAGTCATTGTCTTCAGTGTTGAAGATGGACTTGGCAACGTATGCTGTAGCCAGACTTGCGACGCCAGAATCAGACTCCACCTCCGCCTCCTCAGAAGCGGACTCCTCCTCTGAATCCATTTCCTTGCCAACAAACGCACGTGCCTTGCCAGATGAGCTCTTCTTGTGTGATGAAGACTTTAAGGAAGACTTGGAAGAAGACTTTGAGTATTTCTTCTTCTTCTTGTCGTCAGAGTCATATTCCTTGCTCTTCTTCTTCTTTTTGTTCTCATTGTCCCACTGCGGACACTCAGAGATGAAGTGGCCAGGTTTCTTGCACTTGTGACATGTTTTCTTCTTGTAGTCATGAGCAGAAGCTTCATCATTCCTTGAGCTTGATCGGGAAGACTTTCTGAAACCTTTCTTCTTGGTGAATTTTTGGAACTTCTTCACAAGCATAGCAAGTTCCCTTCCAATGTCTTCAGGATCATCCGAATTGCTGTCAGATTCTTCTTCAGATGAGGAGACAGCTTTTGCCTTCAAGGCACGAGTTCGCCCATAGTTTGGACCGTAGATATCTCTTTTCTCAGAAAGCTGAAACTCATGTGTGTTGAGCCTCTCAAGTATGTCAGACGGATCGAGTGTCTTGAAATCAGGACGTTCTTGAATCATCAGGGATAGGGTGTCAAACAAACTGTCAAGTGATCTTAGTAGTGTCTTGACGACTTCATGCTTGGTGATCTTAGTAGCGCCAAGGGCTTGAAGCTCATTCGTGATGTCAGTGAGTCAATCAAATGTGAGCTGGACATTCTCATTGTCATTTCTCTTGAAGCGGTTGAAGAGGTTGCGAAGGACACTGATTCTCTGATCTCTCTGGGTTGAGACGCCTTCGTTGACTTTGGAGAGCCAGTCCCAGACTAGCTTAGATGTTTCCAAAGCACTCACGTGGCCATATTGTCCTTTGGTCAGATGGCCACAGATGATCTTCTTGGCAGTAGAGTCCGATTGAATGAACTTCTTGACATCAGCAGCAGTGACACCTTCTCCAGCCTTGGGAACGCCGTTCTTGATGACATACCATAGGTCGACGTCAATGGCTTCAAGATGCATGCGCATCTTATTCTTCAGTAGGGATATTCAGTTCCATCGAAGACGGGGCACGTAGTGGAGACTTTAATTATCCCTGCAGTCAACATACCTAAAACTCCAGGTGGTTAAACCGAATCACACAGAACAAGGGAGTACCTTGCTCTGATAACAATTGAAAGTGCGTTATATCGACTAGAGGGGGGGTGAATAGGCGATTTTTATGAAAGTCTTCAAAACGTGGAAGTTTCGAAGACAAACAATAGAAATAAACCTATTACCATGCAGCGGAAGGTAGACTACACTAGGCAAACCATAGTTAAGTATTCAATGGAGTGAGAGCACAATGACTAATGGCAGCAATGTAGTAAGGATCAGGTAGGAAGATATTATGAAGCCAAACAGAACACACAGTCACTCAGTGAAGACAAAAGATAGTGCAAACATATAATGACTTCACAGGGAGTAATAGTAAGTAAGGGGAAGGGAAGGATGAAACCAGTGACTCGTTGGAGACAATGATTTGTTGGACCAGTTCCAGTTGCTGTGACAACTGTACGTCTGGTTAGGGCGGCTAGGTATTTAAACCTGAGGACACACAGTCCCGGACACCCAGTCCTGAACACGCAGCTCAGGACACCCAGTCCTCACCGTATTCCCCTTGAGCTAAGGTCACACAGACCTCGCCCAATCACTCTGGTAAGTCTTCGAGGTAGACTCCCAAACCTTCACAGACTTTGTTCACCGGCGATCCACAATGTCTCTTGGATGCTCAGAACGCGACGCCTAACCGGCTGGAGGATTCACAGTCCTCAAGTGTAATAAGTCTTCAGATCACACAGACAAGAAGACTTAAGTGATGCCTAATTCTCTTTGGCTCTGGGTGGTTAGGGCTTTATCCTCGCAAGGAATTTTCTCTCAAAGGCTTCGAGGTGGGTTGCTCTCAAACGACAAAAGCCGTACACTAACTCTGAGCAGCCAACCATTTATGGTTGTAGGGGGTGGGCTATTTATAGCCACTAGGAAACCCGACCTGATTTGTCCGAAATGACCCTGGGTCACTAAGGAACTGACACGTGTTCCAACGGTCAGATTTCAAACTCACACGGCAACTTTACTTGGGCTACAAGCAAAGCTGACTTGTCCGACTCTGGACAACATTCGCTCTCATAGTCTTCACTCGAAGACATAGGTTTTGGTTAAGCATCACTTCCGTCATTCTGACTGGTTCTCTTGGACCCCACTTAACAGTATGGTGGTTCCTATGACTCAACAAAGAAGAAAAAAGAACTACGAAAGATCTAAGTCTTCGAGCTCCATAGGCTTCATGCGATGTCTTCTCTTGTCATAGTCTTCAATGTGAATAACTTCATATACCACCTTTGACATCAATGTCTTCATACATTTTTAGGGGTCATCTCTGGTAGGAAAACCGAATCAATGAGGGACTTCTACCTGTGTTATCCTGCAATTCTCACAAACACATTAGTCCCTCAACTAGGTTTGTCGTCAATACTCCAAAACCAACTAGGGGTGGCACTAGACGCACTTACAACATCCTTGCCGGCGGCTTCGGGGAGCTCGGCGGGAAAGTACTTGCCGTTGTACTTTTCGCCAACGTCAGGTTTGAAGGTGCGGTGAGTGGGCCACTGGAACTGCCGCAGCAAACGGGTAAAAGCCGGACAGCCTACCTCGTAAGGTAGGCCTCCAGGGCTCTCCGGGGCCGGGTGGTTCACAACAGGCCCTGCTCGCCTGTCTGACTGGTGGCGCGCTCCGCGCCGGCGCTCGATAGTGGTTCGAGCGTCTTCATGGGCTCGTTCCCGAAGAACTTGGCGCTGGTCACAGTGGGTCCGCGGGTCAGACGATGTTATGGAGATGTCGTCGCCCGCGACGTCGTGACGAGCCGGCGTCCGCGGTACCGGATGTGGAAGAGGTGAATGCACCATGGTCGCGGCGCCGCTGGCTTTTCCGCCACTGGTCCGCGGGGCTCCATCGGAGCGTCGACCCGGGGGCCCCACCGGACTTGGTTCGTCTTTGTTGGCCACCGCAACAAGGCTTCGGATAGTGGCTCTCCATTCGTCGAGTTTCCCCGTAGTGGGAGGAAAGTCGAGGAGCAACTGCACGCGTGCCAGGGCCTCTGCTGGCGTCGGTGGCAGCGAAACCTGCACGGATCGCGACGCGCTTTGACTTCTGACCATGTCAGAAGGAGCTCTATCACGACCCCGCGGTCGCATGCCGTTTTCACCAGCGCCTCGGCGAGTGGGCAGGTCTTCTACGTCCCGGGAGTGGCGCTCGGGGCTCTTCCCGCAGTGACGCCCGGGATCTTCCGCGTGATTACGCCGTTCGTCGCGCGCTGTTGGCGCCAGCGTGGGAGTCTTGGAGGCCCTTGCGTCGCCTTCGGGCGGGGCGGCGATGACCTTGGAAGGCCCCGCTCCACCCGCGAAGGGCTTGGCTCCGCCTTTGGATTTGGCGACGTGTGGCCCGTTACCAGGCGCGCAAACATCGCCGCCTCCCAAACTCCGGCTACTGGGATGGTGTTGGTGTTCGCGAGCAGCACCCCGGGTCCTTTCTGCGACCGGTCCGCTGCTCGCCCGCGTCGGGACGGGCTGTCCAGCTTCCGACTGGCCAACCGCCACCGTCGTCTTCTTCTTGGGCGCCATGATGATGAAGAAGTGTCGAACTAACTGCTAAAGCCGATTCTCACAACTGTGTTCCCCTACCTGGCGTGCCAAAGATGTCGGTGGGAACGACACCTATGGGATCACAAGAATCCCTACTATGGTTAGCAGGGCGTGGGGTCGTGAGAAGAGCGGATCAAACAGATAGCACACGGTTCATTTATCCAGGTTCGGGCCGCGAGGATGCGTAAAACCCTACTCCTGCTTTGGTGGATTGTATATCTGTGTTCTTGAGCTAGCTATTGGGCGTGAGGAGCTCCAAAAAGCTGAATCCTTCCCCTGGTCGCCACGGGCCTCCTTTTATAGAAAAAAGGGGTTGCCACAGTGGCACACAGGAGGTGTAAAGGGTACAGTGCTGCGAGGTTATCCCTCGCATCACATGACAAGGCGCATTTAATGCGTCTTGCTTAGGTGTCCTTGCTTTATCGGGGACGGGGGAGAAACCTGTCTCGTCCGTCGCCGCTCCTTCTTGTGTTGACACGCGCCCTGGCCAGCGACGCCTGCGATGCCATGTAGGTAGGTAGGCAGCTGAGGTGGCGCAGTGGTGGGTCTTCACGAAGATCTGCATGCCGCCACGCAGGTGCCTGCCCAGTTGGTTGGGTCAGCAGCTGCATGCATGCGGTGGTGGAGGTTTAGTCAGCGTGGGCCTGATGGTGGCCCTGCGGGTGTCCTCGTTAAGGGCCTTGTCGGGGCCCCGGCAAGGGTCTTGCCGAGGCGCCTGCTGTCATCCCCGGCAAGGCGCTTGCCGGGGGCCTTGTGGTCTTCCTCGGCTGGGATCCCGCCAAGGGTTGCCGTCTCCTTAGTGCGTATCTGATCTTGAATGTCTTCACAAAGATCTGCATGCCACCACGGGGATGTCTCCCGAATCCTTGCCCTTTGGGGGCAGTGGACTCAAGGGTGATTTGCTCCGTAGGCGCGGGACGAGTCACCACGGCAAGGGTCTTGCCAGGGCTGCTAGAACTATCCCTTGACAAGGATCTTGCCGGGGGAGTCCGCTTTGTCCCCTTTGCTCTTCATGGTCTTGGCCTTGGCGTCGTTCTAGTTCTCTTGAGCTTCGGTCTTATCCTGGCTCACCTCCCTTGCCTTGCTTGGTGTGGTGGTATCCGCGGCTCAGACTGCTCGTGCACAGTTATGGGGGTACAAAAAGTGCACCCCTCTTTTTGTACACCGACAGAAATGGAAAAGTAAATAAGCGAAGAACAATATATGGAAAGCTCGTAGGCAATGGATCGGTGATAGAGAATTATGCCGGATGCGGTTCATCATGTAACAGTCATAACCTAGGGTGACACAGAACTAGCTCCAGTTCATCAATGTAATGTAGGCATGTATTCCGAATATAGTCATACATGCTTATGGAAAAGAACTTGCATGACATCTTTTGTCCTACCCTCCCGTGGCAGCGGGGTCCTATTGGAAACTAAGGGATATTATGGCCTCCTTTTAATAGAGTACCGGACCAAAGCATTAGCACATAGTGAATACATGAACTCCTCAAACTACGGTCATCACCGGGAGTGGTCCCGATTATTGTCACTTCGGGGTTGCCGGATCATAACACATAGTAGGTGACTATAGACTTGCAAGATAGGATCAAGAACTCTCATATATTGATGAAAACATAATAGGTTTAGATCTGAAATCATGGCACTCGGGCCCTTGTGACAAGCATTAAGCATAGCAACATCAATCTCAGAACATAGTGGATACTAGGGATCAAACCCTAACAAAACTAACTCGATTACATGATAAATCTCATCCAACCCATCACCGCCCAGCAAACCTACGATGGAATTACTCACACACGGCGGTGAGCATCATGAAATTGGTGATGGAGGATGGTTGATGATGATGATGGCGATGGATTCCCCTCTTCGGAGCCCCGAACGGACTCCAGATCAGCCCTCCCGAGAGAGTTTAGGGCTTGGCGGCGGCTCCATATCTTAAAACGCGATGAATCCTTCTCCCTGGTTTTTTTCTCCCGGAAAGTTAATATATGGAGTCAGGGTTGAGGTCGGTGGAGCGTCAGGGGGCCCACGAGGCGGGGGGGGGGCGCCCAAGGGGGGTAGGGCGCGCCCCCACCCTCGTGGACAGGTCGAGGCCCCCCTGACGTGGATCTTCCTTCCAGTATTTTTTATATATTCCAAAATAATTCTCCGTTGATTTCCAGGTCATTCCGAGAACTTTTATTTTTGCACAAAAATAACACCATGGTAATTCTGCTGAAAACAGCGTCAGTCCGGGTTAGTTCCATTCAAATCATGCAAGTTAGATTCCAAAACAAGGGCAAAAGTGTTTGGAAAAGTATATACGACGGAGACGTATCATGCCACTAGGTGAATTTCTTGATGAACAACTTGCTAGGGCTAGAGAGAATGAAATTATTGAAACTGATAATATTGATGAAAGTGATGATGAAGATTCTCCCCCTAGATATGAATTGCCTGTTGTTCCTGAGGGTTACGTTATGGATGAAGAAACTGCTAGAGACTTCTTACCTTGCAATGACAGATCTGATCATGAGAAATTATTAGTTAAGCTTAAAGAAGAGTGTTTGAATGCTAGAATGAAATACGACCCTGCTTTTGCTACTTCACCTATCTTTATTTGTGATAAGGATTATGATTTCTCTGTCGATCCTGAGTTAATTACTTTGGTTGAATCTGATCCTTTTTATGGCTATGAATCTGAAACTGTTGTGGCACATCTTACTAAATTAAATGATATAGCCACCCTGTTTACACATGATGAGAAAACTCGCTATTAGTTTATCCTTAAGTTGTTTCCATTATCATTAAAGGGTGATGCTAAAACATGGTTTAATTCTCTTGATCTTGGTTGTGTGCGTAGTCCCCAGGATATGATTTATTACTTCTCTGCTAAATATTTCCCCGCTCATAAGAAACAAGTTGCCTTGAGGGAAATATACAATTTTGTGCAAATTGAAGAAGAGAGTCTCCCACAAGCTTGGGGAGGCTTCTCCGATTACATAATGCTTTGCCTGATCATCCTCTTAAGAAAAACGAAATACTTGATATCTTTTATAATGGACTAACCGATACTTCCAGAGACCACCTGGATAGTTGTGTTGGTTGTGTTTTCAGGGAAAGAACCGTTGATCAAGCTGAATTGCTATTGAATAATATGTTGACTAATGAAAATAATTGGACACTTCCTGAACCAACTCCTAAGCCAACTCCGAAGAAAAGGGGTATTCTATTTCTAAGTCCTGAAGATATGCAAGAGGCAAAGAAATCTATGAAAGAAAACGGTGTTAAAGCTGAAGATGTTAAGAATTTACCACCTATTGAAGAAATACATGGTCTTGATAACCCGACACGGGTAGTAAAGGTAAATTCTCTCTATAGATTTGATAAATGTGAAATCCCATTTACTAAGTTTGCTAGCCAATGCTTGGATGAGTTTGATGACTTTATGCTTTAACAAGAAAACTTCAATGCTTATGTTGGTAGACAATTGAAACACAATGCTGATATGCTTGAACACTTGAGTGATTATATGTCTAGAGTAAAAGGTGAACTTAAACTTATTAGTAAACATGCTTCTATGGTTACCACTCAAGTAGAACAAGTACTTCAAGCTCAGAATGATTTGCTCAATGAATTAAATAATAAGAAAAATGATAATTCTGTTAGAGTTATGACTAGAGGTGGTAAAATGACTTAGGAACCTTTGTATCCTGAGGGCCATCCTAAGAGAATTGAGCAAGATTATTAGAGAATTAATATTGATGCACCTAGTCCTTCAAGAGGAAGAAAAAGTAAAATGATAGGACTTTGCATGCTTCTAGTGAACCTGTTGTTGACACACTTGAGAATCCCAATGATATTTCTATTTCTGATGCTGAAACACAATCTGGTAATGAACATGAACCTAGTGATAATGTTAATGATGATGTTCATGTTGATGCTCAACCTGGCAATAATGATGATGTAGAAATTGAACCTGATGTTGATCTTGATAACCCACAATCAAAGAATCAATGTTATGATAAGAGAGACTTCGTTGCTAGGAAACACGGTAAAGAAAGAGAACCATGGGTTCAGAAACCCATGCCTTTTCCTCCCAAACCATCCAAGAAAAAGGATGATGAGGATTTTGAGCGCTTTGCTGAAATGATTAGACTATCTTTTTGCGTATGCGTTTGACTGATATGCTTAAAATGAACCCTTATGTTAAGTATATGAAAGATGTTGTTGCAAATAATAGAAGATACCGGAAGTTGAAATTTCCACCATGCTTGCTAATTATACTTTTAAGGGTGGAATACCAAAGAAACTAGGAGATCCAGGAGTACCGACTATACCATGCTCCATTGAAAGAAACTATGTTAAAACTGCTTTATGTGATCTTGGGGCTAGTGTTAGTGTTATGCCTCTCTCTTTATATCGTAGACTTGATTTGAATAAGTTGACACCTACTGAAATATCTTTGCAAATGGCTGACAAATCAACTGCTATACCTGTCGGTATTTGTGAGGATGTGCGTGTTGTGGTTGCAAACGTTACTATTTTAACGGACTTTGTTATTCTTGATATTCCCGAGGACGATAGTATGTCGATTATCCTTGGTAGACCCTTTTTGAATACTGTAGGGGCTGTTATTGATTGCAACAAAGGCAATGTCACTTTTCATGTTAATGGTAATGAGCATACGGTACACTTTCCGAGGAAACAACCTCAAGTCCACGGTATAAATTCTATTGGAAAATTTTCAACAATCACTATTGGAGGTTTTGAATTTCCTCTTCCTACTATCAAGAAGAAATATGATATTCTTATTGTTGGGGATGTGCATATCCCCGTTGAGGTAACCTAGTGTTATTAGAAAATTCTCCGGTTTCATGTTATTCGAAATGAGTTTGTTAACAAGACCTGATCAACCTTGTTAGTGGATTCCTTTTGATGAGCATGAGATAGAAGAATTTAGAAAGCACAACTCTCTGTACCCTCTTTTTACTTTCTGTTATTTATGTTAAATAAAACAAAACTAGTATTTTTTGTCTATTTTCTGAATTATCCTTGCAATAAAAAATACCCTGAGAATAAAAGTTCTCCAAATGCCCTGAAAATTTAATATGATTTTTCTAGAATATTTGAGAATATCTGGCACTGAGAACACACCAGGGGGACCCACCACGTGCCCACGAGGGTGGAGGGCGCGCCCTACCCCCTGGGCGCACTCCCTGCCTTGTGGACCCCACGTGGGTCCCCTCCACTTATCCTTGCACCCACACACTTCGTCTTGCTCCAGAAAAAATCATCAACCAGCTCAAACCCTAGTTCTTGCTCATCTTGCTGCCATTTTCGATCTCCTTGCTCAAAGCTCCTCTCACAAAACTGCTTTGGGGGATTGTTCTTTCGTATGTGACTCCTCCAATGGTCCAATTAGTTTTTGTTCTAGTGCTTTATTTATTGCAAATTTTTGCTGCTTAGGTGACCGTGTCTTGAGATTACATGTCAAATTTATGTGGTCAAAAGTAGTTTTAATGCATGATATAGCCTCTAGGCACTTGTAGGAGTAGTTAGTATCAATCTTGTTGAGTTTGGTTCACTTTTATTTTAAGTTACTAAAAATTTCAGAAACTTTCAGAAAAAGATGAAGAGATTTTTGAGGGGCTCATCAAGCCGAAGCTCGAAGGATAAGCAAAGTGAAGAGAACAAGAAGCCCAAGTATAATCTCCCTCGTACTGTGGAGGTTCGACCATGTGAATGGCCTTGTGATGAGTTCTTGAGAGAAGCTGGGATTCATGAAGATTTTTATCATTTGGCTGAGAATGTAGGCCTCACCGCCTTCCTCCACGACTAGCGTGAACAGTACCTCTTACTCACCAATATCTTTGTGCAAAATTTTCATTTCCATGCTAGGAGATCACCACCTTCGATGGAATTTTATTTATATGATGAGAATAAGGAGATGTCACTTTATGATTGTTGCCGGGTTTGTTTAATACCCTTTGAGGGCAGCATAGAGGAACCACATCATATTGATGTGGAGGGATTTATTGATATGATTGTTGTAGGGGAAACGAGGAAAGTTTCCGATGCGAGAATCACTAGCATACATTTTCCTGTTCTGCGTTACTTCTCAACATTTGCTAGTAGATGCTTAATTGGTCGCGGGAACTATGGAAACCTTAGTGCCCCTGATATTGTTATTTTGCGCCATGCCTTGTTTCAGGACACTACTTTCAGTTTAGGCACTATTGTTGCTAAACGGTTAAATCTTAACCGTACTAAGGGCCCCGTCCTCGGAGGCATCTTTGCCTCGCGCCTTGCTGCACACTTTAACATACCTATCAGGCATTATGAGAAAGAGGAAAAGTTGCCGCCTTCTATTGCTCTAGGTTATAAGAGTATGGTAGCACATGAGTTTATTGTTAAGGATAAGAATAAGACACTTAAATATAAATTTATGTTTAACAAAAAATATTGTGAGTTTATTACCTTGCATGCGCCCTCTTTGTTCTACATATTTTCAGGCATATACCTTGTTCTGCCGGAGGCCATTCATGCCTACCGGAGCTAGATGCCAGCTGCAGAGCCGGAGCCACCATCTGACCCTCACTGTCACTCTGTTTATCAGTGGAATCAGGAGGAGATTGCCAGCCAGTGGCAATCTGAGGACCCTTCTCAGTACGACCCCAACTACAGTTTTGATCCATGGGCATAGACCAACTTAGGCCAAAAACCTAAGCTTGGGGGAGTACGTATCTCTCACCGACATTACATTCATGTTCACACACTCATGCCGGTTGTCGGTGCTCATACTTTTTCATTGTATCATCCATGCTAGTTTAATTTTCTTTTTAAGCTTTCTTCTTGTGTGTTTGAAAAACCTTAAGAAAAACCAAAAAAATAGTTGTAGCTTTTAGTTAGTTTACTTTCCATGCATGTAGTAGTAGTAATTAAAAAGAAAACCCAAAAAGATTTCTTGTTCTTCTTTTGCTTGTTGGGAGCTTTCCCGCGTAAATAGTTTTGTTTTATTTCTTTCCTTTGGGGGTCGAGAGGAGAAGACCATAATGAAAATGTTCAGTCGCTCTTATATGCATTATTGTTGATCTAACAAAGAGCCCATATTGCCTTGTCTCCTCTCTTGAATTGAACGCTGGCAGATTCCATCTTAGTCCAATGCACGTGCACTATTATTATTATCCACACTATTCGGTCGTGAAAGTGAAAGGCAATAATGATGATATATGATGAACTGATTGAGATGAGAAAAGCTGGTATGAACTCGACCGCGCTTGTTTTTGTAAATATGATTAGTTCATCATTCCCGATTCATCCTATTATGAAAGAAACATGTTTATAATGACAATTAGAGATTGTAGTTGCTTATGCCATGATTAATTAGCTAGGAGTTTGTAATGGTTTACCTTGCGTGCCAACATGCTATTAAAACGGTTGTGATGTGGTATGATAGGGTGGTATCCTCCTTTGAACGATTCGAGTGGCTTGACTTGGCACATGTTCATGCATGTAGTTGAAACAAAATCAACATGGCCTCTACGATATTTATGTTCATGGTGCATTATATCCTCCTCATGCTTGCATTCGGTGTTGATTAATTTTAATGCATGTCCATGACTGTTGTCGCTCTCCAGCTGGTCGCTTCCCAGTCTTTTTCTAGCCTTCACTTGTACTAAGCGGGAATACTGCTTGTGCATCCAATTCCATAAACCCCAATGTTATTCCATATGAGTATCTACCTGCCGTTCCAAGTAAATTTGTATGTGCCAAACTCTAAACCTTCAAATAAACATTCTGTTTTGTATGCTCGAAAAACTCATGTATCAACTAGGGTTGTTTGTATCCTCCATGCTAGGCGGGTTATTCTCAAGAGGAGTGGACTCCGCTCCTCATTCATGAGAAAATAGCTGGTCACCGGGATGCCCAGTCCCATGCTCAAATCAAATCAAAATAATTGCAAACAAAACTCCCCCAGGATTGTTGTTAGTTGGAGGCACCCGTTGTTTCGGGCAAGCCATGGATTGATGCTACTTTGTGGTGGGGGAGTATAAACTTTACCATTCTGCTTGGGAACCGCCTATAATGTGTGTAGCATGGAAGATATCGAGATCTCTCGGTTGTTATGTTGATAATGAAAGTACACCGCTCAAAATATTATTCATCTCTATTTCAAAATCGAGCTCTGGCACCTCTACAAATCCCTGCTTCCCTCTACGAAGGGCTTATCCATTTAGTTTTATGCTGAGTCATCATCCTCTTATTAAAAAGTACTAGTTGGAGAGCACCGCTGTCATTTGCATCCATTACTGTTAGTTTACATTGAGTATGACTGTGACTAGATCTCTTTTACCATGAATTACAATGTCTAGTCAGTCCTTGATCTTTAAAGGTGCTCTGCATTTATGTTTTGCTGTCTCAGAAAGGGCTAGCGAGATACCATCTTGTTATATCATATTATGATTGTTTTGAGAAAGTGTTGTCATCCGAGATTTTTTATTATTGCTCGCTAGTTGATTATGACATTGATATGAGTAAACATGAGATCTAAATGTTATTGTGAATATGGTTAGTTCATAATCTTTGCTGAAAACCTAAATGTTGGCTTTACATATTTACAACAACAAGAGCAAACAGAGTTTGTAAAAGTTTTTCTTTATCACTTTTAGTTTATCAACTGAATTGCTTGAGGACAAGCAAAGGTTTAAGCTTGGGGGAGTTGATACGTCTCCGTCGTATCTACTTTTCCAAACACTTTTGCCCTTGTTTTGGACTCTAACTTGCATGATTTGAATGGAACTAACCCGGACTGACGTTGTTTTCAGCAGAATTGCCATGGTGTTTTTCTTGTGCAGAAATAAAAGTTCTTGGAATGACCTGAAAATCAACGGAAATTATTTTTGGAATATATAAAAAATACTGGAAGAAGAATCCACATCAGGGGGCCCACACCCTGTCCACGAGGGTGGGGCGCGCCCCCTGCCTCGTGGGCCCCTTGACGCTCCACCGACCTCAACTCCAACTCCATATATTCGTGTTCGGGGAGAAAAAAATCAAGGAGAAGGATTCATCGCGTTTTACGATACGGAGCCACCGCCAAGCCCTAAACTCTCTCGGGAGGGCTGATCTGGAGTCCGTTCGGGGCTCCGGAGAGGGGAATCCATCGCCATCGTCATCATCAACCTTCCTCCATCACCAATTTCATGATGCTCACCGTCGTGCGTGAGTAATTCCATCGTAGGCTTGTTGGACGGTGATGGGTTGGATGAGATTTATCATGTAATTGAGTTAGTTTTGTTAGGGTTTGATCCCTAGTATCCACTATGTTCTGAGATTGATGTTGCTATGACTTTGCTATGCTTAATGCTTGTCACTAGGGCTCGAATGCCATGATTTCAGATCTGAACCTATTATGTTTTCATGAATATATGTGATTTCTTGATCCTATCTTGCAAGTCTATAGTTACCTATTATGTGTTATGATCCGTTAACCCCAAAGTGACAATAATCGGGACCATTACCGGTGATGACCGTAATTTGAGGAGTTCATGTATTCACTATGTGTTAATGCTTTGGTCTGGTATTCTATTAAAAGGAGGCCTTAATATCCCTTAGTTTCCAATAGGACCCCGCTGCCATGGGAGGGTAGGACAAAAGATGTCATGCAAGTTCTTTTCCATAAGCATGTATGACTATATTCGGAATATATGCCTACATTACATTGATGAACTGGAGCTAGTTCTGTGTCACCCTATGTTATAACTGTTGCATGATCGATCGCATCCGACATAATTATCCATCATTGATCCAATGCCTACGAGCTTTTCATACATTGTTCTTCGCTTATTTACTTTTCCGTTGTTACTGTTACAATCACTATAAAAACAAAAATATTACTTTTGCTACCGTTACCACTACTATCATATTACTTTGCTACTAAATACCTTGCTGCAGATATTAAGTTTCCAAGTGTGGTTGAATTGACAACTCAGCTACTAATACTTGAGAATATTCTTTGGCTCCCCTTGTGTCGAATCAATAAATTTGGGTTGAATACTCTACCCTCGAAAACTGTTGTGATCCTCGAAAACTTATGGGTTATCAGCAGCGAGGAAGCGACGAGGCAGGAGGGCGCACCTAGGGGGCCAGGCGCGCCCCCACCCTCGTGGGCCCCTCGTAGCTCCACCGACCTACTTCTTTCGCCTATACATACTCTTATACCCTGAAACCATCGGGGAGAGCCACGAAACACCTTTTCCACCACCGCAACCTTCTGTACCTGTGAGATCCCATATTGGGGCGTTTTCCGGCACCCCGTCGGAGGGGGATTCGATCATGGAGGGCTTCTACATCAACACCATAGCCTCTCCGGTGATGTGTGAGTAGTTTACCACAGACCTTCAGGTCCATAGTTATTAGCTAGATGGCTTCTTCTCTCTCTTTGGATCTCAATACAAAGTTCCCCTCGATCTTCTTGGAGATCTATTCGATGTAATTCTTTTGCGGTGTGTTTGCCGAGATCTGATGAATTGTGGGTTTATGAACTTGATTATCTATGAATATTTTTGAATCTTCTCTGAATTCTTATATGCATGATTTTATATCTTTGCAAGTCTCTTCGAATTATCGGTTTAGTTTGGCCTACTAGATTGATCTTTCTTGCAATGGGAGAAGTGCTTAGATTTGGGTTCAATCTTGCGGTGCTCGATCCCAGTGACAGAAAGGAAAATGACATGTATTGTATTGTTGCCATCGAGGATAAAAAGATGGGGTTTATATCATATTGCTTGAGTTTATCCCTCTACATCATGTCGTCTTGCCTAATGCATTACTCTGTTCTTATGAACTTAATACTCTAGATGCATGCTGGATAGCGGTCGATGTCTGGAGTAATAGTAGTAGATGCAGAATCGTTTCGGTCTACTTGTCACAGATGTGATGCCTATATTCATGATCATTGCCTTAGATATCATCATAACTTTGCGCTTTTCTATCAATTGCTCGGCAGTAATTTGTTCACCCACTGTAATACATGCTATCTTGAGAGAAGCCACTAGTGAAACCTATGGCCCCCGGGTCTACTTTACATCATATAAGTTTCCAATCTACAATTCTAATTTACTATTTATTTTTGCAATCTTTACTTTCCAATCTATACAACAAAAATACCCAAAATATTTATCTTATTATCTTTATCAGATCTCACTTTTGCAAATGGTCTTGAAGGGATTGACAACCCCTTTATCGCGTTGGTTGCAAGGTTCTTGATTGTTTGTGCAGGTACTAGGCGACTTGCATGTAGTCTCCTACTGGATTGATACCTTGGTTCTCAAAAACTGAGGGAAATACTTACGCTACTTTGCTGCATCACCCTTTCCTCTTCAAGGAAAAACCAATGCATGCTCAAGAGGTAGCAACGGACTGCATAGTAAAGGTCCATATCACAAGTGGCAATATAAAGTGATGTTCTTTTGCATTAAGATTTCATGCATCCAACTGTAAAAACACATGACAACCTCTGCTTCCCTCTGCGAAGGGCCTATCTTTTATTTTTGTCTTATGTCTTATGCAAGAGTCGCGGTGATCTTCACCTCTCCTTTTTATACTTTATCCTTTGGCAAGCACTGTGTGTTGGAAAGATCCCGATGTGTCCGTGTGTCCGGTCCATTTCAACCCCACGATTTTAATCCTGAGCCTCATGTGCAGCCAAGAGACTAATTGCATTTACCTGCCTGCTTTGTAACTTACAACCAATTTTATTCAAAAAAAAACCCTGAAGCCTCTGATGCAAGACTCCCCAGATTGCTTTTCTGCGTCGTGCGCCGCCGCCGCCGCTGTCATGTGCCTCCGATATCTGTCGACTTGATCCTGATGTCTGCCGGCACCCACCAGATGCAGATGCAGGTATTGCCCCATACCAGTCTTGTACGTGCTCCTCTGCTCCCATGTCAACACGAACCTGGCAACCATCGCCCCATGCATGTTCCCCAATCAACCATCGCCCCATGCATGTTATTCCCCGATCTAGACCTATCTCTATAACTGGCAATACTTTTCTGCAGTGACAACAACGGATGAGCGACTAGCAAGTAGTACAACATCTCTTTCAACCAGCAACACGAGGGCATCAAAAGTTTGAGGTAAAACAGCACACAATTTCAGTCCTTGTGTATACACGTGTGTATGTAGGTTGAAAGGCTAATCATGTGGCCATGTGTGTGCAGCAATATGGATCCAATCAACAACGTTCAAATGCATATGAGCCATGGGGGATTTAATACACCCAAAAAGAATACAGACATGGCAGACATACCTCTCTTTGTAAGTTCAATTTGCACTAACAACTAAAACTATGGATGAAGTGCTTATTATAGTTTATTCTTGACATTGCAGTCTTCGTCTTTTATAGCTGAATGTGATGAGCAGTTGAAGCCTAAAGTGGGTATGACATTTAAAGGACTAGAGGCAGTGGAGAAGTTCTACAAGGCATATGCACATGAATCAGGTTTTGGTGTTCGTATCGGACAGCAGAAAAAGATTGAGAATAAGGTGGTCCGGACTAAGCGTTTCATGTGTAATAGGGAAGGATTCAAGTCAAAAGATTGTAAGGAGATAGATGACCCCTTGAAGAAAATGCATAAGCAGACAAATACGCGATGCGGTTGTGATGCCCATATCTTTGTTAGACTTCGTGGAGACAACACCTACAAGATAGACTCATGGGTTGAGCACCACGTTCATGATCTTGTATCTCCTAATAAGCGTCATTTGATTAGATCGAATCGCAGAGTTAGTGAGAGAGCAAAGAATACTTTATACACATGTCATAAGGCAAGCATTGGAACCTCCCAGGCATACAGGCTGCTGCAAGTCAGTGAGGGTGGAATTCCTTATGTCG
Organism: Triticum urartu; assembly: GCF_056163025.1. Lineage (NCBI taxonomy): Eukaryota > Viridiplantae > Streptophyta > Magnoliopsida > Poales > Poaceae > Triticum > Triticum urartu. The sequence goes on along the minus strand of NC_141873.1, from coordinate 486,113,889 downwards.
GGTGCACAAAGAGGGACTTGCAGAATTACTGCCAGGCTCTCAGGTATAAAATCATAGACGCAGATGCTCAAATGTTTGTTGCCCGATTAGCTAGAAAGAAGGAAGTGAATTCAGCATTTTTCTATGATTTTGAAGTGAATGATGAAGGGAAGCTAGTGTGTGTGTTCTGGGCGGATGCCACAAGCAGGAAGAACTATAGTCACTATAGGCACGGACTTCTTAACATTAAGTGTGATGAACATTGAGGCGCCTTTGGAGCAAATGATCCCTGCAGCCACCCAAAGCACTAGTTAAGAGGAGTACGAGGCTTTTATTGGTTGCAACATTCCCGCCGAAGTTCATATACATCTGCCGACTGATGTTCGTACCGTGGGGAGATGCAAAAGAATAAAGCGAGGAAAGGAGATCAAGGAGGGGGGTCGAAAAAGTAAGGACAAACAAGGGAAGGTAAAGGTTGCACGCTTGTGCAAGACGTGCAAGCAACGCGTGTTTCATGATAGTCGTAATTGTCCAAGCAAAAAAGGAAATGGGAGTGTGATTCTGCAAGATATGCAGCTAAATGGTGATTGCTGATACAGTCCAAGCAGAGAATGATTTTATCTATGTTATATTCATGTAATGAACGAGAATTTGCATTGTCTCGAATTAAACTTGACTTGATTTCTGACAAGTTTGATGCTTGTCAAATTCCTAAAGAATAAAGAACATATTCAGACTTTTTACCAGCTATTCAAGCATGAGTAATTTCTGGTTTTTGTGAAAACTTGTAATGTTGTGTAGTGGCAATACATGCATGTCTATTTCCTCTTCATTTTTGGTCAGACTTGCATCGTCCAGGAGCACACAGTGAAGTTTATAGATATTCAGAAAACTTATGACGGTGACTTTTGCTTACAGCTTTGATCACAAAATTGGACAAAGCCATCCCAGGCCACTTCTATAGTTCAAAAGCTTTACTGAAAAATACATTCTTTCACAAGATGACTGAAAAAGTCACCTATTTTTCCAACCGCATAACTGAATTACTCACTGGACTTTTGGCAACAGCAAATAGGATATTTTTACCAAACGACAAGCAAATTAACAAGGAAAAGTTCAACCAAAGCCTCTAATCTGAACCTGCCATTGCCATTCATTATCCTGCAAATATATAGTATACTGATATGAGCATTGCACTAGTAATGTGCATGTCACTCGGCCAAATACAACAGGCCAGTATTTGCACTAGCGGGCGCCTAAATGTAAATCTTCAGGAAACACTTTCATAGTGAGTCTTTGCTTATACTAGTATGTATCTCAAAACTGGACAATGCTGTCACAGGGCACTTCCTGTAAGTAAAAAGGTTTACTGAACAAAACATGTTTCAACCACATGAAGTCACTTATTTTTTTCATGATTTAACTGAACTAGTCAGTGATTTTTTTTGCAATAACAAAGAAGGTATAAGCATTGCACTAATACATCTGGTACAGGCAACAAGATACAGCTTCCTCGAAGGAATTACACTAATATGAGCAGCACACTAACACTGTAATACATGTGCTACAGACATACAGTCTACAGCTTCCTACGGACGACAGGCTACAACTTTCTATGAAGTAATTGTCGTAGTTGCAGGAGGCCACGCAGGGGCTGTTGACGCCTCAGCATAGACGAGTCATCACTCGTCACAGTCGCAGACCGTCGTCAATTAGCCATGGCTTCACCATTGAGACGGCCGTCCGGACCTTTGTTGCTGTCGCCAGTGGCCGCCGGGTACCCGTCGTCGCCGCTGCTTGGTTGCCGTCTCCGGAAGACTTCAAGGAGTCGTGCAGGCCAAGGTTCCCGTCACACGAGGCCTTCAGATTCGAATTTAGGTTTTGGAGGAACGGCGACAAGGATTTGGCAAGAGAAGATCGAGAGGATTTGGGGCGACACGAAACGACAGGTGGCCTCGACTCACGATCATGGACGAGAGACTTTAGGGGTGGGGGTGTTTTGCAAAAGAAACCATTCTCAAGTAGGAAAGCGGGCGGCTAAGTGTAAATTTTTGTTTTGGTGCATGCGAGGCGATGGATTTAGAGCGAGAGGTTGAGATTGCACGGACACACGGACACACGATAGGTAGTGGATTCACGAAATATGTTGCCATATATATATATATATAGCTAATTGGATGTGGGTTTTCATAAACTATTATTGTTGACATTACCGTTGAGGTAAAAGGTTGGGAGGCAAAACTATAAGCCCCTATCTTTCTCTGTGTCCGATTAAAGCTTCATACCCATAAGTATTGCGTGAGTGTTAGCAATTGTGAAAGACTAAATGATAGTTGAGTATGTGGACTTGCTGAGAAGCTCTTATATTGACTATTTCCGATGTTATGATAAATTGCAATTGCTTCAATGACTGAGATTATAGTTTGTTAGTTTTCAATGAAGTTTCTGATTCATACTTTACATTGTGAATAAGATTGTTACTTTAGCATAAGAAATCATATGACAATATATATATATATGTTGTTGTTCTAAGAATGATCATGATGCCCTCATGTCCGTATTTTATTTTATCGACACCTCTATCTCTAAACATGTGGACATATTTTTCGATATCGGCTTCCGCTTGAGGACAAGCGAGGTCTAAGCTTCGGGGAGTTGATACGTCCATTTTGCATCATGCTTTTATATCGATATTTATTGCATTATGGACTATTATTACACATTATGTCACAATACTTATGCCTTTTCTCTCTTATTTTATAAGGTTTACATGAAGAGGGAGAATGCCGGCAGCTGGAATTCTGGGCTGGAAAAAGAGCAAATATTAGAGACCTATTCTGCACAACTCCAAAAGTCCAGAAACTCCACGAAAGTCAGTTTTGGAATATATAAAAAATATTGGGCAAAGAAAGTACCAGAGGGGGGCCACCCACCATCCACGAGGGTGGGGGGGTGCGCCCACATGTCTCATGGGCCCCTTGGCAGGCCTCCGATGCCCATCTTTTGCTATATGAAGTCTTTCGCCCTGGAAAAATTAGAAGGAAGCTTTCGGGACGAAGCGCCGCCGTCTCGAGGCGGAACCTTGGCGGAACCAATCTAGGGCTCTGGCGGAGCTGTTCTACCGGGGAAACATCCCTCCGGGAGGGGGGAAATCATCACCATCGTCATCACCATCGATCCTCTCATCGGGAGGGGGTCAATCTCCATCAACATCGTCACCAGCACCATCTCATCTCAAACCCTATTTCACCTCTTGTATCCAATCTCTGTCTCAAAACCTCAGATTGGTACCTGTTGGTTGCTAGTAGTGTTGATTACTCCTTGTAGTTGATGCTAGTTGGTTTATTTGGTGGAAGATCATATGTTCAGATCCTTTATGCATATTAATACTGTTGGGGAACGCACTAATTTCAAAAAAATTCCTACGCACACGCAAGATCATGGTGATGCATAGCAACGAGAGGGGAGAGTATCATCTATGTACCCTTGTAGACCATAAGCGGAAGCGTTTTGACAACGCGGTTGATGTAGTCGTACGTCTTCACAATCGATCGATCTAGCACCGAAGGTATGGCACCTCCGCGATCTGCACATGTTCGACTCAGTGATGTCCCACGAACTCATGATCTAGTAGAGTTTCAAGGGTGAGTTTCGTCAGCACAACGGCGTGATGACGGTGATGATGATGCTACCGGAACAGGGCTTCGCCTAAGCATCGCTACGATATAACCGAGGTGGATTATGGCGGAGGAGGCACCGCACACGGCTAAAAGATCAATGATCAACTTGTGTGTCTATGGGATGCCCCCTCCCCCGTATATAAAGGAGCGGAGGAGGGGAGGGGCCGGCCCTGTCTATGGCGCGCCCTAGGGGAGTCCTACTCCCACCGGGATTAGGATTCCCCCCTTCCATGTAGTAGGAGTAGGAGAGAAGGAAGGGAAGGAGAGGAGAAAGGAAAGGGGGGGCCTCCCAATTAGGATTGGGCTAGGGGGGCACGCCTCCCACCTTTTCCTTCCCTCTCCTCTTTTCCACTAAGGCCCAATAAGGCCCATATACTCCCCGGGGGGTTCCGGTAACCTCCTGGTACTCCGGAAAATGCCCGAACTCATCCGGAACCATTCCGATGTCCAAACACAGGCTTCCAATATATCGATCTTTATGTCTCGACCATTTAGAGACTCCTCGTCATGTACATGATCAAATCTGAGACTCCCAACTACCTTCAGTACATCAAAACACATAAACTCGTAATACCGATCGTCACCGAACGTTAAGCGTGCGAACCCTACAGGTTCGAGAAATGTGTAGACATGACCGAGACATGTCTCCGATCAATAACCAATAGCGGAACCTGGATGCTCATATTGGTTCCTACATATTCTACGAAGATCTTTATCGGTCAAACCGCATAACGATATACATTGTTCCTTTTGTCATCGGTATGTTACTTGCCCGAGATTCGATCGTTGCTATCTCAATACCTAGTTCAATCTCGTTACCGGCAAGTCTCTTTACTCGTTCTGTAATGCTACATCCCGTAACTAACTCATTAGCTACATTGCTTGCAAGGCTTATAGTGATGTACATTACTGAGAGGGCCTGGAGATACCTCTCCGACAATCGGAGTGACAAATCCTAATCTTGATCCATGCCAACTCAACAAACACCATCGGAGACACCTGTAGAGCACCTTTATAATCACCCAGTTACGTTGTGACGTTTGGTAGCACACAAAGTGTTCCTCCAGTATTCAGGATTTGCATGATCTCATAGTCATAGGAACATGTATAGTTATGGAGAAAGCAATAGCAACAAACTAAACAATTATCGTGCTAAGCTAATGGATGGGTCAAGTCAATCACATCATTCTCTAATGATGCAATCCCGTTAATCAAATGACAACTCATGTCTATGGCTAGGAAACTTAACCATCTTTGATTCAACGAGCTACTCAAGTAGAGGCATACTAGTGACACTCTATTTGTCTAGGTATCCACACATGTACTAAGTCTTCGGTTAATACAATTCTAGCATGAATAATAAACATTTATCATGATATAAGGAAATATTAATAAAAACTTTATTATTGCCTCTAGGGCATATTTCCTTCAGTCTCCCACTTGCACTAGAGTCAATAATCTAGTTCACATCGTCATGTGATTTAACACCAATAGTTCACATCTTTATGTGATTAGTTCACATCTCCATGTGACTAACACCCAAAGGGTTTACTAGAGTCGATAATCTAGTTCACATTGCTATGTGATTAACACCCAAAGAGTGATAATGTTTTGCTTGTGAGAGAAATTTAGTCACCGGGTCTGCCACATTCAGAGCCGTAAGTATTTTGCAAATTTTCTATGTCTACAATGCTTTGCACGGAGCTACTCTAGCTAATTGCTCCCACTTTCGATATGTATCTAGATCGAGACTTAGAGTCATCCAGATCGGCGTCAAAGCTTGCATTGACGTAACTCTTTACGACGAACTCTTTGTCACCTCCATAACCCAGTAACATTTCCTTATTCCACTAAGGATATTTTTGACCGCTGTCCAGTGATCCACTCCTGGATCACTATTGTACCCTGTTGCCAAACTTATGGTGAGGTACACAATAGGTCTGGTACACAGCATAGCATATTTTATAGAACCTATGACTGAGGCATAGGGAATGACTTTTCATTCTCTTTCTATTTTTTGCCGTGGTCGGGGTTTGAGTCTTTACTCAACTTCACACCTTGCAACACAGGCAAGAACTCCTTCTTTGACTGTTCTATTTTGAACTACTTCAAAATCTTGTCAAGGTATGTACTCATTGAAAATATATCAAGCGTCTTGATCTATCTCTATAGATCTTGATGCTCAATATGTAAGTAGCTTCACCGAGGTCTTTCTTTGAAAAAATCCTTTCAAACACTCCTTTATGCTTTCCACAAAATTCTACATTATTTCTGACCAACAAGATGTCATTCACATACACTTATCAAAAATGTTGTAGTGCTCCCACTCACTTTCTTGTAAATACAGGCTTCACCGCAAGTCTATATAAAACCATATGCTTTCATCACTTTATCAAAGCATATATTCCAACTCCGAGATGCTTGTACCAGTCCATAGATGCATCGCTGGAGCTTGCTCACTTTGTTAGCACCTTTAGGATTGACAAAACCTTCTGGTTGCATCATATACAACTCTTCTTTAAGAAATCCATTAAGGAATGCAGTTTTGACATCCATTTGCCAGATTTCATAAAATGCGGCAACTGCTAACATGATTCGGACAGACTTCTAAGCATCGATACGAGTGAGAAAATCTCATCGTAGTCAACACCTTTAACTTGTCGAAAACATTTTTGCGACAATTCGAGATTTGTAGATAGTAACACTACTATCAGTGTTTGTCTTCCTCTTGAAGATCCATTTATTCTCAATGACTCACAAATCATTGGGCAAGTCAATAAAAATCCATACTTTGTTCTCATCATTGATCCCATCTCAGATTTCATGGCCTCAAGCCATTTTGCGGAATCTGGGATCATCATCGCTTCCTCATAGTTCGTAGGTTCGTCATGATCTAGTAACATGACTTCCAGAACAGGATTACCGTACCACTCTGGTGCGGACCGTACTCTGGTTGACCTACGAGGTTCGATAGTAACTTGATCTGAAGTTTCATGATCATCATCATTAGCTTCCTCACTAATTGGTGCAGGAATCACTGGAACTGATTTCTGTGATGAACTACTTTCTAATTTGGGAGAAGGTACAATTACCTCATCAAGTTCTACTTTCCTCCCACTCACTTCTTTCGAGAGAAACTCCTTCTCTAGAAAGGATCCATTCTTAGCAACAAAATATCTTGCCTTCGGATTTGTGATAGAAGATGTACCCAATAGTTTCTTTTGGGTATCCTATGAAGACGCACTACTCCGATTTGGGTTTGAGCTTATCAGTTTGAAACTTTTTCACATAAGCATCGCAACCCCAAACTTTAAGAAACGACAGCTTAGGTTTCTAGCCAAACCATAGTTCATACGGCGTCATCTCAACGGATTAGACGGTGCCGTATTTAACGTGAATGTAGTTGTATCTAATGCATAACCCCAAAATGATAGTGGTAAATCGGTAAGAGACATCATAGATTGCACTATATCCAATAAAGTACGGTTATGACATTTGGACACACCATTATGCTATGGTGTTCCAGGTGGCATGAATTTGTGAAACTATTCCACATTGTTTTAGTTGAAGACCAAACTCGTAACTCAAATATTCGTCTCCGTGATCAGATCATAGAAACTTTATTTTCTTGTTACGATGATTTTCTACTTCAATCTGATATGACCAGATCGTAGAAACTTTTCAAATGTTTCAGACTTATGTTTCATCAAGTAGATATACCCATATCTGCTCAAATCGTCTGTGAAGGTCAGAAAATAATGATACCCTCCGCGAGCCTCAACACTCATCGGACTGCATACATCAGTATGTATTATTTCCAATAAGTCAGTTGCTCGCTCCATTGTTCCGGAGAATGGAGTCTTAGTCATCATGCCCATGAGGCATGGTTCGCAACCATCAAGTGATTAATAATGAAGTGATTCCAAAAGCCCATCAGCATGGAGTTTCTTCATGCGCTCTACACCAATATGACCTAAATGGCAGTGCCACAAACAAGTTGCACTATCATTATTAACTTTGCATCTTTTGGCTTCAATATTATGAATATGTGTATCACTACGATCGAGATTCAATAAACCATTTATATTGAGTGTATGACCATAGAAGGTTTTATTCATGTAAATAGAACAACAATTATTCTTTGACTTAAATGAATAACCGTATTGCAAGAAACATGATCCAATCATATTCAAGCTCAACGCAAACACCAAATAACATTTATTTTAGGTTCAACACTAATCCCGAAGGTAAAGGGAGTGTGCGATGGTGATCTTATCAACCTTGGAATCACTTCCAACACACATCATCACCTCACCCTTAACTAGTCTCTGTTTATTTTGCAACTCCCGTTTCGAGTTACTACTCTTAGCAATTGAACGAGTATCAAATACCAAGGGGTTGATATAAACACTAGTAAAGTACACATCAATAACATGTATATCCAATATACCTTTGTTTAGTATGCCATCCTTTATCCACCAAGTATCTAGGGCAGTTCCACTTCCAGTGACCATTTCCTTTGTAGTAGAAGCACTCAGTTTCAGGCTTGGGTCTAGCTTTGGGCTTCTTCATGGGAGTGGCAACTTGCTTGCCATTCTTCTTGAAGTTCCCTTTCTTTCCCTTGCCCTTTTACTTGAAACTAATGGTTTTGTCAACCATCAACATTTGATGCTTTTCTTGATTTCTACCTTAGTCGATTTCAGCATCACGAAGAGCTCGGGAATCGTTTTCGTCATCCCTTGCATATTATAGTTCATCACTAAGTTATAGTAACTTGGTGATAGTGACTAGAGAACTTTATCAATTACTATCTTATCTAGAAGATTAACTCCCACTTGATTCACGCAATTGTAGTACCCAGACAATCTGAGCACATACTCACTGGTTGAGCTATTCTCCTCCATCTTGTAGGCAACATACTATTAGAGGTCGCATACCTCTCGACACGGGCATGAGTATGAAATACCAATTTCAACTCTTAGAACATCTTATATGTTTTGTGGCATTCAAAACGTTTTTGAAGTCCCGGTTCTAAGCCGTAAAGCATGGTGCACTAAACTATTAAGTAGTCATCATACCGAGCTTTGTCAAACATTCATAACGTGTGCATCTGCTCCTGCAATAGGTCTGTCACCTAGCGGTGCATCAAGGACATAATTCTTCTGTGCAGCAATGAGGATAACCTCAGATCATGGACCTAGTCTGCATCATTGCTACTATCATCTTTCAACATAGTTTTTCTCTAGGAACATATCAAAAATAAACGGGTAGCTACATCGCAAGCTATTGATGTACAACATAGTTATGCAAATACTATCAGGACTAAGTTCATGATAAATTAAAGTTCAATTAGTCATATTACTTAAGAACTCCCACTTAGATAGACATCCCTCTAGTCATCTAAATGATCACGTGATCCAAATCAACTAAACCATGTCCGATTATCACGTGATGGAGTAGTTTTCAATGGTGAACATCACTATGTTGATCATATCTATTATATGATTCACGCTTGATCTTTCGGTCTCCAGTGTTCCAAGGCCATATCTGCATATGCTAGGCTCATCAACTTTAACCCGAGTATTCCACGTGTGCAAAACTGGCTTGCACCCATTGTATGTGAACGTCGAGCTTATCACACTCGATCATCACATGGTGTCTCGGCACGATGAACTGTCGCAACGGTGCATACTCATGGAGAACACTTATACCTTGAAATTTAGTGAGAGGTCATCTTATAATGCTACCGCCGAACTAAGAAAAACAATATGCATAAAGGATAAACATCACATGCAATCAATATAAGTGATATGATATGGCCATCATCATCTTGTGCCTTTGATCTCCATCTCCAAAGCACCGTCATGATCACCATCGTCACCGGCTTGACACCTTGATCTCCATCGAAGCATCGTTATCATCTCGCCAACTATTGCTTCTACGACTATCGCTACCGCTTAGTGATAAAGTAAAGAAATTACATGGCGATTGCATTTCATACAATAAAGCGACAACAATATGGCTCCTGCCAGTTGCCGATAACTGTGTTACAAAACATGATCATCTCATACAATAAAATTTAGCATCATGTCTTAACCATACCACATCACAACATGCCCTGCAAAAACAAGTTAGACATCCTCTACTTTGTTGTTGCAAGTTTTACGTGGCTGCTATGGGCTGAGCAAGAACCGTTCTTACCTACGCATCAAAAACCACAACGCGGTATAGTGATTGCTTTTTGATCTTCAGAAAGAACCCTGTTCATTGAATCTGATTCAACTAAAGCTGGAGAAACAGACACCCACTAGCCACCTATGTGCGAAGCATGTCGGTAGAACCAGTCTCGCGTAAGCGTACGCGTAATGTCGGTCTGGGCCGCTTCATCCAACAATGCCGCTGAATCAAGAATCAACTAGTGACGGTAAGCAATATGTATATACCCACGCCCACAACTCCTTTTCATGCATATAACATCTACGCATAAACCTGGCTCGGATGCCACTGCTGGGGAACGCGGTAATTTCAAAAAAAATCCTATGCACATGCAAGATCATGGTGATTGTCGGTGTCAAAACCGGCGGATCTCGGGTAGTGGGTCCCGAACTGTGCGTCTAGGCCGGATGGTAACAGGAGGTAGGGAACACGATGTTTTACCCAGGTTCGGGCCCTCTTGATGGAGGTAAAACCCTACGTCCTGCTTGATTAATATTGATGATATGGGTAGTACAAGAGTAGATCTACCACGAGATCAAGGAGGCTAAACCCTAGAAGCTAGCCTATGGTATGATTGTTGTATATGGAGTTGATTGCCTACGGACTACAACCCTCCGGTTTATATAGACACCGGATAGGGTTAGGGTTACATAGAGTCGGTTACAATGGTAGGAGATCTTGAATATCCGCATCGCCAAGCTTGCCTTCCACGCCAAGGAAAGTCCCATCCGGACACGGGACGAAGTCTTCAATATTGTATCTTCATAGTCCTGGAGTCCGGTTGAAGGTATAGTCCGGCTATCCGAACACCCCCTAATCCAGGACTCCCTCAGTAGCCCCCGAACCAGGCTTCAATGACGACGAGTCCGGCGCGCAGATTGTTTGGCATTGCAAGGCGGGTTCTTCTCCAAATCTTGTGTACCTGTAGGAATAATGTCTGGTTTTTGTAATGTAGTGCTCCTCGGCTTCCACGCCCAATAATGGCCGTCTTCCACGTGTCAAACGAATGCGAAAAGCCGGGGCGTTTTTACACCCACACCCCTAGCCATATAAACGAGCCGCCTATTTAACGGTATGGGGATTTAGGTCCAAACCACATCTTCTCCTTTCCGCGAGTTATCATCAGAGCGCTTCCAGCAAAGGTTCATTCCAACATGACCAGCCGTCGCAGCTCCTCCCCTCGCCCCTCCGGTCCCAAACCCGGGGACTGGGAGAGTTGCACCATCTCGCATAGCGAGTTAGTGTCGCTTCAGGCCAAGGGATTTCTCCCTCAGGCATACATGGTCCCGGTCCAAGCCGGTCTCGCCACCTACAATGGCGGAAAACAAGCGGAGAGCACCCCCAATCCTTATAAAGGAGAGCGGGTGTGCCTCGTCCCCTATCTAATAATAGGACTAGGATTTCCAATTCATCCATTTCTCCGCGGGCTTATGGAGTTCTACGGCCTCCAGCTGCACAATCTCACGCCCGCCTCCGTATTGCATATTGCGGGTTTCGTCGCCCTTTGCGAGCTATTTTTAGGCATTGAGGCTCATTTCGCGCTGTGGAAGAGGTTATTCTGCCTGGTGCCCCGTTCTCAAGAGGGGTCTATATACCAAGTGGGCGGAGCCGAAGTATGGCGCATCGCCGGGACCGGGTACCTATCCGGAACCCCAAAGAAGGCATCCGAGGACTGGCCTTCAAAATGGTTTTACATAGATGACGTCCCGCTACCGGACCCTATCCGGGTCGGTCTCCCTGAGTTCAATAGTGCTCCATTGAAGAAACGCTTGAGCTGGCGTCCGCGGAGCTCTCAGAGAGAAAGCGATAGAGACGTCCTTTACCTGATGGGCCGGATAAGACTGTTGGCTCATTCCGGACTAACCATGATTGGATCATGGCCGCATGTATTATGCGGGGGTGCAGCCGCTTCAATATAGAGGCCACCCCATGTGGGATTTCAACAGGGAGGATGACGCCACACGTTACGGTCGTAAGGGGCCGGCCTCAGCCACCGCCTTAATAAAGATCTTATCCTCTTTGTACAAGGGAGAAAAGGAGGAATTCCTCCGCGTCAACCCGCGGGCCGGATTCAATATGTACGATCCTCCAAGTTGGGTAAGTGAACAATTGCGCTTGCCCGTTTGTTTTATACTCCCATGGTTAGATAGGTAGTCTAACGACTTCAATGCAGGAACTGCGACAGGAGGTAAAGGATATAAACAGCCGCCCTCCACAGCCCGAGGACCCAGAACAGTCCCTCAATCTGGACTCCGAAGAGGATCCGAACATATCGGTGGAGCTTATCGACGGGGTGTTCCATCAGCTAAGCAAGGACAATACCTTGGTAGCCATTACGGCTGATTACCCAGGGTTAATCCCGGCCTCCCAGGTGACAGAAACCGGAGTCTCGTTCCCTTGAGAGAGATTCCATTCTCACGTATTCCGGTGTTTCTGACGACAACCGTGTTTTGCAGGGGAGATTTCCGAGGCGGGAGGCCGAACCTGCGGCGGCTAGCCAACGAGGGGCCGCAGGGCCCCGTGGGGCAAAAAGGAATGTAGTCCGGACTGAGATGCCGGCGCAAAGGTATAGCGCACCCTCTGTTTCCCTGGTGTTATTCTGTCAGGGCATATTAACGTTCGTGCTATCTTCAGAACGAAGAGACCTCGCCGGACTACATCCGGAGAGGTTGCCAATCGCGCCTCCACCAGCCAGGCTCCAACGTCTGGCCAGGAAGCGGAGGCGAGCACAAGGCGCGCACCGGACGCTCCTCCGACAGAGGATGCGGACAGGCTGTCTGCCACAAATTCTGAGGTGGAGAGTGCCATGAACCACAGGCATCGCCGGATAGTTCTGCGTGACGCCTGTTTCTCCCAAGAGGCTTTAGATGCCTTTAATTCGGGAGATGCGTACCTCCGTGCCGCTCAAAATGGTTTAGCCAGAGCCACGGAGCAGTATGTAAAAGACATACGGGTAAGAAAATTTTGGTTAAATATATATATGCCAGTAGCCCCCGAGACTTGAAGCAGTTAGAGCAACTGATTTAAGGATCATTTAATATGCAGCTTCTTACAGAGAAGAATACCGTACTGTCCCAAGAGCTGGAGAAGTGCAAGGCCCAACTAGAGGCCGCACTAGCCGCATCAGGGGAGCCCAAAGAGGCCCCCTCAGGTAAGATACACTTTGAAAGATTAGTATTGTGCGGTGTGGGCGCAAATCTGACAAATCATATTGCAGATGGCGCCGGACTCGATCCAGATAAGCAAAAACTCTTACGCTGGCTAAAGGCCGGTGAGAGTACGTTGACAAAGGTGAGGCGAGAGAAGAATGAGCTTCAGGATGCCAACACCAAGCTGGACGTCGAACTTAAAGATGTTCGTGGCCAGCTGTCGGACTCCACAAAGGAGAATCAGCGGCTTCGACACGGCATTTTTAGTAAGTGCTTGAACGAACTTTGAAAAAAGAGTTCGGCGAGGAAGTCGACTAACAGAGTAATGTCTGTAGGTATGCTCACAGGTAGTCTTGCAGAGGAGATGCCTGGTTCTACGGGTGACCTTCTTTCTGAACTCTTGCAATTGCACGAGCGAATTCGGCAAGCGATGCGGGGTATTGCCCAAGCCTTATGGCCTGCCCACTCCGTGCCCGAGGGCCTTGGAGAGCTTGCGGAGAAGCTGAAGGGAGCTCGGCGGCGCTTCCGGTTGTGGAAGATATCAGCCTGCCGACAAGGCGCTAGGGAGGCCTGGGCCATGGTGAAGACCCGTTTTACGAAGTCTGACCCAAACCACATGGCCGAGGTCGGACCAGTGGGGCATGACGGGAAGGAGATCCCTATAAGCTTAGTATACGGCCAAGTAGAGTTGGCCGCGAGGTATTCCCAGCAGGACTATAAATTAGACAGCTTGTTAGATGGTATAGAAGAGGAATACAATCAGTCGGAATGACTGTGTAATTTTGAATTGACATGTGTAATGCCTTCTAGCCGGATTGTAGATCGTTTGTCGTTGCCGACCTTTTCGCTTCAACCTCGGGACCTGACGGTCCGGAGTGTGTCCGAATACCCTAGCGGTTATATAAGAACCGGGGTATGCATGGAGACCAGGCGTAGGGGTCATCAGTGCTTTATCAGACAAGTGCCCAACTAGTTATGTTATATTACATGGTTAGTAAGAAACATCTTCCAGAGAGAATAGTTCTGTTAAGGGTTCCTTTCGCTGGGAGGCATGCCCTAAGGTGCATGTCCGGACTGCGTGAAGAGACGCAGAAAAAGCATCTGGGGACGCATAAAATGAGTAAAAAGATCATCTTTTATTTCACCGACCGAATATTCCCTTAAGAATGCTAGCTTTCGGCTTCACCTAGTCTGAGGTACACATCCGGCTGACCCGGCAGTAACAATCGCAGAGGTGCTCCCTTTACCGCCTAGCCGAACAATCGGGAACGTAGGGGTAAGCACAGGAGCCAGGCAACCCAGCTTGGCCAAAACTTAAGTCATATCGATGCATATAATGGTGAAGAAAAAGGTACATGCGGAAGTTTGACGCATCTGTTGGGCGTGAAGCCCGTATAAATAAGCTTCTGTTAAAGAAGCCCCCAGGTTTAATGAGCGCGAGTGGCGCGTCACTAGATGAGCCTTTAAGGGCTATAAAAGAAAAGAGGGGAAGGAGAGAAATGTAAGACAGAAAAATGCAAAAAATGGACAGAGGAAGGAGACGAACACAGAGTCCGGCGCTAGGCATAGAATCTTCGGGGGCGGGTGGCGTTCCACGGGTTTGGCTCGAGTCGGTTATCCGACGCATCTCGCAGGCGGTACGCCCCACCATTCAGGACTTGGTCGATTATGAATGGACCTTCCCACTTGGGCTTGAGTTTGTCCTTTTTCTTATCTGGCAGGCGTAGAACTAGTTTGCCAACATTGTAATTTTTGGCCCGTACTTCTCTGCTTTGATATCTTCGGGCCTGCTGTTGATAAAATGCGGAACGGGCTTTTGCCACGTCACGCTCCTCCTCCAAGGCGTCCAAGTTGTCCTGCCGATCGAGCTCGGCTTCTCTTTCTTCGTACATGCGCACTCTAGGTGAGTCATGAATTATGTCGCAGGGCAGAACTGCCTCTGCGCCGTACACCATAAAAAATGGTGTGTATCCGGTGGTGCGATTTGGCGTGGTCCGCAGCCCCCATAGCACGGAGTTGAGCTCCTTGACCCAGTGCGTGTTAGATTCCTTGAGGGACCGCACCAGTCTGGGTTTAATGCCGCTCATGATAAGACCATTTGCACGTTTGACCTGGCCGTTTGTTTGTGGGTGATAGACGGAAGCATAATCGAGCTTGATGCCCATGTTTTTGCACCAGAGTTTTACCTCGTCGGCGGTAAAGTTTGTACCGTTATCGGTTATGATGCTCTAGGGGACGCCATAACGGTGTACAACCCCGGATATGAAGTCTATCATAGGTCCGGATTTGGCCGTTTTAACAGGCTTGGCTTCTATCCATTTGGTGAACTTATCCACCATCACCAGTAAGTTTTTTTTCCTATGGGTCCCACCTTTAAGGGGTCCGACCATGTCAAGCCCCCAGACCGCAAAAGGCCAGGTGATGGGTATAGTTTGGAGTGCGGTGGGTGGCATATGGCTTTGGTTGGCAAAAAGTTGGCAACCAACGCATCGTTGGACTAGGTCCTGAGCGTCTGCCCAGGTTGTCAGCCAATAAAAGCCTGTACGGAAAGCCTTGCTAACAAGGGACCGAGCAGCGGCGTGGTGACCACCGAGTCCGGCATGAATTTCAGCCAGAAGGTTCCGCCCTTCCTCTTCGGAGATGCACCTTTGAAGGACTCCGGTAGTGCTTTTCTTATAAAGCTCTCCCTCATGGACTCTATAGGCTTTAGATCGCCGCACTATGCAGCGGGCCTCGTTTTGGTCCTCTGGGAGTTCCTGCCTAGTAAGGTAGGCTAGTAATGGTTCTGTCCACGGGGCGATAACCGCCATTATTACGTGGGCTGAAGGTGTATTTTCATTGGCAGAGCCTCCAATTGTGTCAGATTGTTCGGCGTCGAGTGGTGCGGCTGGGTCCGGGCTATTATTTGCGGGTTCCCCCTCCCATGCTACGGATGGCTTGAACAATCTTTCCAAAAAGATGTTGGGGGGGACTGCATCGCGTTTTACTCCGATGCGTGCCAGGACGTCCGCTGCTTGATTGTTTTCTCGGGCTATATGGTGAAACTCCAGCCCTTCGAACCGAGCTGACATTTTTAGGACGGCGTTGCGGTAAGCTGCCATTTTTGGGTCCTTGGCGTCGAAGTCTCCATTTATTTGGGATATCGCGAGGTTTGAATCCCCACATACCTCTAGGCGCTGGATACCCATGGATACTGCTATCCGGAGACCATGTAGGAGGGCCTCATATTCGGCTGCATTGTTGGAATCCGTGTACATGATCTGGAGCACATATTGGACTGTGTCTCCTGTGGGGGACGTCAGGACGACGCCAGCCCCCAGTCCGGCCAACATTTTGGAGCCGTCGAAATGCATAATCCAGTTTGAATATGTGTCGTACTCTTTAGGGAGCTCGGCCTCCGTCCATTCTGCGACGAAGTCGGCCAAAACTTGTGATTTAATAGCTCATCGTGGCTTATAGGTTATATCGAACGGGAGAAGCTCGATGGCCCATTTCGCAATCCAGCCCGTTGCATCGCGGTTGTTGATAATATCGTTTAGTGGCACTTCCGAGGCTACTGTTATGGAACACTCTTGAAAGTAGTGTTGTAGCTTCCGGGATGCCATGAATACCGCATATGCAATCTTTTGATAATGCGGGTACCGTGATTTGCATGGAGTGAGGACAGTGGACACGTAGTAGACCGGCCTTTGAAGGGGGAATTTGTGTCCGTCTGTTTCCCGCTCGACAACGAGCACTGCGCTGACAACTTGGTGTGTTGCTGCAATGTACAATAACATTGGTTCGCCGGTGATTGGCGCGGCCAGGACTGGGTTTGTTGCCAATATGGCTTTTATTTCATCAAGTACGGCCGTGGCGGCATCCTTCCACTCGAAGTGTTCAGTGCGCCGAAGGAGGCGATAACGGGGTAGTGCCTTTTCTCCCAAGCGGGAGATGAAGCGTCTTAAAGCCGCCACGCATCCGGTTAATTTTTGTATTTGTTTAAGGTCCTTTGGGACATCCAATTGTGACAAAGCTCGGATCTTGGCTGGGTTTGCTTCAATTCCTCTACAGGATACAATGAAGCCCAAGAGCTTTCCGGCTGGAACGCCGAAGACGCATTTTTCTGGGTTGAGCTTGATGTCATATTTTCGGAGGTTATCGAATGTAAGCCTCAAGTCGTTTACTAGGGATTCAACATGTCTTGATTTGACGACCACATCATCCACATACGCCTCCACTATTTTGCTGATCTGGTTTGCCAGACATGTCTGGATCATGCGCTGATATGTTGCGTCGGCGTTTTTCAGCCCGAAGGGCATTGTGTTGAAGCAGAATGGGCCGTATGGTGTGATGAATGCTGTTGCAGCTTGGTCTGATTCTGCCATCTTGATTTGATGGTAACCGGAGTATGCGTCGAGGAAACACAACAAATCGTGTCCTACGGTGGCATCGATAATTTGATCGATACGGGGGAGGGGGAAGGGATCCTTTGGGCAAGCCTTGTTAAGGTCTTTAAAATCGACACACAGGCGCCAGGATTTGTCCTTCTTTGGTACCATCACCAGGTTTTCTAGCCAGTCCGGATGTTTTATGTCTCTGATGAATCCGGCCTCTAATAGCTTGGCTAGCTCCTCTCCCATAGCCTGTCTCTTGGGTTCGGAAAAACGCCGAAGGGCTTGTTTGACAGGTTTAAATCCTTTTAGGATGTTTAAGCTGTGTTCGGCCAGCCTGGGATCCCTGGCATGTCTGAAGGGTGCCAGGCGAAGATGTCCCAGTTCTCTCGTAGGAACTCTCGCAGTGCGGCGTCTGCGTCAGGGTTCAGTTGTGCCCCGATGGAAGCTGTTTTATTGGGGTCCGTTGGATGGACCTGGAATTTGACTATTTCGTCAGCTGGCTTGAAGGATGTGGATTTGGATCTCTTATCGAGTATCACATCATCTCTGTTAACCGTGGAGCGCAGCGCAGTCAGTTCCTCGGCCGCTAAGGCTTCGGATAGCGCCTCAAGGGCTAATGCGGCCGTCTTGTTTTCGGCGCGGAGTGCTATGTCCGGATCACTAGCTAGAGTGATAATTCCATTCGGCCCGGGCATCTTAAGCTTCATGTACCCGTAATGGGGTATTGCTTGGAAGATTGTGAATGCTTCCCGCCCTAGTAAAGCGTGATATCCGCTCTTAAACGGGGCCACCTGAAACGTGACTTCTTCGGACCTGTAATTATCCGGCGTGCCGAACACCACATCTAGTGTGATTTTTCCTGTGCAGCGCGCTTCCCGACCGGGGATTAAAAGGTTGTGCTGCTTCGCTCGACACGGTTCCAGTCTATTTCCATTTTTTGAAGGGTTTCCTCATAAATGAGGTTCAGTCCGCTGTCTCCATCCATGAGCACCTTGGTGAGGCGAAAGCCGTCCACTATGGGACTGAGGACCAATGCGGCTGGTTCTCGGGCTGTTCGGAATCTAGGTTCATCACTTGCGTTGAAGGTAATGGCAGTGTCGCTCCATGGATTTATTGTTGCAACTTGATAGACTTCGGCGAGGCTGCGGAGTGTTCTTTTTCGCACATTGTTTGATGCAAAAGTCTCGAAGACTATGAGAACGGTACTGGTGTCTTGGGCTGGCTTTCTGCGGCCTCCGGAATTTAAGAGGTCCTCGCCGATTTTGGCCACCTGCCGGAGTATCCAACATGCTCTAAGGCTGTGAGTTGGTGTGGCGTCCTCTGTACTATGAATTCTACAGGGTCCATCAAGCCATCTTTCCAGTACGGTTCCATGCCCTGTAGAGGGTTTTGGCTTTTTGGTGTTTATCCCGGGTGTCCTGTAATGATGCACCCTCTTAGTTCGGACGGGATTACTATTCAAGGCCGGATTATCCCAAAAGTTTATTTCGGTTTTCCAGGCGCTTTCCATCGCACAGTATTTTTGTACTATGGGCGCCAAGTCAGCGAAGTGTGTGATATCACGACGACTTACGGCATTAAGGATTCCCTTGTCCGTGCAATTACTGCAGAAAATTGAGATTGCGTCTTCCTCGCGGCAATCCTTTATCATGTTCATAACCAGGAGGAATCTGGCCCAGTAATGATGTACTGTTTCCTCGGGCCTCTGCCTGATTTGGGAGAGATCGCTTATGATCGGGTGGGTGGGTGTCGTTGAATCTGAAACCTCACCCAATCCAAGATTCGGAGGCCGAAGAGTTTCCGAACTCTGAAGTTCGGATTCTTGGATGTTGTCCAGTGAATCTGGCCCGTTGCCAGATCCTAAGCTCAGGTCTTGAGTTACATCTCCCCCTCCGCGGGTATCCGGCTTGGAGGGGTCGGGAATTCGGACGTAGCTAGTCCTTAAAATAGATGAGGGGTCGCCGCACTGCGCCTCTACCACGGCAACGTGGTGGGTGACTTGGAGAGAGTTAATTTCTCTTAGATCGGGTTTAAGCCAAACCTGGTCGTAATCCGTAGCGACCCCCAGGGCGGCGATGCGATCCAAGAGCTCGTTTACGGAAGAGAGCTCCATTGGATCTAGCTGCTCAACGAGCTCCGAGCTGACGAGTAGGTTGCTTTTGATGACCCGAGAGGTCACCGTCGGTGCAACAGCCGAACAGGCAGTCATGAGGAAACCACCTAGCCGGAGAGTTTGGCCGACAACCAAGGCTCCCTTAGCAATGGTGCCGTCTTTAAAGACGGGAGGAGACATCCTTCCTGATTGCGACGGCACAGAGGAACTCTTAATGAAAGCACCAATGTCGGTGTCAAAACCGGTGGATCTTGGGTAGTGGGTCCCGAACTGTGCGTCTAGGCCGGATGGTAACAGGAGGCAGGGACCATGATGTTTTACCCAGGTTCGGGCCCTCTTGATGGAGGTAAAACCCTACGTCCTGCTTGATTAATATTGATGATATGGGTAGTACAAGAGTAGATCTACCACGAGATCAAGGAGGCTAAACCCTAGAAGCTAGCCTATGGTATGATTATTGTATATGGAGTTGATTGCCTACGGACTACAACCCTCCGGTTTATATAGACACCGGATAGGGTTAGGGTTACATAGAGTCGGTTACAATGGTAGGAGATCTTGAATATCCGCATCGCCAAGCTTGCCTTCCACGCCAAGGAAAGTCCCATCCGGACACGGGACGAAGTCTTCAATCTTGTATCTTCATAGTCCTGGAGTCCGGTTGAAGGTATAGTCCGGCTATCCGAACACCCCCTAATCCAGGACTCCCTCAGTGATGCATAGCAACGAGACGGGAGAGTATCGTCTATGTACCCTCGTACACCGTAAGCGGAAGCGTTATGACGACGCGATTGATGTAGTCGTACATCTTCACGATCGACTAATCTAGCACCGAAGGTACGACACCTCCGTGATTTGCACATGTTCGGCTCGGTGACGTCCCGCGAACTCACGATCCAGTAGAGCTTCGAGGGAGAGTTTCGTAGCACGACGTCATGATGACGGTGATGGTGATGCTACCAGAACATGGCTTCGCCTAAGCATCGCTATGATATAACCGAGGTGGATTATGGTGGAGGGGGCATCGCACACGGCTAAAAGATCAATGATCAACTTGTGTGTCTATGGGGTGCCCCCTCCCCCGTATATAAAGGAGTGGAGGAGGGGAGGGGCCGGCCATCTCCATGGCGCGCCCTAGGGGAGTCCTATTCCCACTGGGAGTAGGATTCCCCCCTTCCATGTAGTAGGAGTAGGAGAGAAGGAAGGGGATGAGAGGAGAAAGGAAAGGGGGGTCGGCCCCCTCCCAATTCGGATTCGGCTAGGGGGCACGCCTCCCACCTTTTCCTTCCCTCTCCTCTTTTCCACTAAGGCCCAATAAGGCCCATATACTCCCCGGGGGGTTCCGGTAACCTCCCGGTACTTCGAAAAATGCATGAACTCATCCGGAACCATTCCGATGTCCAAACATAGGCTTCGAATATATCGATCATTATGTCTCGACCATTTTGAGACTCCACGTCATGTCCGTGATCAAATCCGGGACTCCGAACTACCTTCGGTACATCAAAACACATAAACTTGTAATACCGATCGTCACCGAACGTTAAGCGTGCGGACCCTACCGGTTCGAGAACTATGTAGACATGACCGAGACATGTCCCCGGTCAATAACCAATAGCGGAACCTGGATGCTCATATTGGTTCCTACATATTCTACGAAGATCTTTATCGGTCAAACCGCATAACGATATACGTTGTTACTTTTGTCATCGGTATGTTACTTGCCCGAGATTCGATCGTCGGTATCTCAATACCTAATTCAATCTCATTACCGGCAAGTCTCTTTACCCGTTCCGTAATGCTACATCCCGTAACTAACTCATTAGCTACATTGCTTGCAAGGCTTATAGTGATGTACATTACCGAGAGGGCCCGGAGATACCTCTCCGACAATCGGAGTGACAAATCCTAATCTTGATCCATGCCAACTAAACAAACACCATCGGAGACACCCATAGAGCACCTTTATAATCACCCAGTTACGTTGTGATGTTTGGTAGCACACAAAGTGTTCCTCCGGTATTCAGGAGTTGCATGATCTCATAGTCATAGGAACATGTATAGTTATGGAGAAAGCAATAGCAACAAACTAAATGATCATCGTGCTATGCTAACGGATGGGTCAAGTCAATCACATCATTCTCTAATGATGTGATCCCGTTAATCAAATGACAACTCATGTCTATGGCTAGGAAACTTAACCATCTTTGATTCAACGAGCTAGTCAAGTAGAGGCATACTAGTGACACTCTATTTGTCTATGTATCCACACATGTACTAAGTTTCCGGTTAATACAATTCTAGCATGAATAATAAACATTTATCATGATATAAGGAAATATTAATAAAAACTTTATTATTGCCTCTAGGGCATATTTCCTTCAAATACCCCTCTGATTATGAACATGAATATGATTTGTGAGTAGTTTCGTTTGTTCCTCAGGACATGGGAGAAGTCTTGCTATAAGTAGTCATGTGAATTTGGTATTCGTTCGATATTTTGATGAGATGTATGTTGTCTTTCCTCTAGTGGTGTTGTGTGAACGTCAACTACATGACACTTCACCATTATTTGGGCCTAGGGGAACACATTGGGAAGTAATAAGTAGATGATGGGTTGCTAGAGTGACAGAAGTTTAAACCCTAGTTTATGCGTTGCTTCGTAAGGGGCTAATTTGGATCCATATGTTTCATGCTATGGTTAGGTTTACCTTAATACTTCTTTTGTAGTTGCGGATGCTTGTAAGAGGGGTTAATCTTAAGTGGGATGCTTGTCCAAGGAATGGCAGTACCCAAGCACCGGTCCACCCACATATCAAATTATCAAAGTAACGAACGCAAATCATATGATCGTGATGAAAACTAGCTTGACGATAATTCCCATGTGTCCTCGGGAGCGCTTTCCTTTATATAAGAGTTTGTCCAGGCTTGTCCTTTACTACAAAAAGGATTGGGCCACCTTGCTGCACCTTTTTACTTTTATTACTTGTTACCCATTACAAATTACCTTATCACAAAACTATTTGTTACCGATAATTTCAGTGCTTGCAGAGAATACCTTACTGAAGACCGCTTGTCGTTTCCTTCTGCTCCTCGTTGGGTTCTACACTATTACTTATCGAAAGGATTATGATAGATCCCTATACTTGTGGGCCGTCAAGGTGCTACCTGCTGGGGAAGAACCACCACCTCAAGATGGAAATCCTCATCCCTAGTTCGGCCCTAAGCTCACTGTAGAGCAGCTGTACCAGCAACAAGTCCATAACTGGCTGGTTTAGAATGGCGCACCGCAAGCAGGAAACAATGCCGAACATGGCCTGGCTCAAAATGCACAAGACAATGGAGGTTGGGGCCATTGGCAGGCTCCTCAACCTGTGCAGTTGCCTCCAATGCCCCCTCACTTGGTTAACTATCAGGCATGGCTGGCTACGCAGGGTCTAACTGTCCAACATGGTCTGGTTCCTGAGGGTAATATCATAGATATGCCTTTCAGGTCTGGAATGACTCTATCACAGTCTCTAACAACTCTAGTTCTACCCAATCTAATCTGGGAATAATGCCATCTATGGGTGTTGCTATCATTGATGATGATGTGGTTTCTGAATCTCTGGCTGTTACTGTGTTTTTTCACTCTCAGGGCATTCGGTTTGGGCTGTCTGCGCATGGGGATGAGCTCTTGGCCATACTTCTGAATGATCCCATTCCCAGGCAGCATCTCAACAGTTTTATTTTCCATGCTTTGCGCCCGATCATTGCTACTATTGGTCCTTGGAGTGAGGGATTTGGTATGAGGAACACTACTACTTCTGTTGCTGTCAGAATTTCTTAGGATGGTGCAAGACTTCACTTCTTACAGATGCACTCTGATAGTCATGCTCTACACACTGCATCATCTGTGATCATTGAGGAGATTTCGGATTCTACTGAAGGGGCAAACAATGGTGCAGCTGATCTGAACACCGGGGAGGTTTCTGAAGATACTGTTGAGGCAAGCAATGGTGAAACTGATCTGAACTCTGCCTCCTTGAGGACTGATATTGTGGTTCCACCAGCTCCGATTGTGCCTCGGACCAGGCATTCCCGGGCTGCGGTCCCCATTTCCACCTCGGAGGTCAGGCGTAGTCAGCGCTCCAACAAGTTTAATGGCTTCAAAACCCATGCTCTCAAAGATTCATGCGTGACTCACTCCAAGGTTAAGCCTCGCTTTATGCCCATGATTTGATCCTCCAGCAATGCACCTAGGATTGACGATGCAGTTCTTCCTCCAACCCAATTCTCCACACTGCAAGAGATTGGTGTTAACAGATGCACCATTCCTGAAGATGAGCTGACTTCTGAAGCCTTGCTTGCTACTTCATCGGCTGTTAGTCCTTCTGAAAATCAGGGGCAGGTGGCCTCTCCCTCCTTGGAGTAATTTCTGCTTCTGCCATGCCACCTCTGCGATGCTGGAATGTGCTATCCTGGAATATCAGAGGTCTCAATTTGGAGAAAAAGCAGTCGGCCCTCTCTAATGCCATCAACACTAGTGGCTGTGCGGTGGTTCATTTGCAGGAAACCAAAACGCCTGAAGTTTCTTTTGCTTTTCTTAAAATTTGCTTCCCTAGACAATTCGATCACTTTGCTTTTGTTCCTTCCCACGGATCATCTGGTGGTATTCTTACTGTTTGGAAAAGCGCTTTATTTGCGGGTTCGGTTGTGTTTTCTGGCGTCTTCGTGTTAGTCGTCAGTTTCGTCAGTACTCAGTCCTCGCAGTCATGGTCGCTTGCTAATGTTTATGGCCCATGTGTGGGTGATGATTGAGGGAGTCCTGGGTTAGGGGGTGTTCGGGTAGCCGGACTATACCTTCAGCCGAACTCCAGGACTATGAAGATACAAGATTGAAGACTCCGTCCCGTGTCCCGATGGGACTTTCCTTGGCGTGGAAGGAAAGCTTGGCGATGCGGATATTCAAGATCTCCTACCATTGTAACCGACTTTGTGTATCCCCAACCCTCTCCGGTGTCTATATAAACCGGAGGGTTTTAGTCCGTAGGACAACTTTCATGATACAACAATCATACCATAGGCTAGCTTTTAGGGTTTAGCCTCCTCGATCTCGTGGTAGATCTACTCTTGTACTACCCATATCATCAATATTAATCAAGCAGGACGTAGGGTTTTACCTCCATCAAGAGGGCCCGAACCTGGGTAAAACATTGTGTCCCTTGTCTCCTGTTACCATCCGGCCTAGACGCACAGTTCGGGACCCCCTACCCGAGATCCGCCGGTTTTGACACCGACATTGGTGCTTTCATTGAGAGTTCCTCTGTGTCGTCGCTTTCAGGCCCGATGGCTTCTTCGATCATCAACCACGATGCAGTCTAGGGTCAGACTTTTCTCCCCAGACAGATCTTCGTCTTCGGCGGCTTCGCACTGCGGGCCAACTCGCTCGGTCACCTTGAGCAGATCGAAAGTTACGCCCCTGGCCATCAGGTCAGGTTTGGAAGCCTAAACTACACGGCTGACATCCGCGGGGACTTGATCTTCGACAGATTCGAGCCACAGCCAAGCGTGTAGCACTATCTCGATGGGCATGATATAGCTCTGCCGCCGAACAGCGCTTTGGAGGCTGCACACGCATCGGTTCCGACCATTGATTCGGAGCCCACTGCGCCAATCGAGGATCAGCGGTTGGATGCTGCCTCAGGGGTTGCGATCTCAGAGGCGATCGAACCGAACTCCAGCCCCGCACTCCGCATGGCCCGTGACTCCGAGGAGCCGGATTCCTCTCCGAACTCCGAGCCCCCCGCGCCCCCGCCGATCGAATTCGATTGGGTGCCGATAATGGAGTTCACCACCGCGGACATCTTTCAGCACTCGCCCTTCGGCGACATCCTGAATTCTCTAAAGTCTCTCTCTTTATCAGGAGAGCCCTAGCCGGACTACGGTCAGCAAGGTTGGGATATGGACGATGAAGAAATTCAAAACCCACCCACCACCCACTTCGTAGCCACTGTCGACGACTTAACCGGCATGCTCGACTTCGACTCCGAAGACATCGATGGCATGGACGACGATGCAGGAGACGAACAAGAACCAGCACCTGTAGGGTGTTGGAAGGCCACCTCGTCATATGACATATATATGGTGGACACTCCAAAGGATGGAGATGGCGATGGAATAGCAGTGGACGATACCTCTAAGAAACAGCCCAAGCGTCGGTGTTAGCGGCGCCGCTCTAAATCCCGCCAAAGCAAAAACGGTGATTCCGGCACGGGAGATAATACTACTCCGGATAGCGCCGAAGAACACCCCCTCCAGCAAAATTTGGCACAGGAGGACAGAGAAGCCAGCCCTCACGAGAGGGCGGTGGACCAAGAGGTTGAGGACGATAATTATACGCCTCCCTCCGAAGATGAGGCAAGCCTCGACGACGACGAGTTCGTGCCAGAGGATCTTGCCGAACAAGAGCGTTTTAAACGCAGGCTCATGGCCATGGCAAGCATCCTCAAGAAAAAGCGGCAACAGCTTAGAGCTGATCAGGATTTGCTAGCTGACAGATGGACTGAAGTCCTTGCGGTCGAAGAGTATGAACTCGAACGCCCCTCCAAGAGTTACCCAAAGCGCAGGCTGCTACCCCGACTAGAGGAGGAAGCACCTACATCACCAGCGCCTGACATGGCCGACCAGCCACCTCGTGGCCGCGACAGAGAGGCCTCTTGGCCCTCCACTCAAGCCATGCCCCGGCACCGTGTCAAGCATACTAAGGCACGGGAAAATGCGCCCGACCTGCGCGACATCCTGGAGGACAAGACAAGGCAAACAAGATCGATCTACGGATCGCGCAGGCGCCCCACGGCACGTGACGGTGATCGTCACTTCGGACGCAATGAATCCGGCCGGGCCGAACTCAACAGACAAAGCTCCTTCGAGCTGCGTCGTGATATAGCCCAATATAGAGGCGCCGCACACCCACTATGCTTCACAGATGAAGTAATGGATCATAAAATCCCTGAGGGCTTCAAACCCGTAAACATCGAATCGTACAATGGCACAACAGATCCTGTGGTATGGATCAAGGATTATCTCCTTCATATCCACATGGCCCGCGGCGATGATCTACACGCCATCAAATACCTCCCACTCAAACTTAAGGGACCGGCCCGGCATTGGCTTAACAGCTTGCCAGCAAACTCAATCGGTTCTTGGGAGGACCTGGAAGCTGCATTCCTTGACAACTTCCAGGGCACTTATGTGCGACCACTGGACGCCGATGACCTAAGCCACATAATTCAGCAGCCAGAAGAATCGGCCAGGCAATTCTGTACACGGTTCCTAACAAAGAAAAACCAGATAGTCGACTGTCCGGACACAGAGGCCTTAGCGGCCTTCAAGCATAATATCCGTGATGAGTGGCTGGCCCGGCACCTGGGACAGGAAAAGCCGAAATCTATGGCAGCCCTCACGACACTCATGACCCGCTTTTGCGCGGGAGAAGATAGCTGGCTAGCTCGTAGTAACAACTTAACCAAGAACACTGGTAATTCGAATACCAAGGAAAAAAGTTACAGGTCGCGTCGGAACAAGCAAAAGCGCCGCGTTAACAGCGACAGCAACGAGGATACGGCAGTTAATGCCGGATTCCGAGGCTACAAATCTGGTCAACGGAAACAGCCATTCAAAAGAAAAACTCAGGGCCCATCCAGTTTGGACCAAATACTCGACCGCTTTGTGCCAGATACATGGCACCCCCGAAAAGCCAGCCAATCACACCAACAGGGATTGTTGGGTGTTCAAGCAGGCAGGCAAGTTAAGAGCCGAAAACAAAGACAAGGGGCTACATAGCGACGACGAGGAGGAGCCCAGGCCACCGAACAACAGTGGACAGAAGGGATTTCCCCCGCAAGTGCGGACGGTGAACATGATATACGCAACCCACATCCCCAAGAGGGAGCGGAAGCGTGCGTTATGGGACGTATATGCGATGGAGCCGGTCGCCCCAAAGTTCAACCCATGGTCCTCCTGCCCGATCACCTTTGATCGAAGGGACCACCCCACTAGCATCCGTCACGGCGGCTTCGCCGCATTGGTTCTAGACCCAATCATTGACGGATTTCATCTCACAAGAGTCCTCATGGACGGCGGCAGCAGCTTGAACCTGCTTTACCAGGATACAGTGCGAAAGATGGGCATAGATCCCTCGAGGATCAAGCCCACCAAAACGACCTTTAAAGGCGTCATACCAGGTGTAGAAGCCAACTGTACAGGCTCAGTTACACTGGAAGTGGTCTTCGGATCTCTGGATAACTTCCGAAGTGAGGAGTTAATCTTCGACATAGTCCCATTCCGTAGTGGCTATCACGCGCTGCTCGGGCGAACCGCATTCGCAAAATTCAATGCGGTACCGCACTATGCATACCTCAAGCTCAAGATGCCAGGCCCTAGGGGAGTAATCACGGTCAATGGGAACACTGAATGCTCCCTCCGAACGGAGGAGCACAAGGCAGCGCTCGCAGCAGAAGTACAAAGCAGCCTCTCTAGGCAGTCCTCCAGTTCGGCCTTCAAAAAGCCGGACACTGTCAAGCGCGCCCGGAGTACCCTACAACAAGACTGCCTGGCACGTTCCGAGCTAGCGTAGCAATGCGGCCCCAACCCTAGCCCTCGCGATATAGCGAAACCAGCGCTTCACGTACATAACTACGCTCTTGAAATACCATGGGCACAGGGGAAGGGGCACTATCACGGCACGCCCGAAATATGGCTTAAACCGCACCACGGGCTGCCGGATTCCTTCTTTTTTCTCTTACTCTCAGGACTCCATACTTCGGACGACCCGTTCGGCAATTCAACTGCCGCACAAACGATGCAAGATCCAAGGAAGCAGACAAGCCACGCCGCATTATGGAACTCCCAGGTGGTCTCTATTGCAAGCAGTATACCTGTTTCTTAATACAATTCCGCGGCCTGCCCCTGGCTAGGACATGTTAAGTAGTCCAATTTATTTTGCTTATCGCACTATTTGTATTGTTCCGCTTTCATAGCAGCCTTTCTATAAACAATGCATAGCTTTTGTCTATTTTTTGCATTACCCTCTTTTTATATATATGTTTATTAATAACATGCTGCATCCGTACACTGTGGTACGGCAAAATACGCCAGGGGCTTCAGTACCCATCAATATGGCGTGAGAAGTCCGTCCACTTTCACAAGTGCGGCACCCCGAACTTATAGCACTATATGCATCAGCTCCGAATCATGATTTGGGTCAATAGTTGGGTTTGCCCGGCTCCTATGTTTTGGTGCCTTACGTTCCGCTATATCGGCTAAGGTAGCACTAGGAAAACCACTGCGATTGTGCCCCAGTTGAGCTAGGCTGAGCACCTCAGTGGAGAAAGCTAAAACTGACTGTCATGATGAGGCGAGAGACCGGTCGCTGTTCGAGAGGTTTTCGAGTCCTTAAAGGCTTATGCCGCTTTGAGCGAGGAACCGGCTTTGTCCGGCCAAGGCGTGGATAGCGCCCCGAACTTGGTCTTCCGAATACTAGGGGCTTCGCCGAAATTTAAAATTATAGAGTTTTATGGCTAAGTGAGAGTGTTCAAGCATTATAGTCCGATTGCCTTGTTTGTTGTGCTGACCGCCTCCCTCGACGGACCCAATCATGGGAAAAAGAGCGCTCAGGTTTATCCCGAACACCCCAGCACTAGTGGCATGGGGGCAGAAGCCGACGACTGGCCATCTCTCAATTTTTTGATAAACGGCCGCACAGAAAGTAATATTTTAAATTCAAGCATTGCTTAGCGCATATGAACAAGTTTTCAGCGCACAGGATAACACGAGCGAGTTCATTCAAAAATTACATCCTTGGTACATTCATCCGCCACAAGGCAGGCACCAGCAAGAACATCCTTGTAATAGTTCTCGGGCTTGCGATGCTCCTTCCCCGGTGGCGGCCCGTCCTTCACAAGCTTCTCACCGTCCAGCTTACCCCAATGCACCTTTGCACGGGCAAGGGCCCTACGGGCACCTTTGATGCAGACGGAGCGCTTGATGACCTCGAGCCTTGGACAAGCCTCCACCAGCCGCCGCACCAGTCCGAAGTAGCTCCTAGGCAGGGCCTCTCTAGGCCACAGCCGAACTATGAAGCCCTTCAGGGCCTGTTCGGCCGCCTTGTGGAGCTCGACCAGCTGCTTCAGCTGGTCGCTCAAGGGCACAGGGTGTCCGGCCTCAGCGTACTGAGACCAGAACACCTTCTCCATCGAGCTACCTTCCTCGGCTCGGTAGAATGCGGCGGCATCGGATACGCTGCGGGGAAGATCTGCGAATGCCCCTGGAGAGCTCCGGATTCGGGTAAGTAACAAGTAGTTTACTTTTATATGTCTTCTTTGCATATAGAATGCCTTGCCCGCAGCTATCTTTTTCACCGCATCCAATTCCTGGAGGGCCTTGTGGGCTTTGGCCTTGGCAGATTTGGCAGTTTTAAGGGCCGCAGCAAGCTCGGACGCTCGCGTCTTCGAGTCGAGCTCCAAACTCTCATGTTTTTGCATGAGAACCTGAAGCTCTTGACGCACCTCGCCGACCTGTGCCTCAAATTTCTCCCGCTCGGCGCGCTCCGTGGCCGCTTTCTTCTCGGCCTCGAACAGCGCCTGCTTGAGGGTCGCCACCTCAGTTGTGGCCCCTACAATAAGCAGTATACTCCTGTCATTTTTTGCAATTGCGCCTCCCCATAGGCATTTTTTCTATAAGGTATCTCTGACCTTCTTTCTCCTCGAGCTGCCGTTTGGCAAGGCCGAGCTCTTGCTCGGTCCGCTCGAGGCCCTGCTTCAGGGCACCCACCTCTGCAGTCAGTGCGGCGGTGGCCAGCAGCGAAGCCTGCATACGTATATTGACTCCTTTTTAGTTAGACTCCTACGATATTTAATAGATCCTCTATCCGGCTTTTCTTTCCGAATGCCAAACAGAGCATTAGGGGCTACTGTCTATACGGTAATATTTTTACATATTTTTACTTACCTCGAAGCCTGTTAGAAGGCTAGCACAAGCTTCAGTCAGTCCGCTTTTGGCGGACCGAACCTTCTGGATCACCGTACTCATGATGGCACGGTGCTCCTCGTCGATGGAGGCGCCCTTAAGCTCCTCCAGTAGATTGTCTGGCACCTCCGGTTGGACGGAGGACGCGGCTCAGTAGGCTTGCTCCTCTTGGCAGGAGTTCGCCTACCGCGGTCTGGAACTGTTGATGATTCCGGCGCAGTGTCCGGCTTAAAGCCGGACTTGGAGCCCAGGGGGGTCTTGTCCCCTTCACTCCTGGAGTCCGGGAGGTCGCCTCGCGGCTCCTCCTGGACCACCTCCTCTCGCCCCGGAGCTTGTCGCGACGCCACTTCGGCGTCATCCGCAGCATAGGGGGAAGCAGTAGGCGGAACTGAATTCACGTCCGATGAATCCAGGGAGCCGCTCGATGACTCGTCGAGCCCGTCCTTGGGCGGACTGCATGATTATATCCGACATTAGGGAAAGCTGTGCACCAAAAGGAATATCACGAGTTACTCTGGTATCCGGACACTTACGATCTCGCCGGACGCTTGGCCCTGTCCGGCCACTCCTCTTCGTCCTCGTCGGCGTCGGGGACGTAGTCTGGCGGAGGGGTTTTCCTCTTCTTGGACCCCTCGGCCTCCCCTACTGGGGCGGCCTTCCTCTTCTCTCCTCCCCCCGCTGGAGGGGGAGAGGTTTCTTCTTCCTCCTCCTCGTCTTCACGGGAGGAGTGCGTCTCGGACTCGTCGGACGACGAGTCCGACACCACCATATGCCGGGAACTCTTTCGAGTCCCCGTGGCCTTCTTCTTGGCCTTCTTCTCCGGCACCACATAAGGTGCCGGAACCAGCAGCTTCTCTAGGAGAGCAGGGGCTGGGTCTTCGGGAAGGGAGCCGGGCAGTTAATCTATCCGGACTTATCCCGCCAATCCTGTCAAAGGTAAGGGAGTTTAGATCCCGCATAGAGTCAAACTATGAAAAAACTTAACATCCTGTAAAAGATGGAAATATCTTACCTCACCAGCAGGACGCTGCGAGCTGAATCCGCGGTCTCCGGAGGCGGAGGTGGGAGCCTCGGCGCCTTTGGTTAGCCCCCTCCAAACATCTTTGTACGTCGTGTCAAAGAGCCTACTCAGAGTTCAGTGCTGCGCCGGGTTGAACTCCCACAAATTGAAGTCCCGTTCTTGACACGGAAGGATCCGGTGGACGAGCATGACCTGGATTACGTTGACAAGCTTGAGCTGCTTGTTCACCAGGGACTGGATGCATTTTTGCAGTCCGGTCAACTCTCCTTTGTCGCCCCACGACAAGCTCGTCTCCTTCCAGGACGTGAGCCGTGTAGGGGGTCCGGATCGGAATTCAGGGGCTGCGATCCACTTCGGATCGCGTGGCTCGGTGATGTAAAACCACCCTGACTGCCACCCCTTTAAGGTCTCCACAAAGGAGCCCTCGAGCCATAGGACGTTGGCAATTTTTCCCACCATGGCACCTCCGCACTCCGCCTGGTTGCCCCGCACCACCTTTGGCTTGACGTTGAAGGTCTTGAGCCAGAGGCCAAAATGGGGGCGAATGCAAAGGAAAGCCTCGCACACAACGATAAACGCCAAGATATTGAGGATGAAGTTCGAGGCCAGATCGTGGAAATCTAGGCTATAGTAGAACATGAGCCCGCGGACAAATGGGTGGAGAGGAAAACCCAGTCCGTGGAGGAAGTGGGGAAGAAATACTACCCTCTCATGGGGCCTTGGGGTGGGGAGAAGCTGCCCCTCCTAAGGAAGCCGGTGCGCGATGTCTTTGGACAAGTATGCGGCCTTCCTTAACCTTTTGACATGGCCCTCCGTGACGGAGGAGACCATCCACTTGCCTCCCGCTCCGGACATTGTTGGAGAGGGTTGAGGTAGGAAGCGCGGGCTTGGGCGCTAGAGCTCGGGTGCGCAGAAGATGGATAGGCAAAGGAGGAAGAAGGCGTAGGTAAAAAGGTGGATCCTTATCCCCTCATATGGGCAGATGTGACTATGCGTCCCCACCAGCCTAGTAAAACTCGCTTGCCTCCCAAGTGCCGTGATAAGTGGCGCGGTTGGGTTACCCACGTCCGTATTAACGAGAATCCTGTAAACAAAGGGGACACGATCTCTGCTTTGACAAGACGTGCCAAGGAAACCGCCTCGCAAAACACGCTGAGGTGGAGAAGTGAAAACGATTCGAATAAAGGCTTGGCCGTAGTGTGATGTCACGCTGTGGAATACGTCAACAGATTAGATTTGTGTTAATATTATTCTCTCTATGGCAATACGTGGAAGCTTATTTTGCAGAGCCGTACACTACTCTTGGTGTTTACAAACTTTTATGAAGAATTTGGAGGAGGAACCCACCTTGCAATGCCGAAGACAATCTGCGCGCCGGACTCGTCGTCATTGAAGCCTGGTTCAGGGCTACTGAGGGAGTCCTGGGTTAGGGGGTGTTCAGGTAGCTGGACTACACCTTCAGCCGAACTCCAGGACTATGAAGATACAAGATTGAAGACTCTGTCCCTTGTCCGGATGGGACTTTCGTTGGCGTGGAAGGCAAGCTTGGCGATGCAGATATTCAAGATCTCCTACCATTGTAACCGACTTTGTGTAACCCTAACCCTCTCCGGTGTCTATATAAACTAGAGGGTTTTAGTCCGTAGGACAACTTTCATGATACAACAATCATACCATAGGCTAGCTTTTAGGGTTTAGCCTCCTCGATCTCGTGGTAGATCTACTCTTGTACTACCCATATCATCAATATTAATCAAGCAGGACGTAGGGTTTTACCTCCATCAAGAGGGCCCGAACCTGGGTAAAACATTGTGTCCCTTGTCTCCTGTTACCATCCGGCCTAGACGCACAGTTCGGGACCCCCTACCCGAGATCCGCCGGTTTTGACACCGACATTGGTGCTTTCATTGAGAGTTCCTCTGTGTCGTCGCTTTCAGGCCCGATGGCTTCTTCGATCATCAACCACGATGCAGTCTAGGATGGCTTCTTCGAACTACCGGGAGGTTACCGGAACCCCCCGGGGAGTATATGGGCCTTATTGGGCCTTAGTGGAAAAGAGGAGAGGGAAGGAAAAGGTGGGAGGCGTGCCCCCTAGCTGAATCCGAATTGGGAGGGGGCCGACCCCCCTTTCCTTTCTCCTCTCATCCCCTTCCTTCTCTCCTACTCCTACTACATGGAAGGGGGGAATCCTACTCCCAGTGGGAATAGGACTCCCCTAGGGCGCGCCATGGAGATGGCCGGCCCCTCCCCTCCTCCACTCCGTTATATACAGGGGAGGGGGCACCCCATAGACACACAAGTTGATCATTGATCTTTTAGCCGTGTGCGATGCCCCCTCCACCATAATCCACCTCGGTTATATCATAGCGATGCTTAGGCGAAGCCATGTTCTAGTAGCATCATCATCACCGTCATCATGCCGTCGTGCTGACGAAACTCTCCCTCGAAGCTCTACTGGATCGTGAGTTCGCGGGACGTCACCAAGCCGAACATGTGCAAATCACGGAGGTGTCGTACCTTCGGTGCTAGATTAGTCGATCGTGAAGATGTATGACTACATCAATCGCGTTGTCATAACGCTTCCGCTTACGGTGTACGAGGGTACGTAGACGATACTCTCCCGACTCGTTGCTATGCATCACTGAGGGAGTCCTGGATTAGGGGGTGTTCGGGTAGCCGGACTATACCTTCAACCGGACTCCAGGACTATGAAGATACAAGATTGAAGACTTCGTCCCGTGTCCGGATGGGACTTTCCTTGGCGTGGAAGGCAAGCTTGGCGATGCGGATATTCAAGATCTCCTACCATTGTAACCGACTCTATGTAACCCTAACCCTATCCGGTGTCTATATAAACCGGAGGGTTGTAGTCCGTAGGCAATCAACTCCATATACAACAATCATACCATAGGCTAGCTTCTAGGGTTTAGCCTCCTTGATCTCGTGGTAGATCTACTCTTGTACTACCCATATCATCAATATTAATCAAGCAGGACGTAGGGTTTTACCTCCATCAAGAGGGCCCGAACCTGGGTAAAACATTGTGTCCCTTGTCTCCTGTTACCATCCGGCCTAGACGCACAGTTCGGGACCCCCTACCCGAGATCTGCCGGTTTTGACACCGACAATGATCGTATTGCGTTTACTTCCTGGTTGTATGATGTCCAGATCCCTGCCGATCAAGATTGGTTACTCATCGGCGATTTTAATTATATGCGAGCTCCTAACAACCGCAACAAACCTGGGGGAAACCTAAATGACATGATCACTTTTAACGATATAATTCACAAGCAACAAATCATCGAGCTTCCGGTTCAAGGTAGATCCTATACATGGAGTAACATGCAACTTGATCCACTTCTTGAGCAAATTGATTGGTTCCTTACCTCCCTGCACTGGACCCATTCGTACCCTAAAACCCTAGTTAAACCCCTCGGCAAACCAGTTTCAGATCATATACCCTGTGTGGTTGAAGGAAATATGCCCTAGAGACAATAATAAAGTTGTTATTTATATTTCCTTGTATCATGATAAATGTTTATTATTCATGCTAGAATTGTATTAACCGGACACTTAGTACATGTGTGGATACATAGACAAACAGAGTGTCACTAGTATACCTCTACTTAACTAGCTCGTTAATCAAAGATGGTTAAGTTTCCTAGCCATGGACAAAGAGTTGTCATTTGATGAACGAGATCACATCATTAGAGAATGATGTGATTGACTTGACCCATCCGTTAGCTTAGCACTATGATCTTTTAGTTTATTGCTATTGCTTTCTCCATAACTTATACATGTTCCTATGACTATGAGATTATGCAACTCCCGAATACCGGAGGAACACTTAGTGTGCTATCAAACATCACAACGTAACTGGGTGACTATAAAGATGCTCTGTAGGTGTCTCCGATGGTGTTTGTTGAGTTGGCATACATCGAGATTAGAATTTGTCACTGCGTGTATCGAAGAGGTATCTCTGGGCCCTCTCGGTAATGCACATCACTATAAGCCTTGCAAGCAATGTGACTAATGAGTTAGTTACGGGATGATGCACTACGGAATGAGTAAAGAGACTTGCCGGTAATGAGATTGAACTAGGTATTGAGATACCGACAATCGAATCTCGTGCAAGTAACATACCGATGACAAAGGGAACAACGTATATTGTTATGCGGTTTGACCGATAAAGATCTTCGTAGAATATGTAGGAACCAATATGAGCATCCAGGTTCCGCTATTGGTTATTGAGCGGAGATGATTCTCAGTCATGTCTACATAGTTCTCGAACCCGTAGGGTCCGCACGCCTAACGTTCGTGACGATCGGTATTATGATTTTATGTGTTTTGATGTACCGAAGGTAGTTCGGAGTCCCGGATGTGATCACGGATATGACGAGGAGTCTCATAATGGTCAAGACATAAAGATCGATATATTGGAAGCCTATGTTTGGACATCGGAATGGTTCCGGGTGAGTTCGGGCATATACCGGAGTACCGCGAGGTTACCGGAACCCCCCGGGAAGTATATGGGCCTTATTGGGCTGTAGTGGGAGAGAGGAGAAGGGATCCTAGGAGGGGGGCGCCCCCCCTTTCCTCCCCCTTCTCTCCCCCTTCCTTCCTCTCCTGATCCAACTAGGGAGGGGGGAATCCTACTCCCGGTGGGAGTAGGACTCCCCTTGGGCGCACCATAGAGGGGCCGACCCTCCCCCTCCTCCACTCCTTTATATACGAGGGAGGGGGCACCCCATAGACACACAAGATGATTGTTTAGCCGTGTGCGGTGCCCCTCCACAGACTCCCACCTCGGTCATATCGTTGCAGTGCTTAGGCGAAGCCCTGCGCCGATAGCTTCATCATCACCGTCATCACGCCGTCGTGCTGACGAAACTCTCCATCGACACTCAGCTGGATCTAGAGTTCGCAGGACGTCACCGAGCTGAACATGTGCAGATCGCGGAGGTGCGTACCTTCGGTGCTAGGATCGGTCGGATCATGAATACGTATGACTACATCAACCGCGTTATCATAACGCTTCCATTTACGGTCTACGAGGGTACGTGGACAACAATCTTCCCCTCTCATTGCTATGCATAACCTAGATGGATCTTGCGTGTGCGTAGGATTTTTTTTGAAATTACTGTGTTCCCCAATAGTGGCATTCGAGCCAGGTCTATGCGTAGATGTTATATGCACGAGTAGAACACAAAGGAGTTGTAGGCGTGGGTATATACATAGTGCTTGCTGTCGCTAGTTGATTCTTGATTCAGCGGTATTGTTGGATGAAGCAGCTCAAACCGACATTACGCGTATGCTTATGCGAGACTGGTTCTACCGACGTGCTTCGCACACAGGTGGCTGGTGGGTGTCAGTCTCTCCAACTTTAGTTGAATCGGATTCAATGAACAGGGTTCTTTCTGAAGATGAAAAAGCAATCACTATACCGCATTGTGGTTTTGATGCGTAGGTAAGAACGGTTCTTGCTCAGCCCGTAGCAGCCACGTAAAACTTGCAACAACAAAGTAGAGGACGTCTAACTTGTTTTCGTAGGGCATGTCGTGATGTGATATGGTCAAGAGGTGATGCTAAATTTTATTTTATGAGATGATCATGTTTTGTAACGGAGTTATCGGCAACTGGCAGGAGCCATATGGTTGTCGCTTTATTGTATGAAATGTAATCGCCATGTAATTGCTTTACTTTATCACTAAGCGGTAGCGATAGTCGTAGAAGCAATAGTTGGCGAGACGACAACGATGCTTCGATGGAGATCAAGGTGTCAAGCCGGTGACGATGGTGATCATGACGGTGCTTTGGAGATGGAGAAGGCACAAGATGATGATGGCCATATCATATCACTTATATTGATTGCATGTGATGTTTATCCTTTATGCATCTTGTTTTGCTTAGTTCGGCGGTAGCATTATAAGAAGATCTCTCACTAAATTTCAAGGTATAAGTGTTCTCCCTGAGTATGCACCGTTGCTACAGTTCGTCAGGCCGAGACACCATGTGATGATCGGGTCTGATAAGCTCTACATTCACATACAACAGTGCAAGCCAGTTTTTCACACGCGGAATACTCGGGTTAAACTTGACGAGCCTAGCATATGCAGATATGGCCTCGCAAAACTGAGACCGAAAGGTCGAGCGTGAATCATATAGTAGATATGATCAACATAGTGATGTTCACCATTGAAAACTACTCCGTCTCACGTGATGACCGGACATGGTTTAGTTGATATGGATCACGTGATCACTTAGATGATTACAGGGATGTCTATCTAAGTGGGAGTTCTTAAGTAATTTGATTAATTGAACTTTAATTTATCATTAACTTAGTACCTGATAGTATTTTGCATGTCTATGTTATTGTAGATAGATGGCCCGTGCTATTGTTCCATTGAATTTTAGTGTGTTCCTAGAGAAAGCTAAGTTGAAATATGATGGTAGCAACTACAGGGACTGGGTCCGTAACTTGAGGATTATCCTCATTGCTGCACAAGAATTACGTCCTGGGAGCACCGCTAGGTGACAAACCCGCTGCAGGAGCAATGCCAGATTTTATGAACACCTGGCAGAGCAAAGCTGATGACTACTCGATAGTTCAGTGTGCCATGCTTTACGGCTTAGAACCGGGACTTCAACGATGTTTTGAACGTCATGGAGCATATGAGATGTTCCAGGAGTTGAAGTTAATATTTCAAGCAAATGCTTGGATTGAGATATGAAGTCTCCAATAAGTTCTACAGCTGCAAAAATGGAGGAGAATAGTTCTGTCAGTGAACATATACTTAGAATGTCTGGGTACCACAACCAGTTGACTCAGCTGGGAGTTAATCTTCCTGATGATAGTGTCATTGACAGAGTTCTTCAATCACTGCCACCAAGCTATAAGAGCTTCGTGATGAACTATAATATGCAAGGGATGGATAAGACAATTCCCGAGCTCTTCGCAATGCTAAAGGCTGCGGAGGTAGAAATCAAGAAGGAGCATCAAGTGTTGATGGTCAACAAGACCACCAGTTTCAAGAAAAAAGGTAAAGGGAAGAAAGGGAACTTCAAAAAGAATAGCAAGCAAGTTGTTGCTCAAGTGAAGAAGCCCCAAGTCTGGACCTAAGCCTGAGACTGAGTGCTTCTACTATAAAGGGACTGGTCACTGGAAGCGGAACTGCCCCAAGTATTTGGCGGAGAAGAAGGATGGAAAAGTGAAAGGTATATTTTTATATATGTTATTGATGTGTACCTTACTAATTCTCGCAGTAGCGCATGGGTATTTGATACTGGTTCCGGTGCTAATATTTGCAACTCGAAACAGGGGCTACGGATTAAGAGAAGATTGGCTAAGGACGAGGTGACGATGCGTGTGGGAAATGGTTCCAAAGTCGATGTGATCGCCATCGGCATGCTACCTCTACATCTACCTTCGGGATTAGTTTTAGACCTAAATAATTAATATTTGGTGCCAGGGTTGAGCATGAACATTATGTCTGGATCTTGTTTGATGCGAGACGGTTATTCATTTAAATCAGAGAATAATGGTTGTTCTATTTATATGAATAATATCTTTTATGGTCATGCACCCTTGATGAGTGGTCTGTTTTTACTAAATCTTGATAGTAGTGATACACATGTTCATAGTATTGAAGCCAAAAGATATAATTTTAATAATGATAGTGCAACTTATTTGTGGCACTGCCGTTTAGGTCATATAGATGTAAAGCGCATGAAGAAACTCCATGCTGGTGGACTTTTGGAATCACTTGATTATGAATCACTTGATGCTTGTGAACCATGCCTCATGGGCAAGATGACTAAGACTCCGTTCTCCGGAACAATGGAGCGAGCAATAGACTTGTTGGAAATAATACATGCTGATGTATGCGGTCCGATGAGTGTTGATGCTCGCGGCGGGTATCGTTATTTTCTTACCTTCACAAATGATTTGAGAAGATATGGGTACATCTACTTAATGAAAAGTCTGAAACATTTGAAATGTTCAAAGAATTTCAGAGTGAAGTGGAGAATCATCGTAATTAAGTTTCTATGATCTGATCATGGAGGAGAATGTTTGAGTTATGAGTTTGGTCTTCATTTGAACCAATGCGGCATAGTTTTGCAACTCACGCCACCTGGAGCACCACAGCCTAATGGTGTATCCAAACGTCGTAACCACACTTTATTAGACATGGTGCGATCTATGATGTCTCTCACTGATTTACCGCTATCATTTTGGGGTTATGCTTTAGAGACAGCTGCATTCACGTTAAATAGGGCACCTTCAAAATCCGTTGAGACGACACCTTATGAACTGTGGTTTGGCAAGAAACCCAAGTTCTCGTTTCTTAAAGTTTGGGGCTGCGATGCTTATGTAAAAAAACTTCAACCTGATAAGCTTGAACCCAAATCGGAGAAATGTGTCTTCATAGGATACCCAAAGGAAACTATTGGGTACACCTTCTATCGCAGATCCGAAGGCAAGATATTCGTTGCTGAGAATGAATCCTTTCTAGAGAAGGAGTTTCTCTCGTAAGAAGTGAGTGGGAGGAAAGTAGAACTTGACGAGGTAATTGTATCTACTCCCTTATTGGAAAGTAGTTCATCACAGAAATCAGTTCCAGTGATTCCTACACCAGTAAGTGAGGAAGCTAATGATGATGATCATGAAACTTCTGATCAAGTTACTACCGAACCTCGTAGGTCAACCAGAGTAAGATCCGCACCAGAGTGGTACAGTAATCCTGTTCTGGAGGTCATGTTACTTGACCATGACGAACCTACGAACTATGAGGAAGCGATGATGAGCCCAGATTCCGCAAATGGCTTGAGGCCATGAAATCTGAGATGGGATCCATGTATGAGAACAAAGTGTGGAATTTGGTTGACTTGCCCGATGATCGGCAGGCCATAGAGAATAAATGGATCTTTAAGAAGAAGACTGACGTTGACGGTAATGTTACTGTCTACAAAGCTCGACTTGTTGCAAAAGGTTTTCGACAAGTTCAAGGAGTTGACTATGATGAGACCTTCTCACCCGTAGCGATGCTTAAGTCCATCCGAATCATGTTAGCAATTGCCGCATTTTATGATTATGAAATTTGGCAAATGGATGTCAAAACTGCATTCCTTAATGGTTATCTTAAAGAAGAGTTGTATATGATGCAACCAGAAGGTTTTGTTGATCCAAAAGGTGCTAACAAAGTGTGCAAGCTCCAGCGATCCATTTATGGACTGGAGCAAGCCTCTTGGAGTTGGAATATACGCTTTGATAGTGTGATCAAAGCATATGGTTTTATACAGACTTTTGGAGAAGCCTGTATTTACAAGAAAGTGAGTGGGAGCTCTGTAGCATTTCTGATATTATATGTAGATGACATATTATTGATCGGAAATGATACTGAATTTCTGAATAGCATAAAAGGATACTTGAATAAGAATTTTTCAATGAAAGACCTCTGTGAAGCTGCTTATGTATTGGGCATCAAGATCTATAGAGATAGATCAAGACGCTTAATTGGACTTTCACAAAGCACATACCTTGATAAAGTTTTGAAGAAGTTCAAAATGGATCAAGCAAAGAAAGGGTTCTTGCCTGTGTTACAAGGCGTGAAGTTGAGTCAGACTCAATGCCCGACCATTGCAGAAGATAGAGAGAAAATGAAAGTCATTCCCTATGCTTCAGCCATAGGTTCTGTCATGTATGCAATGATGTGTACTAGACCTGATGTGTGCCCTGCTATTAGATTAGCAGGGAGGTACCAAAGTAATCCGGGAGTGGATCACTGGGCATCGGTCAAGAACATCCTGAAATACCTGAAAAGGACTAAGGATATGTTTCTCATTTATGGAGGTGACAAATAGCTCATCGTAAACGGTCACGTCAATGCAAGCTTTGACACTGATCTAGATGACTCTAAGTCACAAACCGGATACATATTTTTATTGAATGGTGGAGCTGTCAGTTGGTGCAGTTCCAAGCAGAGCGTCGTGGTGGGATCTACGTGTGAAGCGGAATACATAGATTCTTCAGAAGCGGCAAATGAAGGAGTCTGGATGAAGGAGTTCATATCCGATCTAGGTGTCATACCTAGTGCATTGGGTCCAATGAAAATCTTTTGTGACAATACTGGAGCAATTGCCTTGGCAAAAAAATCCAGATTTCACAAGAGAACAAAGCACATCAAGAGACGCTTCAATTCCATCCGCGATCAAGTCAAGGAGGGAGACACGGAGATTTGCAAGATACATACGGATCTGAATGTTGCAGACCCGTTGACTAAGCCTCTCTCATCAGCAAAACATGATCAGCACCAAGACTCCATGGGTGTTAGAATCATCACAATGTAATCTAGATGATTGACTCTAGTGCAAGTGGGAGACTAAAGGAAATATGCCCTAGAGGCAATAATAAAGTTGTTATTTATATTTCCTTATATCATGATAAATGTTTATTATTCATGCTAGAATTGTATTAACCGGAAACTTAGTACATGTGTGGATACATAGACAAACAGAGTGTCACTAGTATGCCTCTACTTAACTAGCTCGTTAATCAAAGATGGTTAAGTTTCCTAGCCATGGACAAAGTGTTGTCATTTGATGAACGGGATCACATCATTAGAGAATGATGTGATTGACTTGACCCATCCGTTAGCTTAGCACTATGATCGTTTAGTTTATTGCTATTGCTTTCTCCATAACTTATACATGTTCCTACGACTATGAGATTATGCAACTCCCGAATACCGGAGGAACACTCAGTGTGCCATCAAACGTCACAACGTAACTGGGTGACTATAAAGATGCTCTACAGGTGTCTCCAATGGTGTTTGTTGAGTTGGCATAGATCGAGATTAGGATTTGTCACTCCGTGTATCGGAGAGGTATCTCTGGGCCCTCTCAGTAATGCACATCAATATAAGCCTTGCAAGCAATGTGACTAATGAGTTAGTTACGTTATGATGCATTATGGAACGAGTAAAGAGACTTGCTAGTAACGAGATTGAACTAGGTATTGAGATAT
The DNA here is from genome assembly GCF_056163025.1 of Triticum urartu. Lineage (NCBI taxonomy): Eukaryota > Viridiplantae > Streptophyta > Magnoliopsida > Poales > Poaceae > Triticum > Triticum urartu. The sequence continues at coordinate 486,071,325 of NC_141873.1, read as the reverse complement.
CGACGATCGAAACTAGGGCAAGTAACATACCAATGACAAAGGGAACAACGTATCTTGTTATGCGGTTTGACCGATAAAGATCTTCGTAGAATATGTAGGAACCAATATGAGCATCCGGTTCTGCTATTGGTTATTGACCAGAGATGAGTCTCGGTCATGTCTACATAGTTCTCGACCCGTAGGGTCCGCACGCTTAACGTTCGGTGATGATCGGTATTATGAGTTTATGTGTTTTGATGTACCGAAGGTAGTTCGGAGTCCCGGATATGATCACGGACATGACAAGGAGTCTCGGAATGGTCGAGACCTATAGATCAATATATTGGAAGCCTATGTTTGGACATCGGAATGGTTTCGGGTGAGTTCGGGCATATACCGGAGTACCGGGAGGTTATCGGAACCCCCCGGGAAGTATATGGGCCTTATTGGGCCATAGTGGGAGAGAGGAGAAGGGAGCCTAGGAGGGGGCGCCCCCCCCCCCCAAGTCCAATCCGAATTGGGTGGGGGGCCGGCCCCCCTTTCCTTCCCCCTCTCCCCCCTTCCTTCCTCTCCTAATCCAACTAGGGAAGGAGGGATCCTACTCCTGGTGGGAGTAGGACTCCCCTTGGGTGCGCCATAGAGGGGTCGGCCCTCCCCCTCCTCCAATCCTTTATATACGGGGGAGGGGGCACCCCATAGACACACAAGTTGATTTTTTAGCCGTGTGCGGTACCCCCCTCCAAAGATTTCCACCTCAGTCATATCGTTGCAGTGCTTAGGCGAAGCCCTGTGCCGATAGCTTCATCATCACCGTCATCACGCCGTCGTGCTGATGAAACTGTTCCTCGACACTCAGCTGGATCTAGAGTTCGCAGGACGTCACCGAGCTAAACGTGTGTAGATCGCGGAGGTTCCATACCTTCGGTGCTAGGATCGGTCGGATCGTGAAGACGTACGACTACATCAACCGCGTTGTCATAATGCTTCCGCTTATGGTCTACGAGGGTACGTGGACAACACTCTTCCCCTCTCATTGCTATGCATCACCTAGATGGATCTTGCGTGTGCGTAGGAAATTCTTTGAAATTACTGCGTTCCCCAACAGAGGTTACCATTGAAACCACGATTCCCCGAAGTAAGCTTTTTCGCTTTGAATCATACTAGATTTTACACCCCGGGTTTATGGGTGTGGTACAACAAGTTTGGGACAAGCCAGTCTACAATAAAAATGATGCGGCTACACTAAGCCACAAGTTCAAAGCCCTCTGTCAAGCCCTTAAGATTTGGAGCAAACATATTTCTCGGATATCTATTGCGATCACCAATTGTAATGAGGTCCTTGCTGAGTTAGACGAACTGGAAAACAAACGTTGCCTCACGCTTCAAAAACAAATTATAGAAACATCCTTAAAGCACATCTCATCAGGCTGCTCAAATACCAGAAGCTTTATTGGAAAAAGCATTGCACCATTCGTTGGATCAAGTTCGGAGACGAGAACACCAAGTTTTTTTCAAGCCATTTACACAAAAAGATATTGTAAGAACAACATTGCATCGCTCCGCACTGATGATGATCGAGTGGTTGAGGATCACCCTGGAAAGGAAGCACTCTTGCACTCCACTTACAAAACCAGGCTAGGGACCACTACACAGTGTGATATGAAGTTTGACTTGCCTTCAATATCCAACGCGCAAACAATCTTGACCTTCTCACTAAGCCGTTCACTCTGGATGAGATCGATGGAGTCGTCAAGGAAATGCCACCTGATCGTGCCCCTGGACCTGATGGCTTCAGTGGATCTTTTCTCAAAGCATGCTGGCCGATCATCAAGCATGATTTCTACTCGCTTTGCTCACAATTCTATGAAGGAAATCTTGATATCACCAGCATCAATGATGGTCTCATTACCTTGATTCCCAAACTAAACTCGCCCGAATCAGTCAATGATTACAGGCCAATCACCATGCTTAATTGCTGTCTGAAACTACCGACGAAACTCCTCGCCAATCGACTGCAACGCATCATTTTACAGCTGGTGCACCGCAACCAATATGGCTCCCTTAAGGGCAGAACCATCCAAGATTGCCTTGCATGGGCCTATCACTACATTCATCAATGCCATGCTTCTGGTCGGGAGATCATTCTCCTCAAGCTCGACTTTGCCAAAGCATTCGATATAGTGGTGCATGAACCCGTGATTAACATAATGCGTCATATGGGCTTCAATGATCGATGGATTTCCTGGATTAATTGCCTCTTCTCCTCTGGCCGATCATCTGTCCTCCTTAATGGCATGCCCGACCGACAATTCCCTTGCAGATGCGGGGTTAGACAAGGGGACCCGCTTTCGCCGTTAATCTTTGTCCTTGCAGTAGAGTTACTTCAGGTAGCAATTAATTACGCTTTCTGACAAGGCAGGCTTGACTTACCCTTCCCTTGCATTGGACAGACCGATTATCAGGTACTTCAATACATCGATGATACGCTCATTGTCCTCCATGCATCTCGCCAAGCCACCCTAGTTAAACAGATTTGTCCGACTATGCTTCCGCCATTGGCCTCAAGATTAATTTTCACAAATCCACGTTGATCCCGATCAATCTTGACGCATCTACTATGAACAATCTTGCTAGAGTCTTTGGGTGTGCGGTTGGCTCGATGTCGTTCACTTACCTTGGCCTCCCACTGGGCACTACCCGACCTACGATCCAAGAATTTATGCCTTTGGTTTGCAGATTGGAAAGGCAACTGACTCCCACCATTGCGATGATGTCGTACGGTGGCAAGCTCTCTTGGTTAAATGCCTCGGTCACGTCTCTTCTGGTGTTTGCCATGTGCACTCTCAAATCCCCCCCCCCCAAGCTCATTGAGATCCTTGATAAGATCAGGTGTCGGTGCCTCTGGACCAAGAAACCCGAACAGGGTGAAAATGTAACTCTTTGGCTGCTTGGGATCTGGTCTGCCGACCCAAGAAAAAAAGGAGGTTTAGGGGTGATCAACTTGAAAATCCATAATGAGGCTCTGTTGCTAAAGTTCCTCCACAAATTCTTTAACATACATGATGTGCCTTGGGTCAATCTTATCTGGGAAAATCATTATGATGGTAAAATTCCACACGTCGTGGACCCCGTTGGTTCGTTCTGGTGGAAAGACATTCTTAAGCTGGCCCCCATCTACCGAGGAATTTCTCGTGTTCAGCTGGTTGATGGCAGGTCAACCCTCTTTTGGAAAGATCTTTAGAGGGAGGAGGTTCTTCAAATATCGCACCCTCGTGCCTTCTCCTTTGCCATGCAAGAAGATATGTCGGTCGCTGAAGCAATGGCCTCTACAGGCATGCATGCAACCTTTCACCTTCCTGTCTCACCCCAGGCTCTTGTTGAGATCCAAGATATCCAATCACATTCAACATGGATCTCTCCATTGACATCACTAAATGATGTTTGGCACTATTCCTGGGGCTCTACGGTTTACAAACCAAGGGACTACTATAATAACTATTTTAGGGACGGGGAGACGCATCAGGCATTCAGTCAACTTTGGAAATCTAAGTGCACTATGAAAATCAAAGTATTTGGTTGGCTTTTGTTTCATGACAGGCTCAACACTTGCAACATGCTGAAGAGGAGACACTATAATATTGGCAACAACTCTGACTGCATCCTCTGCAACCAGCACATTGAGGAGACGGTTGACCACATGATCTTCTCCTGCCCTTTTAGTCAGAGCTGCTGGGCTGGACTACACATGACTTGACCATCATTCCTTTACCGCCTCGATCTCCTTCAAACCACAAAAGATGCCTGGCCAAACCCATTCTTCTATGAAACATTCTTGACTACGGCATGGAGTATATGGAAGGAGAGAAATAACAAACACTACAGAGGACTGGCCCCCAGTGTTGACTCTTGGCTCAAATGTTTCAAAGAAGATTTGTCTCTACTCCAACATAGGGTTAAGGCAGCGCATAGAGCTACTCTGATCAACTTTTGTACTTCTGTTGTATAGCCCCTCCTCTATTTTGGATTAGTTGTGCATCCACACCATGGGTGTGGGTAGCAGTATGTTGTAATATGACTGATATGTCTATGTAAACCCCCCCCCCATTTATATAGATATATGAAAAACAGTAGGGGTTTTCCCCCTACTGTCATTTTGTCAAAAAAACATTGGTAATTGCTCGTTTTTCCTGAAGAAAACACCAAAATTTTGATTTTTCAATACGGGAATGCACATAAAAAAGATGTTAATATGAATTGGTTGCAACCAATCACCTTTTTGTTCTCTTCTCAAGAGTGTCATTGTCGCTATTTGGATGGTGGTCACACATCAACTAAAATTATCGTCAATGCATCCTTTGTTGCTCTTGCATCCGATAATATTGACATTATCGCAAAACAACGATTTGAATGTGGAGAAGGTATGTAAGCTTACTTCATTCACCGACCCCATGGTGTCGAAGGTATCATGTTGTGCGCCTTTGTCAGCATATAATATCCACATATTGGTCATCTGCTTGGTCTTAAAAAGCAAAAATGTGATCACATTTTGATTTGGGAAGTGGGAGGGTTGCGACGCGAAGGGGGTGAAGGAGGAAAATGTAAAAAACACTGTCGGCTAGTGCAGACGACGATCGCGAGGTGGCGACGAACGACAATAATGACCACCAGCATCGAGGACTCACAACAAGTGGATGAGTAACATTTGTGTCCCTTCGACCCTAATCACAAGGCCACGCGTTTGTGTCTAGAGCAATGGATAACTATGGGTCGGTTGTTTTTAGATCATGCGACAATTTCTCCCAGATGTTGCCCTCCTCATTCATTCATATAATCTAAACCAGTTTGTCCCTGAAACTTAGATTCTAGGAACGAATGAAGATGGTAGCTTATGGAAAAAACTAGGGTGGGGCATCTTTTGGGGGAAGTTGTTGTGAATCTAAAAAGAATTGTATTTTGTGTGTGCTACAAGGCGTTTGCTCAAGAGGAGGTGTGTGTGAGAGGCATTGAAGCTTAGGTAGGAGTAGGGTAGGTAGCCAAGGGTGATGAGACGTATATGGGGTAAGGGCAACTCCAAAGGGGATCACCAGATTGTCTGGACTAGGCGGTCCGGACACTTTTAGTTAGGGTCAACAAATTAGTTCAGACATGTCCAGATGTCCGAAATCCTACAAACTCGCACCAAAATGAGGGGAGCTTTAGGGGAGTCCTTGCGCACTCTTGCTAGACCACATGTCCCCACATCCAAATGGCATATTAATTTGTTTTTTCTCTCGGTCTGTCTGACCCACTATCACTCGTAGCACATGGTCTGATTTTGATGAACGCGGTTGGAATTGGATGCATGGGCTTTTTTCCACAGACATGTGACAATATTAGATGACTTTATTGGAGACCCCCTAGCATGGGGAGCCAGGGGCAAGGGGTGAAAGATGTGGAGAGGAGTTGTGCACAATACCAATCACATTATTTGAATAGTTGTCCTTATACATAGAATCCATAATTATAATCTTGTTTGTGTGGAGCATAAAAGTAAAAAATGGAAAATACTTTTAAGACGAAGCTGAGTAACACGCGACTGAAAATCATACTCATGAGATGATACGGAAAAGAAGGGTCCATATGTACTCTTTTTCAAATAACCTCCCACCTAAATTATTCGTTATTTCATGCCCACAGTTAGTGCTAGAGTTTTAACTTGAAACTCACGAGTAGCTCCTGACTCGGCTTGAATCAACTCGAATCAGAGAGGAGGAACCAAAGACGGATAACTTTTTAACTGTAGAAAAGAAGAAAATTTGACTGTGCTTGAAGACGCATAATGGAAAGGCAAAAGGGCACAATGGAAGTGTCAGGCAGACGAGACATTGTGCGCCGGAGGTCACCAAGTCGGCACAACCTCCATCTTCTCGGCTAGCGCTTTCTCTACCTGTGGCAATCCCAAGTGCCATCGCCTACATCTTTGAGTTAATACGAACCATCAGTGAGTGTTGATGATGTGCTCCAGAGGAGACTACGCAACACCAATGCTATCAGAGGCAACGCCATGAGAAAGATCATGCAGAATGCAGATGTACGGGACGCGCTGCAGTGCCACCTCGGCAAACCGATGACCTGCTATTATAGTTTATGGTCCTTGAGTTCTACACTTGCAGTTGCAAGTGCCATGTCACAACAACAATCACCAGCGTAAGTGCAGACTAATTAAGAGACATGCTTATTATTATTCTCCTACTTTTTATTCTGAACTTTCAGTTATGGAATGAAAAGAAATTCTTGCAGGTTGAGGTGCTTTACAGAAATTGTTTTAGAAATAGATGATGTATCAACTTTGATCTTTGGAATGAGATACTACAGCATTATGATCAAATATAGCTTAAAACTCTTGTGCTATCCAACTAAACTTGTGTCTTGTACGTGTCGGAAGATGAAGCCTAACTCCACCAATTGGTTAGCACTATATATTCTTCACTTGCTAATGTCAAGCTGAAGGAAATATGCCCTACAGGCAATAATAAACTTGTTATTTTATATTTCCTTATATCATGATAAATGTTTATTATTCATGCTAGAATTGTATTAACTGGAAATTTGATACATGTGTGGATACATAGACAAAACATTGTGTCCCTAGGAAGCCTCTACTAGACTAGCTCGTTAATCAAAGATGGTTAAGTTTCCTGACCGTAGACATGTGTTGTTATTTAATGAATGGGATCACATCATTAGGAGAATGATGTGATGGGCAAGACCCATCCGTTAGCTTAGCATAATGATCGTTAAGTTTTATTGCTATTGCTTTCTTCATGACTTATACATATTCCTTTGACTATGAGATTATGCAACTCCCGGATACCGAAGGAATACCATGTGTGCTATCAAATGTCACAACGTAACTAGGTGATTATAAAGATGCTCTAAAGGTATCTCTGAATGTGTTTGTTGGGTTGGCATAGTCGAGATTAGGATTTGTCACTCCGAGTATCGGAGAGGTATCTCTGGGCCCTCTCGCTAATGCACATCATTATAATCCTTGCAAGCAATGTGACTAATGAGTTATTTACGAGATGATGCATTACGGAATGAGTAAAGAGCCTTTCCGCTAACGAGATTGAACTAGGTATAATGATACCGACGATCGAATCTCGGGCAAGTAACATACCGATGACAAAGGGAATTATGTATGTTGTCATTGCGGTTTGACCGATAAAGATCTTCGAAGAATATGTAGGAACCAATATGAGCATCCAGGTTCCGCTATTGGTTATTGACCGAAAATGTGTCTCGGTCATGTCTACATAGTTCTCGAACTCGTAGGGTCCGCACGCTTAATGTTCGATGACGATTTTTATTATGAGTTATGTGTTTTGGTGACCGAAGTTTGTTCGGAGTCCCGGATGAGATCACGGACATGACGAGGATTCTCTAAATGGTAGAGAGGTTAAGATTGATATATTGGAAGGTATTATTCGGACACCGGAAGGGTTCTAGAGTGTATCGGGTACATACTGGAGTACCAAAGGGGTTACCGGAACCCCCCGAACCCCCCCCCCCCGGGGGGGAGATATGGGCCATAGGAGGGAGGCTTACCAGCCCACAAGGGGCTGGTGCACCCCCACAAGGTAGGATGCCGAATTGGACTAGGGAAGGGGGCGCCACCCCCCTTTCCTTCTCCTACTCCCTCTCCTTTCCCCCTTCCCCCCTCCATGAGAAGGAAAAGAAGGGGGCGAATCCTACTAGGACTGGGAGTCCTAGTAGGACTCCCCACTTATGGCGCGCCCACTAGGGCCGGCCTCCTCCCTCTCCCTCCTTTATATACGTGGGGAGGGCACCCCTTGGAGACATACCAATTTTTCTAAGCCGTGTGCAGCGTCTCCCTCCACGGTTTACTCCTCCGGTCATATTCACGTAGTGCTTAGGAGAAGCCCTGCGCGGATCACATCACCATCACCGTCACCATGCTGTCGTGCTGACGAAACTCTCCCTCGACCCTCTACTGGATCAAGAGTTCGAGGGACGTCATCGAGCTGAACGTGTGCTGAACTCGGAGGTGTCGTACGTTTAGTACTTGATCGGTTGGATCGCGAAGACGTTCGACTACATCAACCGCGTTAACCTAATGCTTCCGCTTTCGGTCTATGAGGGTACGTGGACACACTCTCCCCCTCTCGTTGCTATGCATCTCCTAGATAGATCTTGTGTGATCATAGGAATTTTTTTGAAATTGCATGCTACGTTCCCCAACAGTGGCATCACAGCCAGGTCTATGCATAGATGATATGCACGAGTAGAACACAAAGAGTTGTGGGCGATAATAGTCATACTGCTTACCACCAACGTCTTATTTTGATTCAACGGTATTCTTGGATGAAGCGGTCCGGACCAACATTACATGACCATGTTCATGAGACCGGTTCTATCGACGTGCTTTGCACACAGGTGGCTGGCGGGTGTCTGTTTCTCCAACTTTAACTGAATCAAATTTGACTACGATCGGTCCTTGTTGAAGGTTAAAACAACACACTTGACGAAAAATCTTTGTGGTTTTGGTGCGTAGGTAAGTACGGTTCTTGCTAAAAGCCCGTAGCAGCCATGTAAAACTTTCAACAACAAAGTAGAGGACGTCTACCTTGTTTTTGCAGGGCATGTTTTGATGTGATATGGTCAAGACGTGATGAGATATAAATTGTTGTATGAGATGATCATGTTTTGTAAAAGTTATCGGCAACTGGTAGGAGCCTTATGGTTGTCGCTTTATTGTATGAAATGCAATCGCCATGTAATTGCTTTACTTTATCACTAAGCGGTAGCGATAGTCGTAGAAGAAATAGTTGGCAAAACGACAACGACGCTATGATGGAGATCAAGGTGTCAAGCTAGTGACGATGGTGATCATGATGGTGCTTTGGAGATGGAGATCAAAGGCACAAGATGATGATGGCCATATCATATCACTTATATTGATTGCATGTGATGTTTATCATTTATGCATCTTGTTTTGCTTAGTTCGGCGGTAGCATTATAAGAAGATCTCTCACTAAATTTCAAGGTATAAGTGTTCTCCCTGAGTATGCACCGTTGCTACAGTTCGTCATGCCAAGACACCACGTGATGATCGGGTGTGATAAGCTCTACGTTCACATACAATGGTGCAAGCCAGTTTTGCACACGTGGAATACTCGGGTTAAACTTGACGAGCCTAGCATATGCAGATATGGCCTCACAAAACTGAGACCAAAAGGTCGAGCATGAATCATATAGTAGATATGATCAACATAGTGATGTTCACCATTGAAAACTACTCCGTCTCACGTGATGATCAGACATGGTTTAGTTGATATGGATCACGTGATCACGTAGATGATTAGAGGGATGTCTATCTAAGTGGGAGTTCTTAAGTAATTTGATTAATTGAACTTTAATTTATCATGAACTTAGTACCTGATAGTATTTTGGATGTCTATGTTATTGTAGATAGATGGCCCATGCTGTTGTTCCATTCAATTTTAATGTGTTCCTAGAGAAAGCTAAGTTGAAATATGATGGTAGCAACTACACGGACTGGGTCCGTAACTTGAGGATTATCCTCATTGTTGCACAAGAATTACGTCCTGGAAGCACCGCTAGGTGACAAACCCGCTGCAGGAGCAACACGAGATTTTATGAACACCTGGCAGAGCAAAGCTGATGACTACTCGATAGTTTAGTGTGCCATGGTTTACGGCTTAGATCCGGGACTTCAACGATGTTTTGAACGTCATGGAGCATATGAGATGTTCCAGGAGTTGAAGTTAATATTTCAAGCAAATGCTTGGATTGAGATATGAAGTCTCCAATAATTTCTACAGCTGCAAAAATGAAGGAGAATAGTTCTGTCAGTGAACATATACTCAGAATGTCTGGGTACCACAACCACTTGACTCAGCTGGGAGTTAATCTTCCTGATGATAGTGTCATTGACAGAGTTCTTCAATCACTGCCGCCAAGCTATAAGAGCTTCATGATGAACTATAATATGCAAGGGATGGATAAGACAATTCCCGAGCTCTTCGCAATGCTAAAGGCTGCGGAGGTAGAAATCAAGAAGGAGCATCAAGTGTTGATGGTCAACAAGACCACCAGTTTCAAGAAAAAAGGTAAAGGGAAGAAAGGGAACTTCAAAAAGAATAGCAAGCAAGTTGCTGCTCAAGTGAAGAAGCCCCAAGTCTGGACCTAAGCCTGAGACTGAGTGCTTCTACTGCAAAGGGACTGGTCACTGGAAGCGGAACTGCCCCAAGTATTTGGCGGAGAAGAAGGATGGCAAAGTGAAAGGTATATTTGATATATATGTTATTGATGTGTACCTTACTAATTCTCGCAGTAGCGCCTGGGTATTTGATACTGGTTCCATTGCTAATATTTGCAACTCGAAACAGGAGCTACGGATTAAGAGAAGATTGGCTAAGGACGAGGTGACGATGCGTGTGGGAAATGGTTCCAAAGTCGATGTGATCGCCATCGGCATGCTACCTCTACATCTACCTTCGGGATTAGTTTTAGACCTAAATAATTATTATTTGGTGCCAGGGTTGAGCATGAACATTCACTACAAGAAATATGTCAACTTGTGACCACCACTATTGGTCACTGAATGGTCACAAATTTCCATTTGTGACCTTTTTGTGACCAAAAACATAAGGTCAAAAGCTGGCCGTCGTAAACTAACTATAGCGACCTTTCTTCTGGAATGGTCGTAGACGTTTATGACCAAAATACGTCTACTGTGGCGTTTTGGTCACTAGCAACCTCCCCGGGCCACGTAGGCATCCAGCGTGGCAATCTGATGTGGCACAAGATTCAGCCCGGTCCAATTCGATTTTCTACATGGGCCTAGCCCAACAATTCAGCCTATTTGTGTTTTTTTCATCAATTTTTTGTTGGGTTCATGGGCCAAGCCCAACAGCCATTTATTCTTTTGGGCCAGCCTTTTTTCTGAGCTTCTTCCATTTTTTTTGGGCCTCAGCCTTTTTGCGGTCCATTTAACTTTTTAAATTTTTTAAGACATTTTTTCTTTCATTTTTTTGTCCAATATTGTTTGGGCTAAGGCCTCTTCCAGCCCATCAATATTTTTAGCCCGCTAATTCAAAGGACTGGACAACAGAGAAACAATTCAGTTTTTTCAATTTTGCTATCAAAGCAACATTTGTTTCACTGTACAATCATACATCATCTGTTGCAGTTACATCTTCATCACATTATCTATACATAAGAAGCAGCAACTAAAAGATTGTCATAACAAACGACAGCCACTCAAAAGAAAGATCACCATCACAGCTCCAGCGACTACTAATATACACTACAACTTCCACTTATGTGCAAACCTACAAGAAGGCCAAACAAAAAAGGAATCGCTGAATATTCAGAGACCACTGCCATGCTGCCAATTGGATTTGGTTGCAGCCCTTCCAGTTTGCTAATGGCATCTCTCCAGCACCATATCTCATAACCTACAAAGAGAACATAAACCAACATAAGAATTTGAAACTTCTTCTAATTTGAAACTTCCGGTAAACGATAAACTTGAGGTAAATTAGCAGTGAGGATATTGATTACAATGTCCCTCATAATGGTAGAAGCTCAAATGTGAGACAATATTTTGTAATATATAAGCCTTGGCTGCAACTTTCCGCTTAACATGCAGATAAAAATCAGCCACTTATTGCTTATTTCATGCTTCAATTTTTACTTTCAGTTTTGTTAGGATAATCTGTATGCATAGGCACAGTCCTATACTTGTTTGGAAAGTCAAGATATTCATGTCAACAATTATATAGAGCCAAACAATCATCTAAGCATACATACAGAATCCAATCGGTTATATATGTACGCAGACATTAATTCCAAGTATCTAATTAAACCCTGCTATACACACAACGATTTACCAACGATGCTGAATATCGTGTCGTTCCATTCAGGACAGCAGCACTGCTCCACTGTTTGATATAAGTGGTTGCTGCATGTCGTGTGTATAGTACTATAGTTTCATCTTCAGACCAATCAACGCCAAGTTTCAAAGAAAATCTGATGATAAGTTGCACCAAGATTTAGCAAGGTGCGTACCTCCAAGTGGATGAGCGAGCTCTGAGACCCACTCCCTGACCCTCTCCGCAGATGCTCCCGTCGAAGCATACTGCATCATAGCAAGCACAAAAATTCAGAAAACTACAGCTGGTGTAAAGATGGACCAAACTACAGTTTAAGTAAAACTATAAGAACATAAAATAAAACTACTACAATTTCAGTAAAACTATAAATTAGTTTAGATTGTGAGATCATACATGGAAAGTCTGCACCATCAGCAGTAACCATTAACAAAAGAAAATAAATTATGTCGATGCTGGAAATAACATCTCTGGAGTAGTTTTAATTGAAAAAATCTATAGAATACTCCAGTAATTAGAGTACACAACTATGATGCTGGAAAGAACATCACACAGGCAGGACAAACTACTCCATCTCTGCACTACAGGCAGGAAAAACTACAGGAGTATACAGCTACTCATATGGGAGTACTATGGGCAAGACAAATACAGGAGTAAGATGTTGATCATGTTAGATTCAGACTATCACTGGTAGTGTAATTTTCTACTACATAAACATCTACTGAACCAATGGTGAATAATAGCTTATTGTAGGCAAAATCATTTGGATAACAGTAACTTGTTCAGATAGTCGGAATCAATTAAGCTGCAATCAATTAAGCTGCTTAGGCATCTGTGTACGTGATTGTCTTGCAAAGAATCGATCAAAATCACTAGTAGCACAAAGGACCCTCGCAGAAATTTGTAATAGTACGCAAACTGACCTTGTGCATTGTACATGTAAGGTAAGGTAAATAGAGTTCCCAGCAAACAATGTATTCTAGTTATTAAACAAATGCTCGCCAAGATAATCAGTACAGTGGTGAACCGAACGCAGTAATAATCCAAAGGTGATACTAATAAGCAGTAGGAACCTCCCTACTTTTGTGATATAAAACTAATATCAGACCAATTTTGTACCAAGTTAAAGTTACTTCAGATTGTGAACAGTTAGCTCGACTAACATTTTCTAAACCTTCTAATTATAAGTTCCACAACCTAAACACACTATGCAACCATTTGTGTGCTCTCTGTCAAGCTGAATTTAGGCCTTTCCATGGAGCAGAGAGCATAGATTCGATCACCGGCCTTGTGCCAAGTCCCCCATGCCTTCCCGTGGCGGCCTTCACAACAATGACCTGCAAGCAAAACACACCAAAAACTAAGTCACACATGCATGCTAGTAATCCACTGTCCTATAGTTGTTTGGTTATTATTTTAGATTAATATGAATAATTCAATATGTATTATCTATTTTTAAAAAATGAAGTAAACAAGTTATTCAATATTTTTTGGAAGAAAATACGGCTGGCTGGAGAACCTGCTATCCGAAATGTCTAGACAATGAAAAAGAAGCAGCATTATCATTAACGAGCACAGAAATTTAGTAAAGTGGGAACCCAGTAAGGAGCTATGTATCTTTGTTCTAATAATTTTCACTGTATCTTCAGAGATTGCTCTAAATTCAGGATGGTTCAGCTTTCATTCTAAGATGTGTGCAACATTGCCGTCCTTCAGAAGGAAGCTACAGGGAGTCTCAAGGAAATTAAACCTGCAAAGAGGCCGTGATGGAGACACGAGGAAATTGTGCAGAAAATACTACAACCACATTTCCTCATATCACCATCACATATCCACATCCCCTGTGCAGGTGGAATTTGTCACATATCCATATCCACATTCCCCTGCCGAACTGAACTCGTATATGGAAATACAAACCAACAAATCAGACGAACATAGCAATTTCTGCACACTCCAGAGCTGGTGTTACTGACTAAACCAACCTATTTCCTCTAGTGTTTCACAGAGATTACAGGTCCGTACACAACAGCGGCCTGATTCCCTTGACAGGGCTAAGCACTACAAAGAAGTCGACCTAGGCAGTACGCGATGGAACTAACAGAGCAGGTGCAGAGGCGATGCTACGCAGACATTACAGAGCGGAATCAACCGGGTTCAGGTGGATGAATTGACATCGCTTCGGCTGGCTCACCAAGGTTGCTCGAGAAGGAAAAGGAATGGACCCAAATCCGTACCTCGGGCTCGGAGGAGCCGACAACCCAGGCTGGTCGACGCCGACGAGCGTGGCCGGCAGGATGCCGAAGACGAAGTCGCCGAAGGAGATGTTGTAGCTCCAAGGCGCGCGCTGTGGTGCTCCTGCCATGGGCGGGCGCGCGAGGACGGTCGAGCTCCTCCCGCTTCTCCTCCAGAGGCCTCCGCCGTGCGCTGCTCCCACGCGAGCCCTGCATGTCACCCAAGGAGAGGAGAGGAGCGCATATGTTAGGAACCGCAGGAGAGGGAGGGGAGGTGCGGAGTGTCGTGCGCGTACGTGGTCGTGGCAGGGCACGCCGCCATCCTGGCCGTGGACTGCCTGCCTGTGGTCGCCGGGCCGGCGAGACGAGGCGCCACGCGACAAAATCCCAAGGACGGAGTGGTTGGTTGGCTCGGAGTGGATAAGGCTAGGGGAGAACAGGAGGGAGGGAGGAGCTCGATCTCGTCTATGGTGAGGGCCGTCGATGGTGGGCGGCGGCGGATCGAGATCTGAGGGAGGGAGAGGGTGACTTGGAGATGGGGATCTGGGATCGAGGGGCGCGGGAGAGGGTTACTTGGAGATGGGGATCTGGGATCGAGGGGCGCGGGAGAGGGTGGAGCAGCGGCGCTTGGGGGTCGAGCTCCGCCGGAGGGAGGTGGCCGACGCACGCAGGAATGGAGATGGAGGCCGGGGGCTCTGACTTGGATTGGATCTAGGCGGCGGCGGCGATTGGGAGAAGGGGGCTAGGGTTTTGTGGGTGGACGAGGATGAGAGGGATACGGGGTGATTCGGGAGGGGGTGAGATCCACGAGGGGGTGTGGGCTGCCGTCGGATCCGGGCGCATCCGACGGTGCTTAAGCCATGATCCGCGTGAGCTGATTTTAGACCAATCAGAACAGAGTATCCCCTTTGATGATGTTAAGACCATTTAAATTGGTCATAATCGATTGAAAATAAGATTTTGAATCATGTCTGTTATTTGACTACCTAAGAAATTTATAAAAATATGGAAATAGAAAACCTTCACATTGTGTCACCAAATGTGAACTACTTTTCAGTAAAAATAACAAACTTTGAATATTGTTAATATCATTAAAAAAAGTGTTCTAAGATATGAGTTTTTTGTAAGAGAATCATTTTTCGAGTGTCCAAAATGATATTTTTATAAAGAATCTAGCAAATATTTGTTGCAAATTTGGAGCACATCAATTTTATAATTCACAATCATAGCACATGTGGAGCACATCAAATTTGAACTGTAGCTGCTTTCTAGTTTGCTCTTTATTTTTTCCAAAAATCATTTCCAGGTACATAAGTATCTATTTTATCAGAGAAACACCAAAAAATTCCAAGATTCAACCACTAGCTAGGAACGGTCATTCCCACCGTTTTGACCGCATTTTGAAACGGGCATAAAAAATTCAAAAAAATCAAAAAATTGGGAAACCTTCACATTGTGTCATTATATGTGGCCAAGTTCCCAGGAAAAATAACAAACTTGTAATACGGCAATTATTTTAAAAAAGTGTTCTCAGAAACGAGCTATCATGTGTGGAGATCAATGGCTTTCAAGCCAAATGATCAATCTTATGGCCACACTCATGGCATAGTTTGCTTAAATGATCTCATATTGTGCACAAGGGTGCATATTGGAATGGCAAACAATGTTGCCTAAGGAAGTTTTCATTTTCTTTGGACAAAAAAACCATTTTTCCATTTTTCGAGTGCCCAAAAGGAGGTTTTTTGTGAAGGACCTCCCAAATAATTGTTGCAAAATTGGACCAAATCATTTTTCTAAAATACTAGGACATATTTAATGCACAATTGACCAAATGGTTGGGTGTAAAAAGTTTTGATCCACCTCTCGTGAAAAAGACAAATTTTCGCCGATTCAGCTGGAAGCGGGTCAAATTTGAACTGTAGCTGCCTTCTAGTTTGCTCTTTATTTTTTCTAAAAATCATTTCTAGGTACATAAGTATCTATTTTATCAGAGAAACACCAAAAAAATTCCAAGATTCAACCACTAGCTAGGAACGGTCATTCCCGCCGTTTTGACCGCATTTTGAAACGGGCATAAAAAATTCAAAAAAATTCAAAAAATTGGAAAACCTTCGCATTGTGTCATTATATGTGGCCAAGTTCCCAGGAAAAATAACAAACTTGTAATACGGTAATTATTTTAAAAAAGTGTTCTCAGAAACGAGCTATCACATGTGGAGATCAGTGGCTTTCAAGCCAAATGATCAATCTAAAGGCCACATTCATGGCATAGTTTGTTCAAATGATCTCATATTGTGCACAAGGGTGCATATTGGAATGGCAAACAATGTTACCTAAGGAAGTTTTCATTTTCTTTGGACGAAAAAACCATTTTCCATTTTTTGAGTGCCCAAAAGGAGGTTTTTTGTGAAGAAACTCCCAAATAATTATTGCAAAATTGGACCAAATCATTTTTCTAAAATACTAGGCCATATTTAATGCACAATTGACAAAATGGTTGGGTGTACAAAGTTTTGATCCACCTCTCGTGAAAAAGACAAATTTCCGCCGATTCAGCAGGAAGCGGGTCAAATTTGAACAGCGGCTGCATCATAGTTTGCTATTTATTTTTTACAAAAATCATTTCTAGGTACATAAGTACCTATTTAATCTGAGAAACACCAAAAAATCCAAGATTCAACCAGTAGCTAGGAACGGTCATTCCCGCCGTTTTGACCGCATTTTGAAACGGGCATAAAAAATTCAAAAAAATATCAAAAAATTGGGAAACCTTCGCATTGTGTCATTATATGTGGCCAAGTTCCCAGGAAAAATAACAAACTTGTAATATGGCAATTATTTTAAAAAAGTGGTCTCAGAAACGAGCTATCACGTGAGGAGATCAATGGCTTTCAAGCCAAATGATCAATCTTATGGCCACACTCATGGCATAGTTTGTTCAGATGATCTCATATTGTGCACAAGGGTGCATATTGGAATGGCAAACAATGCTGCCTAAGGAAGTTTTCATTTTCTTTGGACGAAAAAACCATTTCCATTTTTCAAGTGCCCGAAAGGAGGTTTTTTTGTGAAGGAACTACCAAATAATTGTTGCAAAATTGGACCAAATCATTTTTATAAAATACTAGTCCATATTTAATGCACAATTGACAAAATGGTTGGGTGTAAAAAAATTTGATCCACCTATCATGAAAAAGACAAATTTCCGCCGATTCAGTTGGAAGCGAGTCAAATTTGAACTGCAGCTGCCTCATAGTTTGCTATTTATTTTTTCCAAAAATCATTTCTAGTTACATAAGGACCTATTTAATCATAAATACATGGTTTGGTGGCGATACGTCGAGGTTTGGGCGGTGGCCCAGGGCCCCAACTCTAGAGCGCGTAAACTCGCATGCCCGTCGCGTGGTCACCGCGTGACCGTAATGTTGCCATGTGTTCTGGGAGGCCTAGGCATGTCTAGTGGGTTGGGCACTCCCCAGGTTGGTGCTAGGAAGAAAATTACAACATAAGATTCTCACGAGGAGACCGATCGATGCTCAAACATGAATTAGCAGCCAAGTGTTTGATTAGCGGTACGGGAAATGCACATGGCCAATGGGCGTGAGTTTTGGCTGAGGATGATCACCTACTAAGGAGAATGTCTTCACAAATTTTTAGCTCAAAAGGAGGATCCTAGGTGGTACTTGCTTTGCAAAGTACCACATTGGACAAAAATATGAATGTTGAAGCTGGGCTCAAAATAATGAATGGAATGAGCTGAAAATTTGTGGAGGATGGTTATTTGGGCATAGGAAAGCATTGTAGAAAATTGATACCATTTGGACATGCCAAAGTAGTACTTCCTTCACAATGCTCTTCTATGGACAGAAACTTGGGAAAACTAGTGAGAGAGATTGGATGAATTAAATGAGCTCAAAATTGGTGTAGGTAAGTTACTTAGGTATGGTCATGCGTTGGTAAATTTTCACATCATTTGGGTAAGCCTAGCTAGTATTTACTTCACAAAGCTTCTCTCGAGGTAGAAACTTTGGAAATTTCCCAAGAAAGATTCACTAGAAAAATTGAGCTGAATATTATCATGTGGCAATGATTTGGGTATGGAAGAGTGCCCGAAAACTTTGAGGGTAATAGGAGGGGTCTATATAACACTTGCTTTGCAACGTGCCAATTTGGCCATAAAATATAAATTGAACCTGGGCTCACATAGATGATTTGACTGAGCTGCAATTTGGAGGAGGGTGATAATTTGGGCATATGAAGGAACTGTATAAATTTCATGTCATTTAGAGATATAAAAAAGGTACTTCCTTAACAATGCTTCTATGTGGACAAAAACTTTGGAAATTTGCCGAGGAAGATTTGCTAGGCAAATGGAGCTGAATTTTGTCATGCGGTAAAGATTTGGATAGGAAAGAGTGCCCAAAAATTCCAAGGGCAATCAAGAATATATAAATAGCACTTCCTTCATAAAGTGTTGTTGTGAACAGAATAGGAAAATGAATATTGTTGAATTAGTTTTGAACTAGGCAAGGAAGGATTTTTACATATTTGATGAAGATATGCCCCAAAGAATTTATGAGATTTTTTTGGGAATTTTGGGAATGATAGAAATATAGGTTGCTTCACAACCTAGGGCAAAAATTGCCACATGGACATGACACATAGGCAAAACTGATGAGATGGCGCCTAGTCATCACAACCCACCACAATCTACAAGGCTATGACCATCTATATTGGTCATTAACAACTAGAAATAAGGCAGTGGACTAGCACTGTTTGCTTTGTGACCATTTCGTGTAAGGAAATTACGACCTTTCTGACCAAAATGGTTGCAATGGTTTAGGGTTTGGAGCCCCCTGAACAACTTTTGACCAATTGGTCTAAAATGGTCATAAATTTATGACCAATTCTTCGAGGGTCACTGACAGAAGGTCATAAGTTGACATATTTCTTGTAGTGATTATGTCTGGATCTTGTTTGATGCGAGACGGTTATTCATTTAAATCAGAGAATAATGGTTGTTCTATTTATATGAATAATATCTTTTATGGTCATGCACCCTTGATGAGTGGTCTGTTTTGACTAAATCTTGATAGTAGTGATACACATGTTCATAGTATTGAAGCCAAAAGATATAAGTTTAATAATGATAGTGCAACTTATTTGTGGCACTGCCGTTTAGGTCATATAGATGTAAAGCGCATGAAGAAACTCCATGTTGGTGGACTTTTGGAATCACTTGATTATGAATCACTTGATGCTTGTGAACCATGCCTCATGGGCAAGATTACTAAGACTCCGTTCTCCGGAACAATGGAGCGAGCAACAGACTTGTTGGAAATAATACATGCTGATGTATGCGGTCCGATGAGTGTTGATGCTCGCGGCGGGTATCGTTATTTTCTTACCTTCATAGATGATTTGAGAAGATATGGGTACATCTACTTAATGAAACATAAGTCTGAAACATTTGAAAAGTTCAAAGAATTTCAGAGTGAAGTGGAGAATCATCGTAATTAAGTTTCTACGATCTGATCGTGGAGGAGAATATTTGAGTTATGAGTTTGGTCTTCATTTGAATCAATGCGGAATAGTTTCGCAACTCACGCCACCTGGAGCACCATAGCGTAATGGCGTGTCCGAACGTTGTAACCACACTTTATTAGACATGGTGCGATCTATGATGTCTCTCACTGATTTACCGCTATCATTTTGGGGTTATGCTTTAGAGACAGCTGCATTCACGTTAAATAGGGCACCATCAAAATCCGTTGAGACGACACCTTATGAACTGTGGTTTGGCAAGAAACCCAAGTTGTCGTTTCTTAAAGTTTGGGGCTGCGATGCTTATGTAAAAAAGCTTCAACCTGATAAGCTTGAACCCAAATCGGAGAAATGTGTCTTCATAGGATACCCAAAGGAAACTGTTGGGTACACCTTCTATCGCAGATCCGAAGGCAAGATGGAGATCAAGCTATCAAGCCGGTGACGATGGAGATCATAATGGTGCTTTGGAGATGGAGATCAAAGGCACAAAGATGATGATGGCCATATCATGTCACATATTTTGATTGCATGTGATGTTTATCTTTTATGCATCTTATTTTTCTTAGTACGGCCATAGCATTATAATATGATCCCTCACTAAATTTTAAGGTATAAGTGTTCTCCCTAAGTATGCACTGTTGCGACAGTTCATCGTGTCGAGACATCACGTGATGATCGGGTGTGGTAGGATCTACGTTCACATACAACGGGTGCAAGCCAGTTGTGCACGTGCAGAATACTCGGGTTAAACTTGACGAGCCTAGCATATGCAGATATGGCCTCGGAACACTGAGACCGAAAGGTCGAACGTGAATCATATAGTAGATATGATCAACATAGAGATGTTCACCATTGAAAACTACTCCATCTCACATGATGATCGGACATGGTTTAGTTGATATGGATCACGTGATCATTTAGATGAATAGAGGGATGTCTATCTAAGTGGGAGTTCTTAAGTAATATGATTAATTCAACTTAAGTTTATCATGAACTTGGTCCTGATAGTATTTGCATATCTATGTTGTAGATCAATAACTCGCGTATAGCTCCCCTATTTTATTTTTGATTTGTTCCTAAAGAAAACTAAGTTGAAAGATGATAGTAGCAATGATGCGGACGGGGTTCGTGATCTGAGGATTAGCCTCATTGTTGCACAGAAGAATTATGTCCTTGATGCACGCTAGGTGACATACCTATTGCAGGAGTAGATGCAGACGTTATGAACGTTTGACAAGCTTGGTATGATGACTATTTGATAGTTTAGTGCACCATGCTTTTACGACTTAGATCCGGGACTTCAAAAACGTTTTGAACGCCATGGAGCATATGAGATGTTTCAAGAGCTGAAAATGATATTTCAGACTCTTGCCCGTGTTAAGAGGTATGAGACCTCTGACAAGTACTTTGCCTATAAGATGGAGGAGAATAGCTCAGCTAGTGAGCATGTGCTCAGAATGTATGGGTACTTCAATCGATTGAATCAAGTGGGAGTTAATCTTCCAGATAAGATAGTGATTGACAAAGTTCTCTAGTCACTATCACCAAGTTACTAGAACTTTGTGAGTAACTATAATATTTAAGGGATGATGTAAATGATTCTCAAGCTCTTTGCGATGCTGAAATCAGCAAAGGTAGAAATCAAGAAATAGCATCAAGTGTTGATGGTTAACAAGACCAGTAGTTTCAAGAAAAAGGGCAAGGGAAAGAAAGGGAACTTCAAGAATGACAAGCAAGTTGTCACTCCCGTGAAGAAGCCCGGAGCTAGACCAAGCGTGAAACTGAGTGCTTCTACTGCAAGGAAATGTACACTGGAAGCGGAACTGCCCCAAATACTTAGCGGATAAGATGGATGGCAAAGTGAAAAAAAGTATATTTGATATACATGTTATTGATGTGTACTTTACTAGTGTTCATAGTAACCCTGGGGTATTTGATACCGGCTCAGTTGCTAAGATTACTAACTTGAAAGAGGAGTTGCAAAATGAACATATACTAGTTAAGGGCGAGGGGACAATGTGTGTTGGAAGTGATTCCAAGGTTGATAAGATCACCATCGCACACTCCTTTTACCTTTGGGATTAGTGTTGAACCTAAAATAAATGTTATTTGGTGTTTGCGTTGAGCATGAATATGATTTAATCATGTTTATTGTAGTACGGTTATTCATTTAAGTCAAAGAATAATTGTTGGTCTGTTTACATGAATAAAACCTTCTATGGTCATACACTTAATATAAATGGTTTGTTGAATCTCGATCGTAGTGATACACATATTCATAATTGTCGACGTTCTAGGAACAGGGGTCCCCAGACTTGCCTGCCTGCGGCCTGCGGCGTGGCTCAAGTGGGGGCCCAGCGCGGCCCATCTTCATCAGCTCAAGCTCAAGACCCTCGCGAGGGGCCAAGCCTCGCCGCGCGGACGACAGGAATCTTCCTCAGAGGCAGCCACATCAGGCAGGCTCACGAGGAGGCGGAGAGATCAAGGCAGGGGTACCTCGCGAGGAGCCCATGACACAAGCCATGAAGATCGAGACCAGGCGGGCGCCGGCCTGCGCAGTGTCCTTGTTTCCCCTTTGGTGCAAAGGGGGCAAGCACAGGCCAAGGCGTCGGGCAAAGGTTACCATTCCGGTGCAACGAGACCAAGACCAGCAGAGCGGCAGGACGGAGGTCACCATGGAGCCCAAGACGGCGTCACCACCAGTGCTTTTGGCAGCCGAAGACCACCTTTGGTCAGGATAACTTGTACTAGATGTTCCCCTTCAAAATGGCCAATTGTTGGCGCCCTTCCCGCTCATTATTTGGGGAGAGGCCCAGGGCCTCTATAAATAGAGCTAGCCACCACAGAGTGAGAAGGGGAGAGACATCGAGGGAGAGAGATCGAGAGACATCGAGGGAGAGAGATCGAGAGACATCGAGGGGTAGAGACATGGAGAGACATCGAGACAGAGAGACATAGAGAGACATGGAGAGATAGAGACAGCTAGAGATCTGATAGAGCCCTAGCAGAGAGAGAGTGAGAGGCGACTAAACTCGCCCAAGCAGTTCATCGCACCAGCTCAAGAACACCTCTCGCGAGGCTGTTCTTCCCTTGTACTGTTCATCATCAGCCCCTGAGGCAATCCACCACACCACACACTAGAGTAGGGTATTACACCACAACGGTGGCCCGAACCAGTATAAACCTCGTGTCCCTTGTGTTGTTCATTGTTTCCAGCTTAGATCACACGAGGAGATTGGACGTAGATCGGTAGGGGAAAGGTCTCGCGCGCACCCCAGTGTTCGAACCTCAAGGGTCTGCCGGAACCCGAAATCCGACATTTGGCGCGCCAGGTAGGGATGCGCTGGAATCTTTCTTCCGCTGTTCACATGTGATCTTCCATCGTGTCCATGGCTGACGCTCATCGGGCTCGCGCCGAGCGCCGGGCTGCTCTCGCCACCCGCGTCGCCCAGACGGCGCCCGTCGGTGGACGCCCTCGTCGTTCCCCGTTGCCTGCCGCCAACGCCGCCACCGGCCCGGCGGGGAACGAGCAGCAGGCCTCGTCCCAGCATCCTTCGGTGCGGCGGGAGGGCCGCACCACCACACCATCGCTAACTCCAGCCGCTTCATCGTCCCACGCCCGTCGCGCCCCCACGGACGCGCACGCCACGCTGCTCTTGGCAGGAGAGCTCTTGCACTACCGCCCCGTCGACGACCTCTATGAGGACTGGCCCGCCCGCATCACCGAGCTCGTCAGCGCCGCAGGGGGCTCCCCCTTGCCGTCCTTCTCGCTGCCTCGCCCTCCATTCCGCGTAGGAGGCGAGGATCAGGAGGTGCCTCCGCCACCTCCTCCCCAAGAAGGCGCCCTAGCTCCAAGGCGTGCAGCCCTGGGGCGAGACCCTCCGTGTCCGGCGCCTGCGCAGCAAGAAAGGAGCTGCCAAGAGATCCCTCGTCCCCGAGAAGGTGCTCGCGCGCTCCCAGCGCCGGCGCGCCAAGGTTGCATCCCTGCACCTCCACGCCAAGACCCCGCGCTGCTCCAAGCGGCGGCGCGCGGTAATCCCCAAGAACAAGCCCAGCACCAGCAAAAGGCACCGGTGGCCACAGCAGGCTGCCGCGCCCTCACCCCCGAGCTACGCGGCGTTGCATGGCCAGGCAAGTTCAAGCCTGACCTGCCCCCTCGCTACGATGGCACGGAGGACCCCGCGGAGTTCCTGCAGCTCTACGAGCTATGCATCGAAGCCGCCAACGGAGACTAAAGGGTCATGGTGAACTGGTTTCCCATGGCGCTCAAGGACGGGGCCCGCACCTGGCTCCTGAACCTGGCTCCTGGCACAATCTCCTCCTGGGACGAGATGCGCACTCGCTTCATCGCCAACTTCCAGGGCACTCGTGACCGGCCCCCGGCCGTGAGCGATCTGCGCCGCATCAAGCAGTAGCAAGGGGAAACCCTGCAGAAATACATCCAGCACTTCAACAACGCTCGCCTCAAGATCCCCAAGGTGACTGAAGAAGCCAGCATCTCGGCCTTCTCCGATGGCGTACGCGACATCAAGATGAATGGGGAGCTAGCAATCCATGAAGACCTGTGCACATCCCTGGAGCTGTTCAACTTGGCAACCAAGTGCGCCAGGGCTGAGGAAGGGCGCATTTCCCTCCTCGAACTCCCGGCTGCCGACCTAGAAGAGAAGAAGCCCAAGGCCAAGGACGTGAAGCGCAAGGGGGCTGTCGTGCTTGTAGTGGAACCGGACACCAAGCGAGGCAGGGATCAGCCTGAGTCATCCAAGGGCAGCCGGTACTGTGTGTACCACGACCTCCGCACCCACAACACCAACGAATGTCAAGAGCTCAGGGCCGTGAGAGATGGACGTGTCAACCGACGCCCCGAGCGCAACGACAGGGGCTATGGCCGAGGAGGAGGAAGAGGTGGTGGACGATGGGAAGATTGTGGCCCTCGCCAAGGGTGGCGTGACCGACCTCGCGAGGATCGCTGGTAGGACCAGCCTCGCGAGGGAGGCTGGAGAGATCAGCCTCGTGAGGATCACCCGCACGGCAACGCAGGCCTTCCTCCTCTACCTCCACCGTCAAGGAGGAACGAAGACCAACATCAAGACGAGGGAGCTGGGGGCTTCCAGGAGCCGCGCGCAATCGCTTGCATCTTGGGTGGCGCGCAGGCCCCAGCCTCACAGCGCATCTTCAAGCAGTTTGCTCGCGAGGTGAATGCAGTCCTCCCCAAGCTTGAGGCCACGCGCCCCTCAGGTGGTCTGCGTGCGCTATCACGTTCAGCTCAGCGGATTAGCTCAAGTGCGCGGCAACGGCCGGAGTCCTCCCGATGCTTTGCTCCCCAGTCATCAGCAATGTGCAGGTCACTAGGACCCTCATTAACGGCGGAGCAGGACTCAACGTCCTGTCCGTCAAGACGTTCGACAATCTCCAAGTGCCGTACGATCAGCTTCAGCCGACCAAGCCCTTCTCAGGAGTCACTGATGGTTCCACTATTCCAATAGGGCAGGTTCGCCTTCTAGTCACCTTCGGGCAGCGCAACAACTACCGCACCGAGCTCATCGACTTCGATGTCGCCCACATCCGTCTGCCATACAATGCCATCCTCGGGTACCCAGCCCTGGCCAAGTTCATGGCGGTGACTCACCATGGATACAATGTCCTCAAGATGGCAGGAAGCGGTGGAGTCATCACCGTACCCTGTGAAGAAAGGGACGCAGTGTGTTCACTTGAGCGCGCGTTCCAAGCCGCAACAATCGAAGACCCGGACCACAGAAACGGAAGACTTCCCGAGGCTACCCTTAAGAAGAAGAAGGTTTCGCCTGGACCAAGCCATAAGGAGGCAGGCGCCTCCAAAGGTGTTGCGTCAGGATCTGCACCCAATCAGGGAGCGCCACCCTCTCTCACATAGGAAGGCGCGCCCGGCGCCCTCCTCAGGCAGGGCTCGGGGGCTCTTTCTTGGAGATCCACCGACTTTGCCAAGGTCGTGAGGGAGGCACTCGGGCACCACATGGAGGGGTGCTTCCAGGCAAGTTTCCCTCAGGAAGGTACGAGGCAAGGAAGACCAAACCCTCAGGAGTTCATCGCAAGAAACACCCAGGAGCTACAGGAGTCGAGAGTCATGCGCGGCAGCCGCCGCTTGCCCACCGTGGCCCCACATCCAGGCGAGGATGGTGGGCTGCGCGTCTGCATCGACGTGCCAGGGCTCAACTGAGCCGCGTCTCAGGAGTGCCTCTGGCTTTCGCGCGTGGGGCGTTGCGAGGGTCCACCTCATAGCTACGTTCGCATGCCTTTCGGCCTGCCGAACGCGGTCGCCGCTCATCAGCGTCTGCTGAGGAGCATTCTGGAGGCCCAGGAGGTCAGGCATTGTGCGGTCCTGGCGGAGATGGAGATGGCCCTCGGAGACCCACCTGTGCCCCCGGAGCCTCTCAAGGCTCCTGGGCCTGGGGGCTCATGAGGACTGACGTCTTCATCGCGCATCACCCGCTTCTTCAGCATCACTTCATCTTCAACGGCACCAGGTGACATCTTTCTAAGTTCCGTTTTTAGCTGGGAGCGCCCATAGGGCCGCATCATTCACAGGTCGCGTGGGTCCGTCCCTGCGGCATGTATCTGTTTTGCTTATGCTCTTTACTTACCTTGTTGGGGGCGCCCCTCGGGCTGCATCATCCCCGGGCTGTTCGGGCCTGGCCCAACGGCATTTGCTTCTCTCGCGTCTACTTAAGATGAATTTGCTCTTTCGCACTTAGTTGTCACCTGCTACTTATCGCGGACTTCTCCACTTTCATGCAAAGCGCTTGCACGTTAAAAGGGGGGTACCTGAGCATCGCGACTCATGGGCTCCTACTGGCTCTCCAGCCCTCACCCCATGGCCTTGACCCACGGCATCGCGACCTGTCATACCAGCGGCGGCTGAGCTAGCTCGAGGGCCGGGACCTGAGGACGTAGAGCATTTGCATTCTAACCACCTTGCAGGAACACACCATTGATAAAGGCCCAGAGCCAGGCGCAACCCGCCTTGAGGTAGGGCCTCGTGAGTCCCGCGCTGGCACACGAGTGCCCAAATACACCTCTCCTAGCCCTACCGTGCCGGCCACGTGTCAGGGCGGGGCTGTACACGCCCCAGGGGCTCCTCCCGGAGGGGAGCCCCCTCCCATGTACCAGTGGAAGCACCATGCTCCGCGCTGGCTGACGACACTGCCGAGGAGCGACTATGCCCGTACACATACGAAAGCGCTATGCTCCGCGCTGGTGATAAACAACTAAGGGCGGCCTACGGCCGTACCAACCTCAGGGAGCCCAGAGCTCAGTGTCCGGCACCATCGCAACGCCTCCCCTCAGGAGCGTCGCGCGAGGGGGCTGGACACGGGGGCTACGCCTGGGCCTTGCCTGAGCGCACGCCACCCAGCCAGGTCCCTTGGACCTGGTCGTCACGCGCCCCTCCCTAAGCGGAGCCAAGGTATGGAAACCCGTTTTAACATCAAGGGGGACTCCTGAGCATCGCGACTCAGGAGCCTAACTTGCCCCGTAGCCCCTCACTCCTTAGTCCCGTCCTGGTTTCCGGTCGGGGCTAATGCTACGTGAGGTATGCACGGGGCCGGGCCCTGCCGACGCAGAACGACTAATCCACTCCTCGTTCCCCCCTTTCCTACTTGTTGCTTGCGCGTCAAGGGGGACTCCTGAGCATCGTGACTCAGGAGCCTAACTTGCCATGTAGCCCCTCGCTCCTTAGTCCCGTCCTGGTTTCCGGTCGGGGCTAACGCTAGGTGAGGTATCGCGGGGCCGGGCCCTGCCGACGTAGAGCGCGAGCAAGTAGGGGAGAAAAATGCAAATTCCAGGAAATTCAAAGCAAATATTACAAGCCATAGATCGTTTCACGACGCCAAACACAAGTTTAAACGCCTCCGCGAGGCATGGTGCATGTTGCAGGAATAAAAACAGGACAGAAGCCGCGAAGGGATCACTCTCCAGTGGCGCCGCCGCCTGTGGTGGAGTCACGCTAGATGACTCCGCCTCCCGAGGCCGCGGAGCTAGCGGCACCGCGCTCGGGCAAGACGCTGAAGGCGCGGAACCTCCCCAGCAAAGCTTCGGCTCGGCCTTTCACGGCCTCAGCGGCAGCAGCGACAAGGTCGCCGCTCATGGGTTCCAGCAGGCTGTCAAAGTCGACATCGGGGTCGCGCGGGTAGACGTGGCTGAGGACATGCGTCAGCGCCGCAGAAGACAGGGCACGCGCCTCGGCCTCGGCCGTGGGGCCAAGGCCGTCTACGACATCTTCAAGCGCACGAACCAGGAAGGGAAGCAGCTTGGCGGGGCCGTCCTCCGCACCGGCCAACGGCTCCTCCAAGCCACTCTCATAAAGCGTCTTCAGTGCGGCACGAGCCTTCTCCTCCATCTTCGCGAAGGCCACCCGATCCTCCGCCAGGACCTTCGCCTTGGCGTCTAGCTCGGTCCTCTCCGCCTTCAGCGACCGCTCCAGCGTCTCCAATTTGCTGTGGCGGTCATCAAGCTTGGCGTCCCGGTCCTTGACGGCAGCCTCCCAAGCCTTCATCTCCTTCTCTTTCTCCTGGCGGCCGTGGACCTCCTTGGTGAGCTCGTCGCGCACGCCTTGCAGCTCGGTCTCCAGCGCCTCGCAGTGAGCCTTGGCAGCCGCAGCGTCGCCCAGGGCAGCGTCGCGAGCGGCCTTGGCTTGGTTGGCGGCCTGCTTCTCCCCATAGGAGGCCGCCACGGCTTGGCTCAGCGCTGTTCGGACGGAGGCAGCGGAACGGGCCCAGCCAGAAGCTAGCTCCAGGCGCCCGGCCACTAGGCGAGGGTCCGCGCTCAGAAGATACTCCCGCAGCTAGCTCAGTTCGCTGGCGACCTGGTCCAGGACAGCGGCAGAGGGAACAGAAGAAGCGGGAACCGGCGGAGCGGGCGAAGAGGACGGCAGCGTGATCACGGCTTGGCAGGAAGGAACCCCCCTGGGCCTTGGCTGCCCCGGCTGCAGCATCGAGCGCAGTCGACTCCAGGGTCAGCGGGGCCACGGGGGTTGACTCCTTGCCGAGGCATCCCAGTCGGCCACGCGAGGACGATCGGACCGGGGAGGCGTGAGCCTCGCCGTCTTTCCCCTTAGCAGACGAAGGCGCCATCCCGGCAGATGGACTCGCCCCAAGCAGGGCAGCAGAAGCCCCTCTCAACCTCTTCGCCGTAGGCGCCAGCCTGACAAAAGAATATGGACGTCAAGCCTTGGCGGCAGAAACCAAGCAAAGCACGAATCGAGCACTTACTGGTCGTCGCTCATGAACTCAAGCAACCTCCGGCCAAACTTGAAGCCCGAGAGCCTGCAGCTAGTGTCAGCCACGGGAGGCCCGGAAGTAGAGTGCACGTCAGGAGGGTTGGAGCTGGCCTCAGACCGCCCAGGGACCAGAACAGACCCTGGGGGAACCACCCCCGACCTGCCCATCCTTGTGACCAACGAAGAGTCCTCCCCTTCTCGCCTGGC
Organism: Triticum urartu; assembly: GCF_056163025.1. Classification (NCBI taxonomy): domain Eukaryota; kingdom Viridiplantae; phylum Streptophyta; class Magnoliopsida; order Poales; family Poaceae; genus Triticum; species Triticum urartu. Next base: position 486,042,193 of record NC_141873.1, on the reverse strand, counting down.
ACCGGCCTCGTCGTCGTCCGGCATGGAGCGAAGGGCCTGGGACCTGCACCGAGGGAAAGACTCCCTCCGCTCCTCGCCAGTCGCCTCAGAGTCAGACTCTTCCTCCTCCGCCTCTTCTTCCCCCTCGCTCCCGCTGGAGCTGTCAGAGGACACGTTCACCATCGCCAGCGCCGCAAGACCCTCGGGAGCTTCCGCAGGCACCAGCCCCTCACCATTGAAGGTGTGCATGGCGTTCAACCTGCTCTCAGTCATCACGAAGGAACAGGGGGACGGGGGCGCCCACCGGCTTCGCCACGTCTCCCCCAACCAAGGACTGGGGGGCCGCGACCAGATTCTCGTCGGTCAGGGCCTCAGAGCTTAGGCGCAAGGCGGCGTCCGCTTCCCCAAGCCTCCACAAAGGGAGCGAGTGCTCCTGGAGTGGAGCCACCCGGTGCTCCAAGAACTCCCTCAAGAGCGTGGCCCCGGTCAGCTTCGCCGCCCCCAAGTTGCTCGGCCTCAGGTCCGCGTTCATCCTCTTCAGCACCGCCCTCGCACGGGGGTCGACGAGCTCCGCGCGGGACCACGTGTCAACAGCCTTGGGCTGCCCCGTAGGCAACACCAGACGGGGGTGGAGGTGCCCGACGTCCACCATGACCCACTTGCTTCGGAAGCTTTCGATCCTCTTCCCCGGCTTCGAGATGGCATTGGAATTGGAGTATGCGATGAAGCTCGCACATGCGGAGATATGGCCACTAGAAACCCAGAGGAAAAAATAGTGGCGCAACAGGGCCACCGAGGGCTTTACCCCGACGTGAGCCTCACAATAGTAAGCAAAAATCTCCAGGAGAAGAACAGAGTTGGGGTGGAGATGCAGAGCCTGCAAGTTGTACTGGCGGAGAACAGCAAATAAGAACTCAGAGAAAGGAGGCACCAGACCGGCGACGATGGCGCTCACAAAGAGCGGATAGAAGGTCCTCCCCTTGCCGTCAGGCTGGTCGGAGCCGGCCTTGAGCGCAGTCGCACCCTTGCTGCCCTGCGCCACCATCATCAGGCGCATGAGGGCGAGTTTCTTCTCCGGCAGGTTCGGGGAATCCAGAGCCGGTGAGTACCAGGCCTCGGTCGGAGACTTGCGAGGCGCCATGGTGTGCCGGACGAGGAGGATTGAAACAGATCTGGAGGATTTCGGGAGCAAGAAGGAGGAGAGCGAGAAGGGGGATCTAGGGCGAGGCGAACGAGAACAAAGCAGGTAAGTCTGGCCCGGGCACCTCTTTTGTCAGATGGGCGGTTGTCGAGGCGTCATGGGGAAGCGCAGGTGCCCACGTCCAATCAATCGCCACGCGGCGCCCGAGGCCGCAGGCTTATTGGGGCCCGCGGCGCTTCGTGCTTGCCTCTTCGCTTCCCTGCTAGGCCAAGCCCGGGCGCGCCTTGGGCCCGGGGGCTACTATCGGCGTACTGGGAACGGGGGTTCCCAGACTTGCCTACCTGCGGCCTGCGGCGTGGCTCAAGTGAGGGCCCAGCGCGGCCCATCTTCATCAGCTCAAGCTCAAGACCCTCGCGAGGGGCCAAGCCTCGCGGGGCGGACGACAGGAAGATTCTCAGAGGCGGCCACATCAGGCAGGCTCGTGAGGAGGCGGAGAGATCAAGGCAGGGGTACCTCGCGAGGAGCCCGTGACGCAAGCCATGACGATCGAGACCAGGCAGGCGCCAGCCTGCACAGTGTCCTTGTTTCCCCTTTGGTGCAAAGGGGGCAAGCACAGGCCAAGGCATCGGGCAAAGGTTACCATTCCGGTGCAACGAGACCAAGACCAGCAGAGCGGCAGGAGGAGGTCACCGTGGAGCCCAAGACAGCGTCACCACCAGTGCTTTTGGCAGCCGAAGACCACCTTTGGTCAGGATAACTTGTACTAGATGTTCCCCTTCAAAATGGCCAATTGTTGGCGCCGTTCCCGCTCATTATTTGGGGAGAGGCCCAGGGGCTCTATAAATAGAGCTAGCCACCACAGAGTGAGAAGGGGAGAGACATCGAGGGAGAGAGATCGAGAGACATCGAGGGAGAGAGATCGAGAGACATCGAGGGGTAGAGACATGGAGAGACATCGAGACAGAGAGACATAGAGAGACATGGAGAGATAGAGACAGCTAGAGATCTGATAGAGCCCTAGCAGAGAGAGAGTGAGAGGCGACTGAACTCACCCAAGCAGTTCATCGCACCAGCTCAAGAACACCTATTGCGAGGCTGTTCTTCCCTTGTACTGTTCATCATCAGCCCCTGAGGCAATCCACCACACCACACACACTGGAGTAGGGTATTACACCATAATGGTGGCCCAAACCAGTATAAACCTCGTGTCCCTTGTGTTGTTCGTTGTTTCTAGCTTAGATCACGCGAGGAGATTGGACGTAGATCGGTAGGGGAGAGGTCTCCGCGCACACCCCAGTGTTCAAACCTCAAGGGTCTGCCGAAACCCGAAATCCGACAATAATATTGATGCCAGAAGGTGCAAAGTTGATAATGATAGTGCAACATACTTGTGGCACTGTCGTTTAAGTCATATTGATGTAAAGCACATGAAGAAACTCCATGAGGATGGACTTTTGGAATCACTTGATTATGAATCATTTGATGCTTGCGAACCATGCCTCATGGGCAAGATGAATAAAACTTTGTTCCCCAGAACAATGGAGCGAGCCACTGAATTATTGGAATTAATACATACTGATGTATGCGGACCGATGAGTGTTGAGGCTTGTGGCGGGTATCATTATTTTCTGACCTTCACAGATGATTTGAGCAGATATGGGTATATCTACTTAATGAAACATAAGTCTGAAACATTTGAAAAGTTCAAAGAATTTCAGAGTGAAGTGGAAAATCATCGTAACAATAAAATGAAGTTTCTATGATCTGATCACAGAGGCGAATATTTGAGTTACGAGTTTGGTCTTCATTTGAAACAATGTGGAATAGTTTCGCAACTCATGCCACCAGGAACACCACAGTGTAAAGGTGTGTCCGAACGTCATAACCGTACTTTATTAGATATGGTGCGATCTATGATGTCTGTTACCGATTTACCACTATCGTTTTGGGGTTATGCATTAGAGACAGTTGCATTCACATTTAATAGGGCACCATCTAAATCCCTCGAGATGACACAGTATGAACTGTGGTTTGGCAAGAAACCTAAGCTGTCGTTTCTTAAAGTTTGGGGCTACGATGCTTATGTGAAAAAACTTCAGCCTGATAAGCTTGAACCCAAATCAGAGAAATGCTTCTTCATAGGATACCCAAAAGAAATTGTTGAGTACACCTTCTATCACAGATCCGAAGGCAAGATATTCGTTGCTCAGAATGGATCCTTTCTAGAGAAGGAGTTTCTCTTGAAAGAAGTGAGTGGGAGGAAAGTAGAACTTGATGAGGTAATTGTACCTTCTCTCAAATTGGAAAGTAGCTCATCAGAGAAATCCGTTCTCGTGATGCCTACACCAACTAGAGATGCCTGTGTTGCAAGGTGTGAAGTTGAGTAAGACTCAAAGCCAGACCACGGCAGAAGATAGAGAGAGAATGAAAGTCATTCACTATGCCTCAGCCATAGGTTCTATAAAGTATGCCATGTTGTGTACCAGACCTATTGTATACCTTAGCATGAGTTTGGCAAGGGAGTACAATAGTGATCTAGGACTAGATCACTGGACAGCGGTCAAAATTATCCTTAGAGGACTAAGGAAATATTTCTCGATTATGGAGGTGGTAAAGGAGTTCGTCGTAAAGAGTTACGTCGATGCAAGCTTTGACACCGATTTGGATGACTCTGAGTATCGATCTGGATACATATTGAACGTGGGAGCAATTAGCTAGAGTAGCTCCATGCAGAGCATTATAGACATAGAAAATTTGCAAAATACATACGGCTTTGAATGTGGCAGACCCGTTGACTAAACTTCTCTCACTAGCAAAACATGATCACACCTTAGTACTCTTTGGGTTTTAATCACATAGCGATGTGAACTAGATTATTGACTCTAGTAAACCCTTTGGGTATTAGTCACATGGAGACGTGGACTAATCACATAAAGATGTGAACTATTGGTGTTAGATCACATGACGATGAGAACTAGATTATTGACTCTAGTGCAAGTGCAAGACTGAAGGAAATATGCCCTAGAGGCAATAATAAAGTTGTTATTTTATATTTCCTTATATCATGATAAATGTTTATTATTCATGCTAGAATTGTATTAACCAGAAACTTGATACATGTGTGGATACATAGATAAAACAATGTGTCCCTAGTAAGCCTCTACTAGACTAGCTTGGATGGTTAAGTTTCCTAACCATAGACATGTGTTGTCATTTGATGAATGGGATCACATCATTAGGAGAATGATGTGACAGATAAGACACATCCGTTAGCTTAGCATAATGATTGTTAAGTTTTATTGATATTGCTTTCTTCATGACTTGTACATATTCCTTTGACTATGAGATTATGCAACTCCTGGATACCGGAGGAATACCTTGTGTGCTATCAAACGTCACAACATAACTAGGTGATTATAAAGATGCTCTACAGGTATCTCCGAAGGTGTTTGTTGGGTTGGCATAGATCGAGATTAGGATTTGGTCACTCCGAGTATCAGAGAGGTATCTCTGGGGCCTCTCGGTAAAGCACATCTATAAGCCTTGCAAGCAATGTGACTAATGAGTTAGTTACGGGATGATGCATTATGGAACGAGTAAAGAGACTTGCCGGTAATGAGATTGAACTAGGTATGATGATACCGACGATCGAATCTCGGGCAAGTAACATACCGATGACAAAGGGAATGACGTATGTTGTCATTGCGGTTTGACCAATAGAGATGTTCGAAGAATATGTAGGAACCAATGTGAGCATTGATACGTCTCCAACGTATCTATAATTTTTGATTGTTCCATGCTATATTATATTCTATTTGGACATTATTGGGCTTTATTACACACTTTTATATTATTTTTGGGACTAACCTATTAACCGGAGGCCCAACCCAGAATTGCTGGTTTTGCCTATTTTAGGGTTCCGAGGAAAAGGAATATCAAAGGGAGTCCAAACGGAATGAAACCTTCGGGAATGTGATTTTTGGAACGACCATGATCCAGAGGACTTGGACCCTACGTCAAGAAATCAACCAGGAGGACACGAGGTAGGGGGCGCGCCTACCCCCCTGGGCGCGCCCTCCACCCTCGTGGGCCCCCTGTTGCTCCACCAACTTACTCCTTCCTCCTATATATACCTATGTACCCCCAAACTACCAGATACGGAGCCAAAACCCTAATTCCACCACCGTAACTTTCTGTATCCACGAGATCCCATCTTGGGGCCTGTTTCGGAGCTCCGCCGGAGGGGGCATCGATCACGGAGGGCTTCTACATCAACACCATAGCCCTTCCGATGAAGTGTGAGTAGTTTACCTCAGACCTACAGGTCCATAGTTATTAGCTAGATGGCTTCTTCTCTCTTTTTGTATCTCAATACAAAGTTCTCCCCTCTCTTGTGGAGATATATTCGATGTAATGTTCTTTTCGCGGTGTGTTTGTTGAGACCGATGAATTGTGGGTTTATGATCAAGTTTATCTATGAACAATATTTGAATCTTCTCTGAATTCTTTTATGTATGATTGGTTATCTTTGAAAGTCTCTTCGAATTATCAGTTTGGTTTGGCCTACTAGATTGATCTTTCTTGCAATGGGAGAAGTGCTTAGCTTTGGGTTCAATCTTGCGGTGTCCTATCCCAGTGACAGTAGGGGCAGCAAGGCACGTATTGTATTGTTGCCATCGAGGATAACAAGATGGGGTTTATTTCATATTGCATGACTTTATCCCTCTACATCATGTCATCTTGCTTAAAGCGTTACTCTGTTCTCTTGAACTTAATACTCTAGATGCATGCTGGATAGCGGTCGATGTGTGGAGTAATAATAGTAGATGCAGGCAGGAGTCGGTCTACTTGTTTCGGACATGATGCCTATATACATGATCATACCTAGATATTCTCATACCTATGCTCAAATCTGTCAGTTGCTCAACGGTAATTTGTTTACCCGTCGTGAATACTTATGCTCTCAAGAGAAGCCACTAGTGAAACCTATGGCCCCCGGGTCTATCTTCCATCATATTAATCTTCCAATACTGAGTTATTTCCTTTGCCTTTTATTTTACTTTGCATCTTTATCATGAAAATACCAAAAATATTATCTTATAATATCTATCAGATATCACTCTCGTAAGTGGCCGTGTAGGGATTGACAACCCCTTATCGCGTTGGTTGCGAGGATTTATTTGTTTGTGTAGGTACGAGGGACTCGTGCGTGGCCTCCTACTGGATTGATACCTTGGTTCTCAAAAATTGAGGGAAATACTTACGCTACTCTGCTGCATTACCCTTTCCTCTTCAAGGGAAAACCAACGCAAGTGCTCAAGAGGTAGCAAGAAGGATTTCTGGCGCCGTTGCCGGGGAGGTCTACGCAAAAGTCAACATACCAAGTACCCATCACAACCCTTGTCTCCCACATTACATTATTTGCCATTTGCCTCTTGTTTTCCTCTCCCCCACTTCACCCTTGCCGTTTTATTCGCCCTCTCTCTCTATCCTCCCTCTCTTTCTCTATTTGCCTCTTTTTGCATGTTCCTCGTTTGCTTGTGTGTTGGATTGCTTGCTTGTCATTATGGCTAGTCCCTTATCTTCTCCCTTATCTCCCGAGAATGAAGTTCTTAATTTTAAACAAAGGGAAGGAGAAAATTTAAAAGACGCTTGGTATAGGATTTGCAATGCTCAAAATAGATCTACCAAGAAGCAATCCACTTCCGTTATTCTCCGCAATTTTTACGTAGGCACTACTCCTTGGTACAGATATATCCTTGATACCATTACTAGAGGGAATTTCTTGGGTAGCCATACTTTTGATTCTTATAATGCTATGATAGATTTATTTGGCTCACCCCCTCTTATGATTAATGGAACTATGTTAACTTTGGAGCATGTAATGCAAAAACTTGAAATTATTGAAAATAAATTTGCTACCATTGAGTTAATTGAAAGTTTCGATAAAAAGATCCACAACAAAATTACCCAATATGGATCTAAAGTAGGAGTAACTTTGAAAAATATTAAAGAGAAGGAACCTATAGTTAATGAAAGAATAAATCATGATTCCACTAGAATCGATAAACTTGAGGGTATTATTACCAACTTGGTAACCGTTTTTTCTTCCGTAAAGAATACTCCAAATCCTCCAACTAAAAGTGCCAAGCTTATGTATGTTCCTAAAAACAAGGGTGAATCCTCTAGCAAGGAAACCGCAGATTTCAAATCTATAAGTATTCATCCTAATCTTTTTGCTATCATTAAGGAACCATTTGCTACTAATGATTTTTTCGATCTTGTGCCTAGAAGTTTGATTATTGATAAAAGGGAAGAAACTCCTAAAGGTGATAGATTTCTTATTAAAGAACTACCAACCAAAGATGGCAACACCTAGATCTATCCTTGCTTTTTATGCCTAGCTAGGGGCGTTAAACGATATCGCTTGTTGGGAGGCAACCCAATTTTATTTTTATTCCTTGATTTTTGCTCCTGTTAAGTAATAAATAATTTATCTAGCTTCTGTTTTGGTTGTGTTTTTTGTGTTTAATTAGTATTTGTGCCAAGTAGAACCGTTGGGAAGACTTGGGGGAAGTCTTGTTAATCTTGCTGTAAAAAAACAGAAACTTTAGCGCTCACGAGAACTGCTGCCATTTTTATTTGGAAAGTTATATTTAGTTAATTCTTTCTGCAGATGTTTAATAGATAAATTACTCCCGTACAGAAATTTATTTTAGAATTTTTGGGGTTCCAGATCTTGCGTTAGCTACAGATTACTACATACTGTTCTGTTTTTGACAGATTCTGTTTTTCGTGTGTTGTTTGCTTATTTTGATGAATCTATGGCTAGTAAAATAGTTTATAAACCATAGAGAAGTTGGAATACAGTAGGTTTAACACCAATATAAATAAATAATGAGTTCATTACAGTACCTTGAAGTGTTGTTTTGTTTTCTTTCGCTAACGGAGCTCACGAGATTTTCTACTTTAAGTTTTGTGTTGTGAAGTTTTCAAGTTTTGGGTAAAGATTTGATGGATTATGGAACAAGGAGTGGCAAGAGCCTAAGCTTGGGGATTCCCATGGCACCCCCAAGATAATCTAAGGACACCTAAAAGCCAAATCTTGGGGATGCCCCGGAAGGCACCCCCTCTTTCGTCTACTTCTATCGGTAACTTTACTTGGAGCTATATTTTTATTTACCACATGATATGTGTTTTGCTTGGAGCGTCTTGTATTATTTGAGTATTTATTTGTTACTTTTCCACAATCATCCTTGCTTCACACACCTTTTTGAGAGATACACACATGATTCGGAAAATATTAGAATACTCTATGTGCTTCACTTATATCTTTTGAGTTATATAGTTTTTGCTCTAGTGCTTCACTTATATCTTTTAGAGCACGGTGGTAGATTTGTTTTATAGAAACCATTATTCTCTCATGATTCACTTAGATTATTTTGAGAGTCCTACAAAACAGCATGGTGATTTGCTTTAATTATTTGAGGCATTCAAGATTAATAAATAAAATTTTCTTATGAGTGTGTTGAATACTATGAAAAGTTTGAAACTTGATAATTATTTTGAGATATGGAGATGGTGATATTAGAGTCGTGCTAGTTGAGTAGTTGTGAATTTGAGAAATGCTTGTGTTGAAGTTTGTGATTCCCGTAGCATGCACGTATGGTGAACTGTTATGTTAAGAAGTCGGAGCATGATGTATTTATTGATTGTCCTCCTTATGAGTGGCGGTCGGGGACGAGCGATGGTCTTTTCCTACCAATCTATCCCCCTAGGAGCATGCACATAGTACTTTGCTTTGATAACTAATAGATTTTTGCAATAAGTATGTGAGTTCTTTATGACTAATGTTGAGTCCATGGATTATACGCACTCTCACCCTTCCACCATTGCTAGCCTCTCTAATACCGCTCACCTTTCGCCGGTATCATACACCCACCATATACCTTCCTCAAAACAGCCACCATACCTACCTATCATGGCATTTCCATAGCCATTCCGAGATATATTGCCATGCAACTTTCCACCGTTCCGTTTATCATGACACAATCGAATCTTGGGCAAGTAACATACCGATGACAAAGGGAATGACGTATGTTGTCCTTGTGGTTTGACCGATAGAGATGTTCGAAGAATATGTAGGAACCAATGTGAGCATTGATACGTCTCCAACGTATCTATAATTTTTTATTGTTCCATGCTATATTATATTCTGTTTTGGACATTATTGGGCTTTATTATACACTTTTATATTATTTTTGGGACTAATCTATTAACCGTAGGCCCGGCCCAGAATTGTTTTTTTTGCCTATTTTAGGGTTTCGAAGAAAAGGAATATCAAACGGAGTCCAAACGGAATGAAACCTTCGGGAATGTGATTTTCGGAACCAACATGATCCAAAGGACTTGGACCCTACGTCAAGAAATCAACCAGGAGGCCACAAGGTAGGGGGCGCGCCTACCCCCTGGGCGCTCCCTCCACCCTCGTGGGGCCCCTGTTGCTCCACCGACGTACTCCTTCCTCCTATATATACCTACGTACCCCCAAACTACCAGATACGAAGCCAAAACCCTAATTCCACCGCCGTAACTTGTTGTATCCACGAGATCCCATCTTGGGGCCTGTTCCGGAGCTCCGCCGGAGGGGGCATCGATCACGGAGGGCTTCTAGATCAACACCATAGCCCTTCCGATGAAGTGTGAGTAGTTTACCTCAGACCTACAGGTCCATAGTTATTAGCTAGATGGCTTCTTCTCTCTTTTTGGATCTCAATACAAAGTTCTCCCCTCTCTTGTGGAGATATATTCGATGTAATGTTCTTTTCGCGGTGTGTTTGTTGAGACCGATGAATTGTGGGTTTATGATCAAGTTTATCTATGAACAATATTTGAATCTTCTCTGAATTCTTTTATGTATGATTGGTTATCTTTGCAAGTCTCTTCGAATTATCAGTTTGGTTTGGCCTACTAGATTGATCTTTCTTGCAATGGGAGAAGTGCTTAGCTTTGGGTTCAATCTTGCGGTGTCCTATCCCAGTGACAGTAGGGGCAGCAAGGCACGTATTGTATTGTTGCCATCGAGGATAACAAGATGGGGTTTATTTCATATTGCATGAGTTTATCCCTCTACATCATGTCATCTTGCTTAAAGCGTTACTCTGTTCTCTTGAACTTAATACTCTAGATGCATGCTGGATAGCGGTCGATGTGTGGAGTAATAATAGTAGATGCAGGCAGGAGTCGGTCTACTTGTTTCGGACGTGATGCCTATATACATGATCATACCTAGATATTCTCATACCTATGCTCAATTCTGTCAGTTGCTCAACGGTAATTTGTTTACCCGTCGTGAATACTTATGCTCTCAAGAGAAGCCACTAGTGAAACCTATGGCCCCGGGTCTATCTTCCATCATATTAATCTTCCAATACTGAGTTATTTCCTTTGCCTTTTATTTTACTTTGCATCTTTATCATGAAAATACCAAAAATATTATCTTATCATATCTATCAGATCTCACTCTCGTAAGTGACCGTGTAGGGATTGACAACCCCTTATCGCGTTGGTTGTGAGGATTTATTTGTTTGTGTAGGTACAAGAGACTCGTGCGTGGCCTCCTACTGGATTGATACCTTGGTTCCCAAAAACTGAGGGAAATACTTATGCTACTCTGCCGCATCACCCTTTCCTCTTCAAGGGAAAACCAATGCAAGTGCTCAAGAGGTAGCAAGCATTGATACGTCCATTTTGCATCATGCTTTTATATCAATATTTATTGCATTATGGGCTGTTATTACACATAATGTCACAATACTTATGCCTATTCTCTCTTATTTTACAAGGTTTACATGAAGAGGGAGAATGCCGGCAGCTGGAATTATGGGCTAGAAAAGGAGCAAATATTAGAGACCTATTATGCACAACTCCAAAAGTCCTAAAACTCCAAGGAAGTCAGTTTCAGAATATATAAAAAATATTGGGCGAAGGAAGCACGAGAGGGGGGCACCAACCATCCACGAGGGTGGGAGCGCGCCCAACCCCCTGGGTGCGCCCCTTGCCTCGTGGGCCCCCTGGCAAGCCTCCGGTGCCCATCTTCTGCTATATGAAGTCTTTCGTCCGAGAAAAAATCATAAGCAAGCTCACGGGACAAAACTCCGCCGCCACGAGGCGGAACCAATCTAGGGCTCCGGTGGAGCTGTTCTGCCGGGGAAACATCCCTCCGGGAGGGGGAAGTCATCACCATCGATCCTCTCATCGGGAGGGGGTCAATCTCCATCAACATCTTCACCGGCACCATCTCATCTCAAACCCTAGTTCATCTCTTGTATCCAATCTTTGTCTCAAAACCTCATATTGGTACATGTGGGTTACTAGTAGTGTTGATTACTCCTTGTAGTTGATGCTAGTTGGTTTATTCGGTGGAAGATCATATGTTCAGATCCTTTATGCATATTAATACCCCTCTGATTATGAACATGAATATGATTTGTGAGTAGTTACGTTTGTTCCTAAGGACATGGGAGAAGTCTTGCTATAAGTAGTCATGTGAATTTGGTATTCGTTCGATATTTTGATGAGATGTATGTTGTCTCTCCTCTAGTGGTGTCATGTGAACGTCAACTACATGACACTTCGCCATTGTTTGGGACTAGAGGAAGGCATTGAGAAGTCATAAGTAGATGATGGGTTGCTAGAGTGACAGAAGCTTAAACCCTAGTTTAGGCGTTGCTTCGTAAGGGGCTGATTTGGATCCATATGTTTCATGCTATGGTTAGTGAGGGAGTCCTGGATTAGGGGGTCTCCGGACAGCCGGACTATATCCTTTGGCCGGACTGTTGGACTATGAAGATACGAGATTGAAGACTTCGTCCCGTGTCCGGATGGGACTCTACTTGGCATGGAAGGCAAGCTAGGAAATACGGATATGCATATCTCCTTCTTTGTAACCGACCTTGTGTAACCCTAGCCTCCTCTGGTGTCTATATAAACCGGAGGGTTTTAGTCCGTAGGACAACATACAATCATACCATAGGCTAGCTTCTAGGGTTTAGCCTCTCTGATCTCGTGGTAGATCAACTCTTGTACTACTCATATTATCAAGAATAATCAAGCAGGACGTAGGGTTTTACCTCCATCAAGAGGGCCCGAACCTGGGTAAAACATCGTGTCCCCTGCCTCCTCTTACCATCCGCCTTAGACGCACAGTTCGGGACCCCCTACCCGAGATCCGCCGGTTTTGACACCAACATTGGTGCTTTCATTGAGAGTTCCTCTGTGTCGTCATCATTAGGCTTGATGGCTCCTTCGATCATCGATAGCGATGCAGTCCAGGGTGAGACTTTTCTCTCTGGACAGATCTTTGTATTCGGCGGCTCCGCACTGCGGGCCAACTCGCTTGGCCATCTAGAGCAGATCAAGAGCTACGCCCCTGGCTATCAGGTCAAATTTGGAAACTTGAACTACACAGCCGACATCCATGGAGACTTGATCTTCGACGAATTCGAGCCCTTGCCGAGTGCGCCGCATGGTCACAATGAGCACGACTTAGCTCTACCATCAGACAATGTTCGGGAGATCGCACCGGCGACCGCTCCGACCCTCAAATCGGAGCCAATTGCGCCATCCAGTGATGGGTGGATAGACCCCGCCGCGGAGGCCGCACTCTCATCGGCGATCGAGCCGAGTATCGACCTTACCCTTCACGAGAGCCGTGATGCCAAACTGCCGGATTCTTCCCTGGCCACGGACTCCGAACCGCCTGCGCCCGTGCCTACCGAATCCAACTGGGCGCCGATCATGGAGTTCACCTCCGCGGATATCTTTCAGCACTCTCCCTTCGGCGACACATTGAACTCATTAAGGTCTCTCTCTCTGTCAGGAGAGACCTGGCCGAACCATGTCTAGCAGAATTGGGAGGCAGATGACGAAGAAATTCGCCGCCCACCCACCACCCACTTAGTAGCCACTGTCGACGATTTAACCGACATGCTCGACTTCGACTCCGAAGGCATCGATGGTATGGACGGCGATGCAGGAGACGAACAGGAACCACTGCCCACAGGGCACTGGACGCCCACTTCATCATATGATGTATACATGGTGGACACACCCAAAGAAAATGACGACGAAGAACGGAAGGACGCAACGAAGGGTTGTTCCCTCGAGAAGCAGTCAAAGCGGCGGCATAAGCGCCGCTCCAAATCCCGCCTCGGCAGAAGCAGCGATCATATAAACCCAGCGATAGAGCAAGGCGAGCCAGCGAACGACAAACACGGCCAACCATCGTCTGACCACGGCAATACGGAGAATCAAACCAAACAACCCGACTCCGTCGAAGATAACAGTCCGGATAACATCACACCGGACAGGCACCCGGAGCAACAGAATACCCATAAAAGGCTTGTCGCCAATGCGAGGAGTCTGAAAAAGCAGAAGCAAAGGCTCAGGGCTGCACAAGACACTCTCAGAATCAGATGGAGTGAAGTACTCAACACTGAAGCGAAGTACGGCGGTAATCGCCACACCAAGAGGTACCCGAAACGAAAGTTGCTACCTGAATTCGACGAGGAGGCCTTAGATCCCCCACAATCAAAAAACAAAACGGCCATCCGGTCGGATAGACGACCTCGTGGCCAACATAGAACGGCAAACGACGCCGCACATAAGCCAGTACGCGATCCGCGTGAGGGCTCGCATCAAAAGGACGGTGCAACCAGATCCATCTATGGGCCACGCAAGCGTGCTCCAGCATGCAATGGAAAACAACAAACATCCCAACACCACGGTACACCCAAATACAGGGGTGCCGCACACCCCCTATGTTTCACCGATGAGGTGCTGGACCACGAATTTCCAGAGGGATTCAAACCCGTAAACATAGAGGCGTATGACAGAACGACAGACCCTGGGGTCTAGATTGAGGACTACATCCTCCATATCCATATGGCTCAAGGAGATGATCTCCACGCCATCAAGTACTTACCCCTCAAGCTCAAAGGGCCAGCTCGGCACTGGCTTAAAAGCCTCCCGGAAAACTCCATTGGAAGCTGGGAAGAGCTCGAAGACGCTTTTCGGGCAAATTTTCAAGGGACCTATGTCCGACCACCGGATGTAGACGATTTGAGTCATATAACTCAACAACCCAGAGAGTCAGCCCGAAAGCTTTGGAACAGGTTCCTCACTAAAAAGAACCAAATAGTCGACTGTCCGGACGCCGAAGCCTTAGCATCTTTTAAGCATAGCGTTCGAGATGAATGGCTTGCCAGACACCTCGGCCAAGAAAAGCCGAGAACAATGTCAGCATTAACAAGCCTCATGACCCGCTTTTGCGCGGGCGAGGATAGCTGGTTAGCCCGATGCAGCACCAGCAACTCAAGTACATCCGAAGTCAGGGACAAAAACGGGAAACCACGACACAGCAAAAACAAGCGTCGGAATAAAGAAGACAGCCCAAAGAGCACGGCGGTAAACGCCAGATTTAGAAGCTCTCGGCCAGGTCAACAAAATCTGCCCTCCAAAGGCAACAGAGACGAACTGTCCAGCCTAAACAAGATTCTGGATAAAATATGTCAAATCCACAGCACCCCCGATAAACCTGCAATTCATACCCATAGAGAATGTTGGGTTTTCAAGCAGTCCGACAAGCTCAACGCCGAACATAAGGGGCAGGATACACCAAGCGAAGACGAGGACGAGCCTCGCAAGCAAAGCACTAGGGAACAGAAGAAATTCCCACCAGAAGTCAAAACAGTAAATGTGTTACACGTAACAAAGGGGAGAAACAAAGCGGCATTCCTAGTGACACATGCCCCAGGGCCTATCACCGCGGAGTTCTGCCACTGGTCGTCCCAACCGATCACCTTTGACCATCGGAATTACTCGGCAAGTATCCGGAGTGCAGGATGGGCTGCCTTGGTATTGGACCCAATAATTGACGGATACCACTTCACACGAGTCCTGATGGACGGCGGCAGTAGTTTAAACCTGATATATCAGGACATAGTCCGCAAAATGGGGATAGACCCAACAAAAATTAGTCGCAGCAATACTACCTTTAAAGGAGTAACGCCAGGCCCAGAGGCCCATTGCACGGGCTCCCTGCTACTAGAAGTTATATTCGGCTTTCCCGTTAACTTCCGCAGCGAAAATTTAACGTTCCACATCGCTCCATTCCAAAGTGGCTATCAAGCACTACTCGGACGCGAAGCTTTCGCTCGCTTTAACGCAATACCACATTATGCTTCTCTCATGCTTAAGATGCCCGGTCCACGTGGCATCATTATAGTAAATGGAAATATTGAGCGCTCCTTGCGCGCACTAAACGGCCTCACCAACTAAAGCATCTGACAGGTCGTTAAGACCACGGACACGGTTGGACGAGTTCGGCGCAGCTATATGTAATTAATACAGGTTTGATGGCTATACTCCTATTACAATACAAGGGGCTCAACGCGTGCAAACAAGTGACAATTAGGCTCAACTTTACTCATTTCGAACTG